>NC_134645.1:28773809-29075119 GCF_030463565.1 Pelecanus crispus | reverse complement strand
AAGGGCCAGCAGCCTACCTAAACCCAGGCTGCTTTGAGAAAGAAAGGAAAATAAACCCTATACAGAGAATAACTATCCATATTCAAACCTTCTACTCTGGGAGATAAGATTAAACAGGTTTTCTACCAAGTTTTACATTATTAATACATTATACAAATACAAATTGGAAGAACATGACTGTTTTCCATTGCCACCACATGTTGCAAAACAAACATCAGGAAAGCTGGAAACAAGGTTTTGTATTATATGTTCAAGGAAACTGCAGCACAGGGACGACACTCTGTTCTTCCTTGCCCTGTAGAGTAAGGATCTCCTAAGCACCCCAATCCAGCAGTTACTGCTCTCAGACATCTGGAGCGGGGGGGGGGGGGGTGGAAAAAAATAATTGTGTCCTGATTTTTTATTAGAAAACCAAATGGCATAGTTTTGATATATCAATCCAAGTTCTACCCTTGTTGTTTGTTTTCCCTCCTTCTAAACAGAACTTTTTTTAACCATGTTTATTTTTAAAGACACAGACTTCTTTTTTTAAACCTAAACACTGTGTAAATTCTGTACACATTAGTTATGCAGCCCATTCCACAGCACTTCACAACCAACCACTCTACAACGCTCACCTGGTTTTAACTTTCCCATTTTCAACTGCAATGGAAACATGCTGTCAGATGCAGACTGATCATGTATTTTTACCATTAAAAGCAGTATCATGCATGAAATGCTGCATCAATGAACTTCTAAAAGCTTTTCTAAGTAGCTATTAAATTTCCATTAGCATTTGCTATTAACACTGTCATTTCACATTGTGAGTAGCTCTTACACATGTGTTTATACATATATTTAAGTGTATTTGAACTTCAGGGAAAAAAAAACATTTTTAATACATAATACAATTGTTTTTGACACAAGAACTCAGTTTCTGGTAAAACTTCAGAGACTAAAACACCCGCAGCTGCAACTGCTAAGGTGTGTGTGTGTGGGGGGGGGGGGGGGGGGGGGGTGGGTGTGTAAAGAAATCAGTGTATTTGGCTGTTAATTAATTATGTCTTTTAGCAACTAATTACACTAACTGCAGACATTTTTTTCAGAGAAATTCTGAAGTGTAATGGCAGCTTAATTTAAGAGTTTCCAAATCGAATGTTTTTGCAGTGAATGCTCTCAAGTTGAAAACTCCACAGATGATGCCCTATATCTTGATGAACTATTTTCAACTACTGACAATTCCATTTAAAAAAAAAAAAAAAAATCTAGCTTCTTTTCTCTGCATCTCTCAACTGTTTTTCTCATGGTCCCACCTTGACTTAAGCCTTTTAGATTTTTTTTCCCCCTAAATAAAGGAAATGCTTGCTATTTGCATTTCAAGTTTATTCTTAAAAACATGAAGACAATAGATTTGAAGCAGGCAGTGCAAGCTCAGTTACGTGAGAGCAAGCAAAAGTCAAAAAACAGAGAGGAACTACTGATTTTACATATTGTCTAAAATATCCAGAAGTGCAGGGTTGGTTTTTCCTCCCTCCACTGTGTTTTATGTCCAATCTTCCTGTATACCTACAGCAGAATCCTGAACTTTTCATCTTCTTATAAGTTCTCATTCACCTAAGCTCACATTTTATTTTGTTTCCATACAGCTGGATATTCACCCGTTTTAAGACCAGATAGAATGGCTCTTTGTCATTTACTCCATATCCACTTTGAAGTCCTGACCCACCACACTCCTGCAAACTCCCTATAATTTGTCATGCCTCAGTATGGTAAATTTCTATTTGAAAAAACTATTTTAAAATAATGTGCATTAACTGTAAAAGCTGTTTGAACATATGCAACAAAAAGCAATGGGGAAATGGTATGGTTGGAGAAAGAGTCCAATAACACAGCCCCTTCCAGACTCTCAAAGCCCTTCACTATACAGAGTAATCCTGTGTTGTGAGCCACTAAAATACAGATTGGAACAGCCATCAAAAATAACCCTTATGCTAGAAGGCCACAAGGACCTAAAGAGGCTTTAAGAGGAAGAAGAAATGTTCTTTATCAGCATGCCAAAAATTTAAAGATTATCTAGAAAACTGACCATCTTAATATGCAACTTCTCCTTTCATGTCTGGATAGTTCCATCACTACCCATCTGCCTCACATATTTTCTCTCAGGCATATCCACGAAGCAGGGTATTTAGAGACCAAGACACTCTGAAGAGTCAGTGGACAAAAACACATGCAGAAAAAACACACATCATTAAAGTCCTTTTCTGATCATTTTACCTACATTTCCTGATTCCCCCCACCCACCTCCAAGAAAGATCGGGGGGGGGGGGGGGGAAGTAAAAAGATTGAGTAGAGAATATTAAAAGATGACAAGCTTTCCCATGGCAGCTGCCCCATGGGGAGGTTCCCCCCGATCCCATGACTAGCACTGACTCTCCCTCTATCCCCGTATTCCCAACAAACCTATGCAGTTTGATCCTGTCCCTTTTAGTATTACTTAGCATTGATGAAAAGTTAAACAAATACATACAGAATAGAAATGCAGCTGTTCACATATGCATAGCTGTGGAGGCATTCTTCTGCAGACAATTTATATATACATACAAAAATATATCTTAAGAGAAGAGTCACAGGTGTACAGCCCTGGAACAGTTCCAAACACAGTGATCCACCAGAAAAGATAAACACCTCTCATTTAGCCAAACTAATTTTACTTAGTACACGTCCACAGACTAGGTCAGTCGCAATACCTCAGTTGAGGAGGGCTGCCACTTCACAGTATTAATTTATTGTGTTTTTTAGGTCATCTGACTATATCCTTAAAAGGCTGCAGGAATAAAGAGTATTAACATTAAGAAGCAACATCATATTACAAGTTCTGTATGACATCTGTCTTGTTTATCTGAAGGTTTGTTAGCCAAATAATCTTATAGATAATTATCTCTTCTGGAGGACAAACTGCTCAAATATTTAAAATAAAACCAAAGGCTTCTCTGGCCCAAAGCACTGCAAAAGTTCACTTAGTTTACAGCTCCTACACAAATAAGGTGAGAAAGCATTTAAGCACTGGAAAAACATTATATATACAAAAAAATTTCCATCTAAACATAAGGAGACTTTTTTTTTTGTTCCTGTGAGAGTGACTGAGCACTGGCACAGGTTGCCTGGAGAGTTTGTGGAGGCTCCAAACACTGTGAGCCCTTTCCAAGGCAGCCATGGCTTTGCCAATATGGCCGATTTGAGCTAAAACAAGATAGTAAGCAAAAGATCAGCTCAAAAGGCTGTTCCATCCATTTTTGAAGGATGACCTAAGTTAGGAGCCCAGACTCCCCTCATAGTCAGCAAAGCAAGAGTGTGCCATCAGAGAATGATTCATTCATTGCTTGACTCCAGCATTCTCAGCAGGCAGGTACGTCTCTCTCACTCCTGCTGAGTATACCAAGACTTTAAGTATTTACCCTCTAGATTTCCTATCACATGGCCTCGCTAGTACACTGAAGCTCTAATCCAGCTGCTTTTACCCAAGGAATGCTTTGTTATAAAACAAATTTGTAGTACATTAGCATCTTGAAAACATCAGCCCATTTTAACTCTGCTGAGTACTCCACACATCCAAAAATCCTAGACATTGTGACATTAGGATAGCAAGATGGACCATAGTATTTTCAACCATACACATGTAAAACTACACAGCTTTACACAGCTTACACTGCTACATAATGTCCTGGTTTTGGCTGGGATAGAGTTAATTTTCTTCCTAGTAGCAGGCATAGTGCTGTGTTTTGGATTTAGTAGGAGAAGAATGTTGATAACACGCTGATGTTTCTAGTTGTTGCTAAGTACTGCTTATGCTAGTCAAGGACTTTTCAGCTTCCCATGCTCCGCCAGGTGCACAAGAAACTGGGAGAGGGCACAGCCAGAATAGTTGATCCAAACTGACCAAAGGGCTATTCCATACCATATGACGTCATGCTCAGTATATAAACTGGGCGGGGTTGGCCGGGGAGCAGCAATCGCTGCTCGGGAACTGTCTGGGTATCGGTCGGCGGGTGGTGAGCAATTGCATTGTGCATCACTTGCTTTGTATATTATTATTGTTATTATCATTATTATACTGTTATTATTATCATTACTATTTTACTTTATTTCAATTATTAAACTGTTCTTATCTCAACCCAGGAGTGTTTCTCACTCTTACTCCTCCGATTCTCTCCCCCACCCCATCGGGGTAGGGGGAGTGAGCGAGCGGCTGCGTGGTGCTTAGTTGCTGGCTGGGGCTAAACCACAACACATAAATACGGATATTTTCTACACTGGCAAGTGTTAAGTAATTGAAGAATCTGTATCAAAATACATTTTGTCAGCAAGAAACCTATTACGAAGGAATAAGAATAATATTTTAGGTTAAATCAAAACATCCTCAGCACAGTAATTTAAAAATTTGATTAAAAGTAATAAAATATAACTTGTTAAAGTGTTTTGCACTTATAGAAACTCCCTTCTCTTAGATTTCCATAACATATACATTACCTCATTCCTTCTCAACTGTTAGACAGTTTCATTTCATCACCTTCCTGGTCCAGATGTTTGAGGGGAAAAAAACCACCATTACCAAGCATTTTGACCAGGAGTTAGGTTGTAAAACATCATAGGGTACTTCTACACACTTGACCAGACAAATGAAACATCACCAAGCCTTTACAAACACACTATGTTTATTTAATAACAAAGCAGCTAGAGGGCTAGCAACTGATGAGGTATTTGTAACAAAAGGTATTTTAGACTAGTAGCAACCTTTTTACAAAATCGAATGCTGATGAGTAACTGATCAAAACACCACTTTCAATTTTTGTAATTATATCTACAGAAAAAAAATACAGAAGAGGTCAATCTCAAAAGTGATCTGCATAAGTTTTAAACAGGAGGACTCAAGCCATTTCCCTCCTCACCTTTCCACATTAAAGACTTTTCCCAAAGGTAAACAGGTATTTGTGTTTACCCTGGAAGGTGGGCATGAAGACAGCTACACAGAAATAAAGAAACTGCTGCCAGACCGTGTGATCTCATTTACACTGCTCAAACTTGGTTATAACAAGAATAAAAGCTTGGATTACAGAGGTATAGGAAAAGATCTATCCCTTACCACTAGAGTCGAGAAAGAAAGCAAGACAAAGTCCAAGACATCCACCAGATCTTCCTTAAGAGAATTAAGATTTCAAAATTAAGTGCTAGGGTGGGAACAGAGCAGCAATAACCTCCCATCTCTGTTCATAAGTAAAGCCCTCCTAGGCACAGCGACCCAAGCACAGACTCACAGTCCCACCAAGCACATACCTCTGGGCTGTGCACGCTGAGCTCTCCTGTGGCTCAGAAAGGATGGGCATCCAGCAGAGGTAACTGCAGCAAGCTCCACTCTTCCTATCCCAATCTCATGCTCTTCCAGTCATTTCTGTTTGTGCCAGTATGGATGATGTACTTTACTTACAAGTACTACCTACTTAAGGGTGATCTTCAAAATACTATTTTTGTCTTCCCCCTGTATTCTTCATCTGGAGTGAAGTACTTACACTACTACTGTACAGCATCTTTGTACAATCTGTAAATATCCTCCTGGTACAAAAAGAGATTATTCATTTTTTCCATATTATTGTTTTAGGCTCTCAGTGTTTAAATAAAACTAACTAACTAAATAAAAAACCCAAGAAGTGTTACTGTACCAATTCATGGTTTCAAGGATCTTTGCAGCTGTAAATTGAAGTATGCTAGAACACACGCTGGCTGAACACACTGAAAAACTCACCTGCTAGACAAGATCACACCAGCTAGAAAACCAGAGTAATAATATATTCAACCTCCTACACCTTCACTCTAAATTACAGTCAATTTGCTAGAAGTGAAGCCACATGCAATCACTCTCCCTTACAAAGTATGTTCTCAAACTAATGAATCTACAGGCTGCACTAAGATGGTTATATAACATCAGCAAATTGAATTTATTTTCCTGGCCCTATTTTCTGTCAGTCTTTGTAATCATCACCTTAGTTTCAGTTTCCTTCATGAAGTCATCCTGTCACAGTTTCACCTGTTCTGAACTTACCAATCTGACACACCTGTAAACTACTCAATTGTTCCACTTATTAATCTGCAGTAGCACCTGGAGACACAGCCAAGTTAGTCACTTCAAACACTTAAAAGCAAGGGGGAGACCCAAACTTACCCTTGCAGACATGGTTGCTAGCAAGACTAGAACAAGAGAAGGTAAGACACAAAAAGTAATCATGATGAGTTTGTTTTCACACAGGCTTATTATACCTGTATATTGATGGTGCAGTGTTTTGGGGTTACATGAACAATGTTCACGTCTCTCTGTCCCTGCTGGCTTGCTTATGGCCATCTCTTCTCCTAGCTGATCATCTGGGATGATGGCCACATAGTTTAAGAACTCTGTCCTCAAAGACTTGCTTGAAACTGATGGAGCCAATCCAGAACTGGCTACTGCCATCTCAAGATACTCCACCCGATTCATGAGCACATAAATGATTAATGTCTTCCAAAAGTAGGCAGGGACAGTTTAAGAGATATTGCTGCTTATATTCTTTCAACTGCTGCTTCTTTCAGACATCACTGCTATACAGCAGGGACAGAATAAGTGTTTTCTGTGAACTCCTTTGATTTCAATACCACTGAAAACTGCTGGTGACAATAAGGGAGTATCTAGTGAACTACAGTTTCCAGTGTTTGATCTGAATTACTTTACCTTGTGCTAATGCTTAGAAGATCAATTCAGTACCAAGAGTCCTTAATTTCATTAACCACATTTATCCCACTTTTTTTTTTTTTTACTGAACTTGCAAACTATACAGTCATGCTCATTACTGTGCAACTGAAATTTTGATAGAATGGCCACCTTTTCCCTCCACCCCAAAGATAACAAAAGCATCTTGATGCCATACAAGCATGCGTTTCAGAAACATACCACTCCCAAAAGGTCTTTGGGCAGCAGTTAAACTTGTGAAGAAAATACACAGCCCATGGCTTCTTTATGTTCCTAAGTAAGGCCTAGGCAAGTGGGCATTATTCAAACACTGTGAAACCTGAGGTTTCCAGCCAGCAAGGCTAGAAGGTAGGCTCCTTTGAAATACAGATTACACCTTGAAGAACGCTGTCATTGTACAGTAGCTGGCTGACAACATTTTTTTTCCCCTAGATGTCAGCGCATATGCCACCATTGATGACTAACAAGTAAGGAGCACAAAGAAATTTTGGTGCATCAGTCAAACCATGATTGAAAAAACTATGAAGCCTGACATCAAATCAGGCTGCTATCTTTGAAGTGTAATATTTAACAGTCAGTGAATTATTTCATGTCAGTACTGTGTGAATTTCTGATACTGGCACAAGATGAGAAACAGGCCAGAGCCTGAACTAGGATGGAATGAATCTTATTTCCAGTTAATAGGCACAATGGACAGTAGTAGCAGACAGATGCACTGCACTATCTACAGTGATATTCTCGGAAAATACTATGGTAGTTGGAAGTGTCCAGTTAGAACCAGAAATGAACAAGTAAACAAAACTGAGACATCACCATAGAGATTGATTTCCATTAACAGACACATCTCAGATATGTTTTCAAAGTATTAAAAAAAAAGTTTCCAGAAAAAAAAATTTCCACTTTATACCTCAAACTCTCAAAGGACTTACAGGAGGTTCTGTCTTTGGTGGAGGAAAGTTCAAGACCTCTGTCACAAAATAAGAGCTATGCATGTATGCATACAGATACTAGATAACAAAAAAGAAAGAATCTTAGATGAGAAGAGTCACAGCCTGCTTCACTCTGCTCTTGTCCTTTCACCTTTCCTGCATAATCTGATCCTGGAGAACTGCAATGCTTCAGGTACCACTGGTCAATGCCAACAATTCAGCCCCAGTCCAGTACCACCCATCACTTCTAGAGATAAGAGGTTTTTATTGACTATTTAGCATCTCTACCTCAAAGACAGCCTCTCTAGAGTGTGAAAGTCTTCCTAGAGTAAAACCTTGCATGCAAAGCATCTACAGACTGATGATACTATCTTTTTACACAGCCACCCCATATGCCACCTCCACCTTCTCAGCAGACCAATATCTATCATAGGATAGCAAGAGTATAGAGTGCAACCTCAGTACAACAGATCACAGTAAGTTTCAAATCCTGTGCATGCAGAATATAGGACACTGTCCATCTGGAAGCATAAAAAGCCCCCATTACACAACTACATTCTTCCAGTCTGTTATATTTGAAGTGCTAGCATAGCCATAAGCAGATTCAGTTATCACTAAATACTCAAAAGAATCCTTCATGAGTTGTTCTTAAGTCACAAGCATTCAAAACATTTTTAGCAAGTAAAATATATTTTGTGCACTCAAAGTATGCCACATGGGTCACGAACAGTTAAATCCAGCCTACTAAATAAGTGGATGCTTTCCTCCACTGAACTAAAATATACAGTACTTGTCAACTATTAATTATACTCCATCCAGAACAGCATCCTTAGATCACTGTTCATTGTTTGCTTTTCCACTAGAAAAACTAGGATATTTTAAGTGTTCTAATATGTATCAAGGATATTTTTCAACAAGTGCATTGAGCTTTGCCATGTTTCCCCCTGTACTTTGGTTGAACACATGAAGTATTAGCCATCTTTGTAATATGCTCAACATAGCCACAAAAATTGTCTTAAGATATATTCTAAACAACTGTCAGATTGAATTCTTGAAATGTTTATTCTTAAACTGTGGCTCATTTAAAAAACAAACTGTTCATATTCTATAGACTGAACAAATAAACATTTTATATTAAAAATGCCAGTATAGTTATTGAAGTAATTTGTTCACACATAATTTTTATTACTATTTTACACAGAATACAGATTCCAAGAATAATTCTTTAAAATACTAACTTTTAGCATGCATCATGTCTTACCATTCTGAAGTTAATCCAGAAGTTTTCTACAGCAGTCTTTACTTTTCCTCCACGTATATCAATATCCATCCTATATCCGGATGCTATAAATGTACCGTTTGGGTTAGCTTTCCGGGGTTTAGTTGATTACTGGGGTTTTTTATTCCCAACAACTAGTATTTAGTAGGAATGAGTATTTCTTTCTAGAACTTTCTACCTCTGTTAAGGAGGGATGCGTAGTATTAATTTACCAAAAACCACAAATCCCCTTCCAGAAGATTATTTTTTTGCAACATGAAAAACAAAGAATTCCACTACCATCTCACCTCTGCCACATTTTCTTCATCTTTTGCTTACTTTCTCCTCACATACCCTAAGAGAAAGCTGTGAGAAGCAACCTGTCCTTTGGTTTAGAAATCTGAAGTACTTTTTCCATCTGATCTTTAAATAATGTACCAGTACAAATTTATTAATACAGACGAGATTAGATAATGCAAAGCTTCTGTAAAATTTGAGGTTTTGGTGTTTTGGACTACAAATTTCACTTGTAGAAAAAGCCATGGAAAGCAGCAAAGGAAGATTCCAAACCTGCAAATCTGTACACAAAGTGACCAGCCACAGCAGCTCTGGCTGGTTCCCAAATATTTCAAAAAGTTTAAGGCATAGAGCATGAATAAGAGGATGAAGCCTTCACAGCACAATTCTCTGGTATATGCTACCTCTTTAAACATGACTTGCTTTTATAATCATTTAGGCAAAGAAATAAACACTCCAGAATACATCCACCCATTTCTAAGATTCCCTCCCTTCAACTCCTCAGGGAAGCTTGACACATTTAGCCTTAACCCACCCATCAGTAACAACAATATAAAACACTGCTAAGATCTTCTCTGCCTTTTCCTCTTCACCAAATCGCATTTGCATCTCTGTCCCACACTAGGATGCACCCAACCACTAAGTTACCTCCACTCTTTGTCCACAAAGCAGACTTCCCCAAGTGAGGCTGACATTCCTACATTTGGTCGTTCAGTTTTAAGGACGAAAAGAGGCTGCAGGACAAGACACCTGCCCTGAGTCAGCACACTTACCTGCACATGATCCTCCTCTACTCCTACCATCCTTAATTGCAAAATTATATACCTCTCCCTCCTTGCAGTCACTGACTAGTCTCTGTAGACACAGCTGGGAAGAGACACCATAAGTGTTTTTCCAGCAGAAAACTCATCTGCCTCACTTGCACGGAGCATTCATATTTTGAGTTTCCAAATATCCTCATCCACCTACTTTCCATTATCTGAGTGTGCACATATGGTACATGAAAAATAAGCAAGCTATAACAATAAAGACAACAAAACCAACTACAATAGCATGGGGGGAATATGAAACAGGAGGGATACCAACCAAATAAGCAATCCAACACAGTCAAGGGAATCCATCAATACAAGTGCTGTGACATTTCTTCTCCCACTGAGGAGCAAGCGAGACCTAAATTCTCGTGCAAGACTAATACCAGATATAGTAATTTGGAAATGGAAGAGAAGTAAAAAAACCAACCAACAGTAAGCAATCAGAGTTTAGGTTATAATAATTATATTGGACCTCCACATCTATTGCAATTAAAACCAAAGTTCTATAAGGAAGAAAAAAAAATATCACTTTTCTTTGTTCAGTACACCCTCCAATTCTCCTGAATGGGGTATGGAAGGAGAGGATTTACTCAACACAAACTTTTAATTCCTATTTTCTAGTAACTTCGCCTGTAGTTTCAGCTGAAGAAACTGCTATTCACACCTTCTTCCCAACACCAACCCTCCCACCCCCAAAGAAAGAGCTCTGCTGGTGCTAGGTAACAGCTATATGTCATACTAATATCTTAACTGAGATGTGGGCAATGTAGCACTCCATACTACTCAACAAAAAAAGAAATACATACATAGGCACCATATATGAGAAACAGTCCACAAGCAACTCCAGGCCTTGCATACAGGCAAGAGGCTGAAAGCTTCTTTAAGTAATACATACCTATTACTTTTAATTAAACACATAGAGAAGCAATTCACATAGTACTAGATGATAGCCCTGATATAAGTAAAGTGTACAGCAATAACATATTAGATACTTTCTGGATCAATTGCACTAGTCAAGTGCAGTTACCAGAATAAAAAAAAAAATTAAACATTAAACAACAACCTAGACTGGGAGAGTACAAGTCGTATTTACAACTCAGACTAGATTTACTGCCAGGCAGTAAACTATCGAATACATATAATTAAGCATACACAAAGTCTTGTTATCATAATACTGTTAGCATAATACTGTTTTAAGAGCAGCAGGTAGGTAAAAGACTAAAACCATCTTTCATTGCAGCAAGTTCTTCTGTATTCCAAAGGCGAGAACCATTTACGCTATACACGGTGCCATCTATTAGTCAGAAAATGTCAGCATTCCTGCAAACAAACTGAAGAGCTGTGAGATAACGTAACAGGTTTTGAAAAATTTGTTATTCACGATTCACACTTGAGAGCTAGTGCCCTCAAACTTAAAAAAGTAAAATAAGTCACATGCATTTCAAAAACAAAAATCCAGTTTGGCTACTTCAGCTTAGATTTTTAGGCAAAAGAAAAAAAAAGCCTTTTTAAAATATCTTTTGTGTTCTTTAGGAAAGAAATGGGAAAGGAGAGAAGCTTTCCTTTAATGAAAAGTAATGGATTGTGGCTGGAGATCTGCAAACTTCAGCTATGACAGTGTTGGGAATGGAAGAAAATGATACAAAGAAAACTTCTAGAAAACCAATACAGCAACAAAATTGCCAACGACACAAGTGCCAAAAAAGATCTGGTTTGGTGCCCTCAGTGGAGAAACACGGAGCTGCAGACATCTAGAGTAAAGAGCAGTTCAAAATGAATTTTTGTCTTCTATAAAGCCGAACCTTACTGTGAACTAGTTGCTCACTAAATACAGAAGAGTTCTGGATTCCCAATAAAGACGACACTTGAGCTAAAAAGAAGGGGAGGGAAAAAGTCATACCACCACATTCTCCCCACTCATCACCACAAATGACATTGGAAACAGGAGACCAATATGTATTAAAACACAAGTTAAAAACCATTTAAAAAAAGCAACACCAGGACTTCACAGCCTCTATTCGTCAGTGATGGGACAGCCTCAGACAAGACAGCATGGTTGCCAACATAAAGCTGTCTCTAATGTATCTATTAGGAAGCACGGTGCCAGAGTAAAGATCAAAATCAAGGCAACTAAGTCATGGACTTCAACATCTCAAAATACAGACAATGTCAAGCAAATCCTTTATCAGAAACAATTACATTGGTATTAATTTTGAAAGTGCCACTGAACTTCATTTTGCCAGTACAAATGAGTACAACAGTTTTGTCAGTGCCCTTTCTGGTACTTACAATTGTAACTTTTTATTCCAAGTCATTATAATTTTTTTTTAAATCAAGTATATTTTTCAGATTGAAAAGTACAGACAGCTAAATATAATTTCCTGGAAATTTGAAGCGATTATTAAAGATAAATGCTTCCACCACATCTGAAAGCAAAAAAAAAGTTTCCCATCAAAAATTTGCTTTCACCTAGCAAATGACATGATTTAGTAGGACAGCTCTACAGAAAATTTTAATTCTGGACTGCTCTCTGAGCTATATGTAGCAATGCGGAGATGCTTCAGACATGTCCTACTGCATGTTCATAAGACTCCAACCTTAACAGCCTAGGTGCCCTACCAGTTATTTCTAAACATTGGAAAGACACAATCAACACTGAGACAGGTTGTGAGACCAAACCAGTGTCTCTTACCAGCAAAGTCACTAAATTCACATTGCACATATTCCCTTTAATGGTCTCTGGTCTACTGGACATGCTAGAAAAGTGGGAAGAAGTGGATAGAGCACATGAATGCCAGCTATCATCTTTATAAAAGTCCTTTTAGAGCAGCCAGCAGCTGGTTTACATTAGAGCAGAGTATCATCTGCACCAGTCCAGATTACGCCTGAGGACTAAGAATCCATTATTAAAGTTATGCTGTTTCCTACCCTCTACCCCCAGCATATCAGCTTGCTGTATGGGATGAACAAGTAATAGCAGTCAGACTTATGCAAGAGACTATGCAAAATGCTATCCTGGTCTCCCTGAGACTTCCCAAAACAAGTAAACTATCAACTCATTCCTGGTCTTGAAAAAACAAACCCAAAGAAGCCAACCAACCAAAAAGAGATGGAACAGTACCCCCTCTTCCGATAAAAATATTCAAAGCATTTCAAATTAAAAGCCATATATTGTTTGACTGCCAACTGCAGTGTTTTCTCCAACTACTTGTTTTCCCAACAATTACCTTTCATAAACCCACGTAGTCTTCCTCAGATAAAATGATGTTATTAGTGGTTTTTTTCCTCTCTCTCTGCTCACAGCAATGTGTCCATATGACCAATACCGTTAAGAGTTCCCATGTCCTCACTCAGGAGCCACCTGTAAGATAGTTTCTAAAGAACTAGTACAAAATCTAAATGTTTGAATCTTCAACATGATCCTTTCTGTAAATTGTCTCTTAATGTATTTCCTTCAATATTTGTGCTTTTGCAATATAACACTGCATTTTAGTAAGAATGTATAATTTTCTTGTGCCGTATGTATGCACCCACAGGCACACCTATGGGTTCACAACTGTCACACTGTTGTATCTCAAAACTGCAAGAAATAGTCTGTAAGGACACAGAATGCAAGTTATATGAGCATAATTTATTCTCACAGAAATGCCCACTGTTCCTCTCAGGATTTTTTAAGTTAATTTTACAAACAATTAAGGCAACCCCTACTTTCTTCCTTACCCACAAATAAGGGCTCTAACTGACATGCAGTGGCAAATTAAAAAAAAAAAAAAGTCTGCCCGCTGGAGCAAGCCTCAACCCTGCCACCTGCCCCTTAGAATACAAGTTGTTGCCCCAATGACAGATGGCCGTACAACTCACATGGCAATTCAAGAGTGGCTCCAGTTTTCAGCCTAGCATAATTAAGCCAGCCAACTGCAATTCCCATTTACTTTAATATGCTGCCCTGAAAGATTAAAGCACCACCACAACCATATTTTGAGCTATTCAGTGATCCTTGACTTGAACAGGGATCAGCTGGGAGTACAGGACAAATGACAACTGAGAGCAACAACTCCCAGTTTGACCATCCATTTTTTATCCTGGGACAAGCTGAGTACTAAAATAAGTCCAGAAAGAAGATGGGTATTGTACCAAGAGAGACTGTGCAGTTCAAAACCAGACTACCAACCACAGGAACCCAAGAGCATCATGTTCAACTCTGTGCTTTGCCACAGATGTGGTTCCATGATAAAGTTAAACCAATTTAAGAGTATAATACTGCCAGAAAGCAGAGTACAGACCTTTTTCCACCAGCTCCCTCACACAATGGCCAGTGATTGTGCAGGTGCGCTGCCACTAAAAACAAAGGAAGGAAGAAGCAAAGCACCACTGAGAAAATCCCTTTTGGTGGCCATCTGCAATTACACTGCTTAAACCAACAGTGAAACCGTGCCTACAGACTTCCCTGGTGACTTTGTGCAAGTTATGTCATTTCTTTACGCTTTCATTTCCCACTGCAAGTCAGAACAATGGTACTTCACTACAACCCAGGTGTGCAATGAGGACAGCTACAGACTCGACTGAAAGCCTGCAAGACAGAAGAGTACTGCAAGACAAATATCCAAATTAGTAAAACAAAGGGGATCCTTTACCAGTACCCGAAATTACTTCAAACCATCACTAGAATCACTGTAAGAAATGGTGGGATAAGAGACTTCTCCCCACATTTACCTCAACCCCAATGCAAGACCTTCAGGCAGAAGGGAAGGATTAAAGTTTGAGTGCACCAATTAGTATCTTTTTACATCACTGAACGCCTGAACAGCTCTTTGCCAAGTAAGCTCTTAGCATATACAAAAATAAGGATTTCTGCAAAGAGATCAGTAAGTCAGGAACCTTCTGGACTAGAAACTGCTCCTTACCCTTGCTCCACCCACTGCATTACTGTTACTAGAAATACTGAAAGAGGAAACAAAGAACCACTGAATTACTCCTCTCACTTTAAAGAAAAAAATGTTAAATATACACACATACATACGAGTCTATTCTTAAAAGAAAAAAGTCACTAAAAAAGTAATTTCTTATTTAATTTAAACCCCTAAGATCATTAAGTCTTTTACAGAGACTCTCACTAACAGAAATTTTATCTAGGTGGGGAGACTTTGCCAACTAGTTTTGGAGAAAGGGATACTTAAGATATTTTTCATGTATGTGGAGACAAAATTCTTATGGGGGTGGCAGAGGGAAGAGGCATGCCTTGGGAGGAAATGTATCACTTATCTGTATTAAGAAAAAGGAGCAGGCTGACTTTTTTTTTTTTTTTATACTGGTCTACAAAACTGACAAACAGGATTTGTGGATACCATGTTCTCAAAAATTGCTATTCTGATCTATCCCTCTTTGCCCCTTTCTCAAACCGTATTTTGATTTCACAAGCTAGAGGAATTTAAATAAATTTTCTGTAATATATTCAGCCACTTCTGCAGTACTAAAGAACTTGGGGGAAGACAAAACAGATATCCCAGAAATCTTACAAAAGAAAACTTAACCAGGCTCAAGCAGTTCCCCGAACACCATAACATACACACACAGTATTTATATTACTGAAAAATATAACCTTTCTGCCAACAGGACCCTACACATAAATAGTAAGAAAAATCATAGTGAATGTTCAACACACAGTACATACACATAATTTTAGTGACTACATCTGCATCAAAACATCACAAAGATACTAAAACAGACCGCTGCTTCAGTTTTTCTTACTATTTAAAACTTGCTCATTATGAAAGACGTAATTATTTCCACCACACAAGTGACAGAAACAGCTGAAAACTTCTGCCTTCCCTGGCCATTACAGTACTGCTTCAAAAGACTCTGTTTACTAATAGTGGTAGTCCAGATGAATGCTGGAGGTCCAACCTTGCTGCTAAGGAAGAAATATTGGGGTGGCACCCAAAGTATATTTAGTCTGAAAAATCACTGTGCCAAACTCACTAGGATTTCAGCATGCTGAGCATTTCAGCTACTATTCTTCATTTCACACAGTTGTGTAACATTTAGAAATCTTACACAAAAAAACCCATACATTGGCAGCTCACAGCACTCTGATCTTGGTCATTATGACAACTGAAATAAATGAAACAAACTATGCAGTCAGTCTGTTGGGATTTACCCAAGAACATGGTAATGAGTCCACTCTTGCAGCATCAGTGGATGGCAGGTATTGCTTGGTAGGCCTACCAAATAGAGAAGTTAAAAATCATGATTTTTTCCATACCCTACCTATTTCTAACTTCCACCGTATTAATCAGTGTAAGAGCAACGCACAGCAGAATGCATGCTCAAATCTTCAGTTTCTTGAAAAAGTTATCCAGAAAAACAGAGGCTGAAAAAATCATTAAGTGAATGTGAAAACTGATCTTAAACTAGACTACCACATAATGTCAATATTGAAAATTAAGTAAAAATTTGTTTAAAATTAATTTTCCATTCTTCTTCCCACATTATCCGCATTTTTAGAAATAAGTTAACACTTCCTTTAGACTCACTTTTTATTTTCAGCTTGATTATGGAAACTATAGCTAATAGCTATACTAAAGGAAGAAGCCCCTAAAAGATGAAGTGCTTATTTCAACATTAGCATGACCCATTATCTTCCATTAAAATTACATATTAAGGTTATTTTGTCTATAACTGAAAATCAGAATAATTTCACCTCTTCTTCTTCTCTGGCATTTAAAAAAATAGGTTTAGATGAGACGGAGCTGTCAGAAAACATTATTTCCTGTTAACACTTAACATTAACAAGCTCCGATGTTCAAGCGTTACTTGGACAAAATGGGAAATCCAACATCACATCGACATACTCTGATGACTTCATCATCAGAACAGCACTTCATTAGACACCCACTGAACCTACTCAGGTATGCCTTTTTCAGCTGCTTAAACCTTTTAAATTAAGGTAAAATTTGACAATGGCAAGCATCCATACTGATACTCTCAAGTGTATCATCAGATTGTTAATCACAAGCAGCTGCTGCTAAGAAATTTGGCAATATATGAAAGGGTCTAAACTCATTATCAAAGGCCACCTGAAGTCATTCAGATATTACCCATTATCACAATCACACCCATTCTTCTTCTAATCATCCAGACAGCAACAGTAGCCCAAAGCATTTATCTCCTGCCTTCCCGCTGATGCTTAGCTAGCTAAACAACTGAACAACTTGTGGTGTTGTTGAGAGAACCTCCTTCAATCTGAAGCATATGCCTTAGAGGCTCAATTACTATATAGCTTTGCAGAGAGTTAAACGTGGGAGCCAGAGAGGAAGCTCCAAATGGATCAGAATAAAATGGTTCTTCTGTGATAGAAAACCCGCTACTCATTCTCATATACTGCAACCACCCTAGACCTTCAGTCTTGCAACTTCCAAGGTCAAAAAGGGTGTAGCTCAGCTATCCCCTGCTCCTATCCATGCTCTCAACTTGGGCAGCTGCAGTCAATACAGGTCAAAATGGAGCAAGTGAAATTCCAGAGTAAACGCTGGTTTATTTTGAATAACTGATCTTCAACAACTGTTGAAGAAGGTGAAGGGACAGAACCTTTCTGCCAAAAAGAGATGGTCACACATCTTACCATCTTCAGAGAAAGGTGAAGTGTCACGCCTTCCCAAAGACTAATGTAACAACAGCCTAAACAAAGTTGCTGTCCTTCCTCCTTCAAGACAGGAACAACTTAAGGAATAGCAAACATTAATTTGAACAGCTATACACCCAATTTAAACTGATGACCCAACACCATTTGGGTCATCTTTCTGGTCTCTTGCTTTCCCAATAGTCAGGAAAGGCTTATTTAGCCAAAAAAGCATCCAGTTTGTCCCCAGCTCTTAGAAAAATTATTGGAATTGGAAGTTTTCCTATGCTTCTGCAGCATAAAGTTTTCTCTAAAGGTATGTTGACAAACTTTCATAATTATTTATTTCTCAGAGGACTACAGTAAGTCTGCACCAAGGCCTATGTCTTAAGAAGACCAAATTCCAAGTAAAGAGTCACACTTTCCCACTCATTTTCCCAAGTACAGGAAGCTTGGGAACTGTAAATATTACCCAGTACCTCCTAAAAAACTCTCATTGGCCAAATAAGAATGAAAAATGGGGAGGAAGCTTTATTTATTTGTCATATACACATGGGATCAGTAGTGCAGTAATTAACTAACCAGATTCATCCGTGGGAGAAGGGGAAATGAGGTAGATTCAAGAGGCAGTTCTGAGTTTCTCTTTAGGAGCCTTGGAAATTCTGTAAGGCAGCAAGACAGGATGGCAGTATCTGCCTACTGAAAAGTATTTTTCCACATGCATTTAAGTAGTATTTTAGATTTTTTATAATTATTGGTAAACCACACTGGGTAGCTATGTATTTAACTGTTGCAAAATCAAGTTTCAAATAAGAACTAAGCACTAAAATCAATCATTTTACCTTTCATGTCATTTCAGATCAAATTCAAGTGCCATTTGTGGTCAATGGGAATCTTTCAGCTAACCAGGATTTCAGTGGGCTTTGAATCAGAACATACAAAAACATTACTGCAGCGTTAGAATAATTTCAATTACCAAGCATCTTCTGAAAGAACTCAAAGTAAAACCTACTTCTTTAAACACAAGAAACAAGTATACCAAGATACTGTGAAATAAACAAGTTATTTGTGGGGTTTTTTTTTAAATGCACTAATAAAGCTTTCCTAAGTTTTGCTAAAGAAAAACACAGCTGGTAATTTTAACATCCAACTGATTTTTAGGGTAGCATCTTTATAGCATTCACTCCTTCAACAATGTATGGTCTCAAAACAGCAACAATACAGGAAACTGTGGTGAAGCCCTCACCTTGCTGTTGTATAGATACACCCAAACTAGCTTGGGGACAGAAACTGCATTATTGTTTTAGCCAAGGCACTCCAGCAGGTCTAACAATCCACATGGAGAAGGGAGTGCCTTGAAAGAGCGTAATGAAAGAGGGTCAAGCTAACTCAAATTACCTTCCATTTGCCACAGGCTAAGAGCATACACATGAACAATTACAATGAATCAGATACCACAGATCAGCTGACATACGGTAACCTGTCATCCTACAATAACCTGTCCAAATACAAAGATAGCTTGAAATTTAGACCGGCTGTAGAGCTACAACTCACCCCTATTCAGAAAGCAAGAGACTAAACCCTTGAACCTTTGCTTCCAGATGTATAAGCTGAAAGCAAGTAACAGAAGAGCACCCACAAATCAGAGCCCTTAAGGCAAATAGGCTGTTTCCAAACACTGCAAACTAGGATTACCAAAAGGAAATGGTTACTGTAACATGACCTATTCATGCCAACCAGTCCTTTGGTATAAAAGCATGCACACAGCATGATGACCATGAGACTGCAAATTCAGCTCTTCTGCTGGTCTGGACAGTGGTTATTTAAAACGAGTGTAATAATTCCAGGTGCAGTTGTTAATTTTACCTTGTACTGGCAATTCACAGTAGGACGAAAACCAAGCTTTTGCTTCCCAACCTCATTCCCAGGAGTGCTTGTTTCTCCATGCTGCATTTGGGAGCTAGGAGCTAAAAAGCTCTCTGGAACATAAGGAAGACTATCCTTCCAGTGGCCTACAGCTAGACTAACCCACACATACTCCTACTGTTCACCCCCAGTATTTTCCCAGCCCAAGAGCAATGTCTGCTAAGAGGTTTAGTTCATTTTTAAAATCAGTTTTCACTAATAATTGCAAAAACCGTCATCAAACAACCAATCCTAATCCAAACACCTACCAAGCTCAATGAAGACAAGCAGGACAGAAAAACTGAGGAAAAACTTTATATACTTTATCAACACCAGGCTGGCACTCACATGGTAGAGCTATAGAGCTGAATAATTTTTTTGGAACACAGAACCAGTTGTGCAAGAAGATAAACACTACTATTATTTTGATATTGGAATACCAGTAATATCTGATATGTATTGGAATGATAGTTCTATACACTTTTGCTGACTAAACTAAGTAGAATCAAGAAAATATAGCTGCGTATCAGAAAGAAACCTAGCCTCAGCGACGTTTCTAGGCAGAAAAAACTATGCAGCTGTTCGAGCTCCTAGAACAAAGCAGTGCCTGAACTCTCACATTTAAGACATCAGGAGGGACCTGACAAACCTGGCAATGGAGTGGAAACTGCAGGTTTCTGTTACAGCGAACAGTAGGTTTCATTGTACGTATCATAGCACGCACCATAGAACAGAGCCACAGCAGCGTTTCAACAGCTCCTCTCAAATGGACAGAACCATCGCCAGTCACTGTGCAAGGCTCCAGTCTCACATGACGGCTAAACTGATCTAACATTTAGCTGTGAGGACAAGGGGCAGTCCCAGTTCCTTCCTCCCACTCCCAGCCGCATACCTGATGACCACTTCTCTCACACACTCACCAAACTCTGCAGTTAGTTCAAAGAGCTGAACCAGTTGACAACTATCTGGGGTGTTTCAGAGGCTTAGTTTCTGTGGTTATCTGGTTCAGGGAGCTACAAGCGCCGACACAAGGGACGAGAGAAGAACACGGGGCTAGAAGCAGGAATAATGGGATGACCCCTTCCTCTAGCAACCAGGCTCTAAAATTATTTAGTTTTCTTATCAAAATGCAACTAAAGCTAGTATCTCAGAGGGGAGCATCAAAAATAGTCCCTAAAAGCCTGCTGAAAGAACTGTATGTTTTACAAGTGTTCATTTGTTGCTTGCCTGTGTCCTCCCACCTTCTATATGTGGATAAACAACATTTTAAGAACAGGCAGCAGTATAACCAGCAAAAGTTAGTTATTGAAAAGAACCACAATAACCACTATACAAGTTACCTTTCAAGAAGTATTCCAGATTCAGAGATTTTAATCACCTCAAAAAAGTTAATTAAGCTTTCTAATATGAAGTACAATTTCAATGATAGGAGATTCTTCTAGAGTGCCTTCACTTCTGAATCTGCATCTAGATCTTGCTCTCCTCTTTTACAACAATTTAAAAGTCTTTTTAAAAGTAGCAATATATTATAAAAGCAGAAATTTGATAGATGTTCTGTAATTTCATTGTATGCTTTAGTTTGCTTACCTCCCCCCCCCCCCCCCCCCCCCCCCCCCCGCTCATTTCATCGAGAGCTGAAGGACTAAAATCCTGGGCTATATTCAGATACTACAGTTTAGTACCACAAACAATAATAAAAAAATCACCAAGTATGCTTCCCCTCCTATTCAAGTGCTGAACGGAGAAACACCACACAAGCAAGAAACAAACAAGTACTTAACAACCAGAAAACATGAGAGGATTAGGCAATGACAAAGTCAACTGAACAAACCTTTCATTTTCTCAATTCCTGTTAGTTCAGTCATGTTTTCTTCTCTTCTTTGCTTTTATTGTGCACACATCGAACAGTTCTGATTACTTTCCCTACACCATCTGTTATAATAAATAAGGCTAAATATATTTAATCAGCACAATTTAGAAATCTTAGAGAAGCACACTACCTTCTCTTCCAAGCAGACCAAATAGTTCACAGCCACAAGCTGTAAGAGGAAGTTTAAGCTCTGCCACAGGTGACCCACGTTACAATACACCCAGTGCATACTCACTCCCTTTACAGAAGTAACCCAGACTAGAGGGTGGGCCAAATGAGTTGTCCTTGCTGCAGTAGCAGCCCCCTCCAGCTGCTGCCTGGCATCCCCGATGATACCACTGTGCATGTGCAGAGTAAGTGCGCTTAACGTGCCAAATAAACGCATGCGCACAGCAGTCCCTCTGTACAGGCACTGCAAATTCAGCACTTGCTGGGCACACCAGATTTACCATGCTGGTGAGGAAACTGCCGATGCAAAGCAAGCTGCAAACCTGACGCTCCCAGGCAGCTGCTGGACTGACAAAGTGTTCACAGTGATCCAATTCTATGCATGTACATTAAATCCTCCATATCCAGTGTGCATAATGTTTATTATGCTTAATGCCCTGCACACCTGCAGTAAAAGCCTGACGCACGTTGGACAGCTTTGGTCTACTCCATGACTGTGATTCTCCCAGGAAGCACCAGAGCAGAGGGAGACACAGAGCACAACTTTCCCCCAAAGCAGAAAGATATCAAACAAATCAATGTAGGAGACTCCATAACTTCTTTACTTAAACCACTGGGCTCAAAGTTTTTGTAACACAGAAACTAAATAAAAAAAGATCTGGTATTTCTGGGAAACTGTAACAGATGTTAATGGTCTTATGAATGACCAAAATACACCAAGACTATGGGCAATGAACATTACTGTGTATACCAAGAACAAATACACTTGATTTTGATCTCTCCAAAACAGATAGAAAGCTTTAGCATAAATTTAGGCACGTGTCCTACATGAAGGACAACAGAGGTACCCAGACACTCCTTTGTACTCATGATGCAGAATCAAGCTTTGGGAAATAGAAGTTGTACTTGAAGTACCAAGTTTATAGATTCTAACCTTTTATCTGTAAGGTAGACATTGGAAACTTTTCATTGCAGAAACATGGATTACACATCCATATGTAAATATGTCTTTTCACAGCCTAGGATTCTCTTTTAAGGAATATGGAAAATGCTGTATTAGATTTCTTTCCACCTGGAGCAACTGATGCCTGACTTCTTGACTTCTTGCCATAAGGGATGATCCTACAAAAACTGAAACCAATTTAGTTATTTTGATGCAAGTCTGGGCATTTGCTTCAGAATAAGAGTCAGTTAATTCAGTTACTGTTACAGCCCAGCACACACCAACATAAGCCTTTTGGTGCATATATAAAACAAACAAAAAAAAAATTACGCACATGCTTACACACATGCACTTGAAATAGGGCCAAATAAAGACTCCTTAACTTTCCTGAGATATTTATCTCAGCATTACAAAATTCAAGCTTTGTGAGCAAGAAATCTACTGGAGCTTAGTTTCTACATGTTTGTGTCTTACACAGCCTAACCTACTCTTTCTCTCAGTACTTCAAACCCTCATGTCCCCTTTACAGACAAATGACTAATTCAATTACCTTGTGTGCTGACAGGCCAGCTGGTTGCTGCTTCTTGGCATGGGTAGAGACAGTAAGTTATAAATGTCTTTCCCTCATTGTCTTCTTCCTCTGCCCCATCGATAATTTCCACAAAACTTAAGAACTTCACACCCCTTTGTCAAATCTGGTTGAAATGAGCTAACAAGTTCAGAAGTTACAGAGTGACAGACAGACAGACTGTATGGGTGTATAAGCCTTGTTTTCTTTGGAAAATAGATTGGGGGGGAGGAAGCAAACTTGCAAGGTAGGTTTACAGGCTGTATGTATTAAATATGCCCCAACTCCAAAAGTATTGACCCAGCTTAACCCAATCTAAATCAGAGCTGCCAGAGTCCCACCACACCCACAAGCATTCAGTGTTATCCCTTCCTTTGTACCAGCACTTGTGCCAAAAATCAACCTGGGGGAAAAAAAAAAGGCAGTTAGCATTTGGCGCAGGCAGCTCCGGAGCCAGCTCACTGCCTTGTCACATGGACACCACTACCACGTAAAAGGAACGCGCAGGACTGTGGCAGACGCAGCTGCCATGGTGCTACACATTTGGTACTTAACAGTATATAGGATTCAGTCCTAAAAGCACTTGATACTGGACATAAAGCTCAGAACCTCGTCAGTACCATATCCAGTGATGTGCTGATGTTATAAAGAAGCACATATGCACTAATGCAGTTATTATTTTGAGAAGAACAGAAACCAGAAAAAGAAAAATATATATATAGCTCTGAGGTCGACAGTTTTAGCTGCATTCTGGACAACATTTCTTTTTTTAAGTAAGCATCTAACCTTGTCTTCTTCCTAAAACTGTAGCCAAACCTATACCCTCAAGGAAAAAAAAATAGCACAACAAGCAAGCACAGGAATATTTAAACACAGACATCACCCAGTCCACATTTCCTTTTGGGTAGACCATTGTCCTAAAGAAAATGAAAGGACCCATCTATTCTGTATCCTTAATGCAGAATTCCAAAACCACAGAATAAACCACTGGCAACCCCACTGGTGACTGGGGAGAGATCAGGAGGGAGAAGGTAAAACAGAAGTAGCATAGTGTAGCCAGAGTGGCTAATTTAGATGGAGAGAGGTGTGAACAGCAGAACATAAGGCAAAACATCTTGGGAAGTATATCCTGATGACATCTTATCTTGGCTGTACAACACAGTGAGTTTGGGGGAGAAAAAATTTTTATCTGCAGTCACTTATGATCTCCCTTCCCCACTAATCAGAATACAGGTACACAATCCCTGTTTATCAATGTATAATATAGATAGCATGATTATGCATTCATTAGATCTATTCATCCTACATATATAAAACACATTAAAATAAAAATCGCTTCACAGTATAAAACACAGCTTTGTATAACTTTTAAACCTTACAAGGAACCTTGGATGGAGGATTTTTATAAAACCATTTTTCCGAGTGATCTATTTATTAATAACAGTAGTCACAACTTGATTTTTACCCAGTGGTGAAAATGTAACAGCTGTTACACAGTTGCAAAACACTGTCTACTTACACAGCATTAAATAATAAATAAAGCTCAAGACCTAGCACACGTTTTACTAAGCAATCTACTTTAATGATATGAAACAACAAGTTCCAAAGATTAACTATGTGCTACATTATCAACTCTGTTCCATGATATTTGTACTTGTACGTACTGTGCTGTAATATGAAGGAGGAAAGAAATTAATAAAAACAGAGAATAATTTTAATTTAATCACAGCTGCACTCACATTATCTAATAACAATTTTTTAAAACAAATTTAAATCTGAGTTTAATAGAAACCTTTTCCTAAAAACTTACACTGCTTCTTTTCTACAGCCTTTTTTAAGATGACCTACATTGCTTGGGAATAAAGGTGAAAAAAGTCACCACTAACCTGTGTGGTATAGTCTAACCCTGGCATATTGGCTTACAATTTAGTATCATTATTCATCATCCTTCACAGTAACAGCCCTACACAAAGCGATGAAAGTCACAGGTAAAACTGGCATTAGCTTCCAGAGAGAATGTATCAGATCTTGCAAGTTCTGAGATAGGAATAGGAACTGCACTAGAGACGCCCCCAAATGTAGATACAAAACCAAAAGACCCTAATGCTGTTGACACATTTTTGGGCAAGTCAGACCTCGCACAACCGACCTTCAAAAATGGAAGGAAAAAGCTAGTGGTGATCCATATGGAACACTAATTTCAGCAAAGTGTGGAAAATGATTTTGTTACAATTTTATCACCGCTGAGTGGTAAACAGCAATGAACAATGTAAAAAAAAAAAAAAAAAAGGTGAATGTGGAGTTCCACAAAACGTCAGAGTAATACAAATAAATTGCAGCCTCATATTTTAACAGAAAAAGTTTCTGCCTGTATCTTTAGCAAATTAATAACATACAAACAGTTTGAGACAGGTAGTCCAATGTAAAACTGAATAATCACAGCATTTAATCCACAAGCACACCCTTCCGGATGCCTTTTAGAAGTTTTATTTTCATCTATTTAAAAGAAAAAGTAAACTGTGGGGTTGAAAAAATTCTATATTCTGCATATGGAACATTGATGATGAAAATCCTCAGTGCATGTCATTGAGAGGAGGAAGTTCTTTTTGCTGGGTTTTTTGGTTTTGTTTTTTTTTTTTAAATGTCAGTATAGCAGAGAAGTCATTTTAATTATATAATTACTGAAGATTTTGGAAGGTTTACACAAGACCCATAATTGGGCATAAGACATCACATCCTCTTGTTATATACACAGCAATCTGGTCTGGGTAACATTCTTTGCTCTGACCAATGTGAGCGAGGGGGGGGCGGGGGAAGGAAGGGGAGGGAGGGGATGGGGGAGGAATGGAGAATTAAAAATACTTCCTCAGATTAAATTTTCTTTACTTCATTTGCTTAAAATGTTTTGATTGCATAAAACGCACTAAAATATTTATCACGATGCTTCTCTGTAGTTAAAATACCTTGTTCTCGATGTGATATCCTAGATACTCAAACAAAAGACATTCAGATGACAATGAAGGCTTTTTTTTTAATTTTAAAAAGACATTTGTACATCTAAAACTGCACCACAGATCAGTCTCCTTTATCATGCCACAGTTGTGACAGCCAATGCATAAAAAATTAAAATCCAATCCAGCAGATAAGACATGCAAAATGTCTCCTCCACTCCCACCCCCATCTCGCCTTCAAAAAAAAAAAAAAAAAAAAAAAATCCAGCCCTGCACATACGGAGCACACGCACGCTCGCACCCCCAAGAGCCATCATTGGGGCGACGGTGCCAGGGCTGAGGGACCGCCACCCCCTCGCCGCCCCACAACCCCCCCCCCCCCCCGGCACCCCAGCACTAGCGACCCGGCTCCGGGCTCCATTAGGGGAGGAATCCCACCTCGCCGCTTCCCCATCCCCTCAGACAATGGTGCTTTCCCCCATTAGCTCCAAATTGTCAACATTTTTACGCTAGGCCCCGGCCCCACCGGCGCGGGCGGACCCGCCGGGCAGGGCTGAGGCGCGGGGGGCCGGAGCCCCCGTTCCGTTCCGGCCGGCTCGGGGCCGCCGGCTGCCGCGGCGGGGGCGGGCGGAGGGGGGCGAGGGGGGGCGGTGTGGCTGAGGTAAATAAATGGCCGACCGGCCGCGGCCCGCGCCCCCCCGCCGGGCGCTGTAATCGAAGCCCGGGCGCCGAACTGCGCAGCAAACATTGCGCGGCGCGGCGGGCCGCGGAGGCTCGGCGAGAGCCGGGCCGCCGCCCCCGGACACCATTTCGCCGACGGCGGCGGGGAAGGTGTCGGCGCAAGTTGCCCGGCACCAGCGCCCCCCCCCCCCCGCCCCCCGCAGCCCCCGGGGCGCCGCTCCCCGCGGCTTCCCGCGTCACCTCTCCCCTCCGCCGGCCCGGGGGCCCAGCCCGCCGCTCCCCGCGGGGAGGCACCGGCTCTCCCGGGCGAAGGCGGCTCGCCTCCCCGCAGCCCCCGGGGACGGGGCGGGGGGTTCGGGGCGGGGGGGGGGGGCGTTCGCCCCCGTTCCATCCCGAGGGGCCGGCGGCGATCGGCTCCCCCCGCCCCGGCGGGCGTGGGAGCGCGGCCGGGGAAGGGGCCGAGCCCCCGCCTCCCTCCCGCTCGGCGGCAGGGCCCAGCGGCCCCGAGTCGGGGCAGAGCCCAAGCCAAACAAAGCGCGGCCTGAGCGGGAGCCAAGGGTGAAGCAGCCTGGGCTTTTCCTGCCGGTGCCCGGCCGGGCGCGGCGGGGCCCAGCGCCGCCGGCGAACCCCGCGCAGGCCCCCGCTCGGCGCGGCGGCGCCTGGCTTACCCCGATCCCCGGCGGCGGCGGCGGCGTTGTTCCTCTCCTGCTGCTGCTGCACCGGGCGCGGCCTGGACACTCGCCTGGGTCTCCTGTTGGCGGCTCGGACCGAGTTCATTTGCCGACTCGTGTGGGTGGCGGGAGGGGAGGGGGGGAATCCTCCGGCAACCGGTGCCTCGTCGGGGAGGGAGGGAAGGAGGGAGCCCCGGGGCGGCCGCCTCGCAGCAGCGGGCAGCAGGGAAGGGGGGGGGCGGTCTTCAGGCGCGGGTCCCGCCGCCGCTGCCGCCTCGCTCGAGAGGCAGAGGAGCCGCCGGCCGCTGGCTCTCCCGAGCGCTGGCTGTGGGGGACGTTCGCGCCGCGGCCCCCCTCCCCGGCCCCCCCGAAAATCCCTCTCTTAAAGGAGCCCCGCGGTCCTGCCCGTCTCAAGCCCGTCGCTGCTCCGTGGCAGGAGGAGCCATTGACACTGCCAGAGACACACACTTGCGGGGAGGCGGCCTCTGGCGGCCGCGCTCCGCCAATCGCCGCCTCCCACACAGCCGGCCGGCGGCGGCGCGGCCAATCCCCGCGCCGCTTCTATGGGGCGCGGGGTGGGGAGGGGCGGGCGGGCGAGCGGCGCGGCGCGGGGTGGGGTGGCGGAGCAGCATATAAGGGTCGGGGCGGCGGGTGGAGGGGGGTGGCGGCCGCCCGAGCGGCAATGGCGGGGCCGCGGACGTAAGCCCAGGCGCAGGCCCGGCAGTGGCGGTGCGCCGCCGCCGCCGCGTGAGGCGAGGGCGTGGGCGTGGGGCCCGGGCCTGGTAGGGCCGCTCGGATCCGCCTGGAGCCTGTGGGCCGGGGAGGGGGCGGGCCGGCGGCGGCGGCAGCGAGCGCTGTGAGGGCGGCCCGGGTGCCCGTCACCGGCCGGCCCGCGCCACGGGTGCCGCCGGGACCTCGGCGGAGCCTGCCCGCGGGCAGCCAGGTGGGAGGGCGGCGGGAGGGAGCTCGGAGGGGTGCGAGCGCCCGCAGCCCTCCGCTGAGGCCGCGGGAGCGAGGGAGGCTGGCGGCGGCTGCCGAAAAGGCATCGTTGCGTGTGCTGTGTGCCTTGGTAACCCTGCGCTGGGTGTGGGCTTAGCCGCGGTGCGGCCTGGGCTGGGGGTGCTGTCTTATTTCGGTTTCCATGTACTGGCTGCTTACTTCCTGACCGGTTGTTAACAACTCTTTCACTCAGGGAAGGCATATATTCCTTGGTTGGTGTGCACACTCAAGTTTGCATTACTTTGCTAATACAACGATATGCTATTTATTTTGGGCTGGCAGTTCAGACGATGTACGAGGCTTCTCTTGCTTTGTTATTGTTATGTTGGTGGTCAGCTGGTGGCCTGAGAGCAGAAAAAAAAAATATATATTGAAGTTAACTGTGCTTTTTTCCTTTTCAGAAATCACTTAATAAAATGGATGGCAAAAGCCAAGCAGTAAAGAAGATATCTTCTCTTTACAGGGTCACTCGGGAGTCTGCTTCTAATGCTGCAAAGGTGGGTTTGTGTATAGTCCTACTTAAACTAAGCACTTGGAGCCTGCAGAACCAGGGCCTGTGTCTGCACCTGAAAAGCAAAAGTGTGTTATTGGGTACAAAATGTTAATAAATGGTTGTCATTAAAAACATATTGGGCAGGAGCTTGTTCGAAGCTGGCAAATGAAGATACAATATAACTTTAGGAACTGACAGCTTTAAAAAAAAAAAAAAGACTTAAAAGGCTTATACTTGTGCTTCTAAAATAAATAACAGTGAAATTGTACTTTTAAGTTCACATCAGACCAGAAATCTTACAGTAGCTGTTAAGGAATGTTTCTTAGAGTGAGCATTTTGTTGCCTTGAGGAATGACTGGAGAAACAGTGAGGGATTGTTTTCCATGCCTGAGAAGTAATTTCTTGCCACCTTCTCTAATAGTAGGGGAAAAAATAATAAAGTTAAGCTCTTGTGAAAAGAACTTTGTAGGGAAAGAGAATAAATGTCACTCTGTTTGGGGCCTGTTTCTATCATAACAAGTACTAGGCTAGTGTACTAAACATTCAGTAGAGCTACCCAATTACATGTACATATCATAAAAATATTTTTTTCTAATGATAACAGCATTGTGGAACTGTGCTTTAACTCTTAAATGGGATGAATGACCATACCCAAGAACGGTGCTGAACTTACTGTGACATGGTTAAGGATTTTTGCATCATTAAAAATGGATAATCTTTAAAATAGTGTTTTAATAGTTAACTGTATTTCTGTTCAGCTGGTACAGTTGTGTTCTCTTCAGCAAGATCTAGTGAATGTTTAGTGTCACAAGGTTACCTGAAGTTGCTCAATATTGGTGTACTCCAAACTTTTAGTACTCTGTCTAAATCTTTGAAAACCTGTCCAAGGGTCAGGATGGGTGACAAACTAGTTTTTACCTAAAGCATGTAAGAATCTGGAGCTTCTGATATTAGAATAAAACTTACTGAAAACTTGACTCGGAGCAGGCTTTTAGAGTTTCTTGAAGTCTTGAACTAGTTTGAAACCCAGTGATCTCTTAGCCTAAAAACCATTTTTTGTAATTGGCTTCTTAAGGTGGTAACTTGTGTTAGTGGGAGTCTGGGAAAACTTACTGTAAATGGGAATAATGTGAGTATGTATAAGCAGTTCCAATGTGTAGTCTACTGACTTGGCTAAAATGCATTGATGGCAAGCTGTAGAAGGTTATGCAGAAGTTTGTGAAAAATGCACTGAGTTGATATGATGAGAACCTTGTATACTGTGTAAAACAAACTTGATGAAGTTACTAAATAAACTACTGGTGCAAAAAGTGATACCTGTAAGCATTCATTGGTAGGTTACAAGGCATGGTGTAGAGAAATAGTTACAGTGCTCTCATCTAATATTCTTGGTTGTGCTTTGGAAGGCCAGACATTTTCTACCCTGAAACCTCACCAGAACAGTTTTGACTAGAACTCTGTATCTCTTCACATAACAAAGCTAAATCCATCCTGTCTGTTTTGTGATGACTGGGACTTGATCATTATAACTTGAGCTTTGTAGGTCAATCTTTAAAATGTTGTACTGAGCCATCCTGTGCCTCTGTTGCTGCTGTATAGCTTCTGATAGGAAGAACACTGTTCTGTGATAAAAATGACATTGAAAGTCCAAATTAATATTAAGGCTTCATTGCATTCTCCACTGTGGAGATGCTTTAAGCCATCCTGTATGATGTGCTAATAAACCATTCCTGAATGTGGGTGTGACTTATGCTGGCAAGATAATTTTGCCTTTGTCAAGACAGCTTTTTCTTTATTTAAATTGTGAAGAGGGAATGGAAAATGGAACTAAACTATATGGTGATTTTTTTGCATAATTGTCTACAATATAAATGCTTGCTGGACTGGTTATGTTGGCCACAAATCACCTTTTGGTGACCTATAAACAACTTCACATTATGAACAGAAAGGTATAAGACCTGGGTGAAGAGTTTACTTGGACCATTTACAGCATAAGCAATTTGGGCAGAGTTGTCAAGTGCTAGTTCATATGAGACTGTCTTCTAAGCTGTGCTGAATTTCAAATGTATATGTATTTAAATGTTAATGATATTTGGTTCTCTGTATGTACATGGAGAGTTGGCTGCTGCTTTGAAGAGATCACCTTCCTTCCTGCATGGAGGAAGGGATGCCACAGAGTGCTTAGTGATAATAACAGTAACTTATTAATTATGTGTTAACATAGACTAGTTAGAGCTTTGTAGCTAATGAGGCAGCTTCACAGAGAGAAGTAGTGTAAGTTGTAGTGAAGGAAATACTGTTATAGGGCTTCCTATTTGTGAGGGTGATGTGCAGAGACAGAAGAGCAATTTTGACTCAGCTGACTTTCTCTGAAGTGAAGACGACAGTTAAAACAACTTGAAGATCTGATTAAGATAACAGAACAGTTAAGTATTCCTTTTCTAGAATCTTGGTAGAGAATAGATGAGAGACTAGAGATGGCGAGGCCACAGAGTAAGCAGGATTGGGAAATGGGCATGGGGCAGTGTAAACTTAAGTCAGCAAGGCTGATTCAGGCCAGGATGATCTTCAGGAATCACTGCTATTTTATTCCCTTTAATGTACACATCTACTAGCAACCTGAAAAGCCTTGCTTCAGAGACTGTTGGAAATGCTTTGGATGTGGGACAGAGTCATGTAATTTGTTATGATCCTTACTTGCCCTGAGGATGTGAGTATTGCTTTAACAGTTGATCAAAACAAGTCTACGATAATAGATTTCAATGAATGGTCATCTGTGGATTACTTCTAAGGGGTTCACAAAAGCTAAGGAAGAGCAGACTTCAACTTGTATATGATGGCCTAAAGCTCTATTTAAAATTTTTCAGAAACTGTAAATTGGAAAAAAAAAAAACCACTGAATTGCTGGCTTGCAATTAAGTGGAAAATGCACAGTGTTCTCCCTAGCTTTTGCTTCCTAATATATGTGAGAGAACAAGAAATATTTTGAGGGCACTGTTGCAGTTTGTTACACAAAGCCCACTGTAGAGCTGTTAGCTACAGCTTGTGGATTTGAACAAGGAATACAAGAAGTCAGTTTTTATTGTGCTTTTTAATCGGTTCAAATGGCTTGGCAAAGGAGCCACATGTCTATCCTTCTCCTTACAGATGAAAGTGAAGCAAAAAGGGCTGAAATGACTTGCCCAAGAGCATGTACAGGCTATTAACAGGGCCAGGAATAGAACCCAGGGTACAGAAGTCCTTATCTAAGGCTTTCTCCACAGTGTCACATTACTGCTCTCAGAAGTGTAAGACTTTTGCCTATTATTTCTAACCGTGTCATAAACTGTTAATATATCCCTGGCCTAAAAATACTGCATTGAAGATTTTGGGACTGACCCAGTGTGGACTACTGACTTTAAATTCTTTAAACCTTGTTTCTTATAAGCTTGGAAGAAGTGAGCCTTAGCCTTTCAGAAATAGTGATACCTAGAACTGGTTGAACCTACTTGCTCTGCAGCTCAAAAATATCAATGCCGTTTTGTTGTGATTTCTCTGACCCTCAGTTCCTTGTAGTTGTGTTTTACATCCCATCTAATGCAGCTAAATCTTGCCGCTCTTACAGAAAAAGACTCTTAAACCTACCCTCCATTTACCTGGAATCCATGTCTCCTGAAATGTAGCTTGATGTTAGCTGACCTTAGTGGGTTGCCTTCTGGGTGAATGTCTGTGCCTGGGATGTTTTCTGTTGCTCTGCCAACCTGGTTTCTGCAGGAAGAATAAACACCTTGGGGTGAGGAGATGTGTTTCCTATAAGCTCACATGACTTTTGCAACATGTTTATCTAATGTTAATTTTGATTCTGCTCTAACAAAAGCTCTCTGGAAGCCTGAATGGTACTTCAGTTCTTGTTAATTTTTGTAATAAAAGTAACTGCTGAAAAAAGTCCTGGAGGGATGGTGTCTGAGTTTTAAAGCGTTATTGGCTGTCCTGGTAGAAATTTCATAACTGGATAGATACAAATAATGTGCCTTCTGGGTTTTTTGGGAGTATTTTCAGGGGAGAGAGAAGTATGAAGCTCTTCCCATATGAGGGATGTCAGCTGATGGGAAAAGCACCTAGTTTTATCTTGTTCCACTAGGAAGGTGGGAGGCATGGGGGGGATCCTGTGGGCTGCTACCACAGAGCTCTGGGTGCTGGCCTCTGGCAGGGCTGTCGCACAGGGACTAACCCAGTGGCCCCTGAGAGTCAGAAGCAGGGCTTGCAGCAGGGTTGGGTACCATTCTTGCTTGTGCAGCTTGATGTGCTGTATATAGGAGCATGTGGAAAATGGGCCCAATAGCTGCCTTTGTCAATGAAATTTTGAGAAAATGATATATTTAATCCCAGCTGTGTCAGGAGTGCAAGAGGTCTGGAGCTCAGAGTGAAAGGAGCAACAGCTTGTATTAGAGTGAAGCCTGAATAACAATTAAGGTGGCATTGGGGCAGAGATGTCACTGCAGACTAGCCTACAATCAATGATGGGAATTTATGTTGAGGAGGTAAAGTGGATGACATCTGTTGCATGTGAAGGTGGAACTGTCTGAAGCATCCAATCTGCATTTTCAGCCTTGTTTTCCCAGTGATGCTCAATACCCTCCACTGAAGTCACCAAGCTTGGTCCTCTGGGTTGTACTGAATTTAGATGTTTCAGATAGTCTGAACTCATGCAAAGCTTCATTGGTAAAATTAACTAAAATACATTGGGTATAAATCACATAATTTTATGGGTGGCCTGTCAAAATAGCATGATTCTCCCAAACGATCTATCTAGACAATATAATACTGAGACAGATATTATTTTGACTTGGTGGTTGTCATTCATTCAAGGTTTGCTTCTTGCTACTCCTTTTCAAACATGCATGTACAGAGAAAAGCATGGGCTACACCTTGTAGTTCCTTTCAAGTCTGTGGCTCACATTTAAGAGATTTCCCTAGATCTTGCTGTTAGTTTCTAGTTTCAAATTTGTCTTTGACTCAATTTTTATTTCTTGGAGTCTACTTTTGTTTTGCCTGTTGCATCAGCAGTGCATCCATATGACAAGTTCTGTCTTTAGAGCTGGGGTTTCCCACCCCCAAATATGGCTGGTATGTCTGTTGTTTATATTGCCTTGGAGAAGATACAGCTTGAACAAATCTTTCAACATAATTAATTAAGTCAGGCCCCAAACAAGGAAGACTTACAAGAAGTATTTCCAATACCACCAACTGGAAAAATCAATCATTTAATACCAAGAGGCTGGAGGGGCCTGCCTCCAGATTTAGACCTACCAAAGAAAAAAAATGGCTTCTTTAGGGAAGTTTTTGCTGGTTTGGGGGATAGTTCTGCCCCCAGAATTTCTCTGGGATTCTGAGCTTCCCATTTTTACAAAGCACTCATGCTCCCTGATGCTTATCCAAGACAGGCCTAGAGTGGCAGGAGCAGTTAAGGACACTTTGCTTCATCTTTGTTACGAGCAGCTAAATCTGAAATGAGCCCCAGAAGTCCTAGTCTTCATTTTCAATGTGTCAAACTGTTGGTGGCATTGTAGATCATCCAAAGGGTGCTTCTTAAATAGCATTCAGTACCTCCATGCAGAGGAGCATCCGCAATGAGAAGTGATACTTCTTTCGGTCCTGGAGACAAGAAACTGAAAGCGTCTGTAGTTTTGCTATCAGCATGTGAATACATGTGGTACAACTGCCTTCACCTCAAGTCTTGAGAGCAGGTGGATGTGGGTGCTATTGGTATTATCTGACAATTTTACCCCACCAACAACTGATTTTGTTTATTGGTGGGAACAAGTTCTTCATGCTAAAAAGGAACAATATGAGGACTATTACAGTTTTTCACTTTGCCTGGTAGACCAATGACGTTTTAAATGTCTTGCTCCAAAACTATCCTTTTCTACAGAGGATTTCTTCAAATACAGAAAGGTTGTGAAATTAATTCCCATGAATAGCTTCCTCCCCCCCAAAAAAAAAGTGTAGCACATCATATGTGTATGTCTTGCCAGTTTGCTCCTTCTCTAGGTTGGGCAGCTAGAAGAGAGGAGTCTAGGTCCTTTTTCTCCATCTTGCGGTCTCAGTTGGATCTCTCAGTCATGGCTTATCTGATGAGTGGGGGGGAAAAGATCTAGTTACCCTTGTGATTGAAAGATATTTCCCCAGAAGGGGTTTTTGAGTGTCCTGAAGCGCATTTTGCAGTTAGGGTCTAAACTGTCACTGCCATTAAGACCAATCCTGCTCTTCACAGGCATCTTTTTGCTGCCCTCACCCTGTCCCCTGTTCTGTCAACTAGCATTTATGCAGTAGCACAGTTAGGCAGATCAAGGAGGTAATCCAACCGAAAACTAATCCAGCTGAAAGTGCAGCTACTTTTCAGGCATGTGTGCAAGTGTTAGCACAGAGGAGTGTTGGGAAAGGATGGCCCATGTGTGGTGAAGGAAGCTTGCATATAGATTGGCTTACCGTGATCCTGGAAGCATGCCTTTAGCACTTCCCTGGGCCTTTGGGTGAAAGTCACCTTTAATTAGATATGTTTTACTGGAATGCTCTCTAGCTGCTCTGCTGTAGGATCTGTTTGGGCTGCTGCTGAAGCACCACATTATGTTTCTTGATTGAGCTATCCATTTAAGCAGGTGGCAGCATGTACTTAAAAGATGACGAACTTGGGATCACACAGTGAGTATAGATGTTAAGCTATGTAACGATTTGAAGCAGTTCATTTCTCTTCATTGCCACGTGGTGGTGATGTTTGTTGTTGCCTTCAAGGAGCTTTGGACTTCCGCTGCTGAGGGTAAGTGTCAGATAAGTTGGCAAGGAATGTCTTACAGGTCAATATCTACAATGACTTTTTCTGTGCTGCATGGTTTTTCCAGTTGTCCACATGGTGGGCACATTTGTGCTCCTATTTGTATTCCATTTTACTTGTAAACATTTCTATACCTCAGCAGGGTCAGCTAATCAACAGCAGAAAGTATTTTGCTAAGGATAACTTCGACAAAATACAGTAGATTTTCAGGGTAGCATGCTGCAGGTATCTCCGTTTGAATCCTTGCTCGGCTGTCATCCTAAGTTATTCTAGATCTAGAAAGTTTTCCTATCCCGTCTTTACCACATCAGTCAAAGGCTCGGTTGTGACCTTTTTGTCTTCCCAATGACTCTGTTTCTCAGGTGAGTTCTGAACTCTGTCCTCTTGTCCTCAGTGAGTCAGCTCTCACCTTCTCCAAATATACTGTTCTTGATGCCTTTCACTATGGTGTTGCTGGTTGAGGCATAGTCCTTTAATCTCTGTCCATCTTGAGACTTCAGGATTTTGAGTAAAGGCTGTTTCGTGTGGAATACTGATTTGTTTCACTTGCAGGGTGACAGTCTTTGTAATGAGTCTTGAATGTTTATTTGCCACTAGCTAGCTAATCTGGAGATGATGGTTTGCCAAAGCGAGTGGTGGAGTGTAGGTTGCATCCCTGGAAGACTCAAGGATTTTGCAGTTGAAGGGAACTGAGTGCTTGCATTGCTTCCTTAGCAGAGTGTCTGGTATATGCCCTATAGGTGTGTATTCTCTAGTCTTGACTATATGTCACCCATCATGTGAACATAAATACCAAAAGATATGTGACCTTTTTTTTATGCAAAGGACATAAAACCAGGAATTCACCCAAATTAACTGATAAAAAATGTGTGCTGTATATGGAAAATGCTCTCTTCTCTCTCAGTTGCCTATAACTAATATGTTGGGATCTCATCAGTTTTATGCTGACAAGCAGAGATGGAGAAGAGATCATCCATTCAGAAGAACATGTGTGGAAATGAGATCAATAGCACTGTAAAATCCTCTCCGCTGACTATTGGTGATGAGCATCAGTGTGATCTAGGCCTTGAAGAAATTTATATAGTATAGGTAAACGCATAGTCACTGTAAGAACAGCTTACAAAACAACTGGTTTAAATATGCTAAATAAAGTCTGTTTTTCCTCCTCTTGTCTGTGTCCAGTACTACAAACTCAGATTTACCAAGTCACTGAAATTGTTACATCTTCTTGTTCCTCAGCTTAAGTTTTTATGGTTTTCTTCACAGCAAAGCAGAAAAGGAAAATCAAGATTGTTATGTGTTTTCAAGTCTCAGTTAGCTAAGATGAGAAGGAAAACTTGAGTAAGACAAGACTAGTGTAATATTTCAGAGAATTTTCCTGTTAGGAATGGGGTAAAGGGAAGTGATGCGTCTGTGCTGTTTTGTGTATACAGGTTATATTGACAGTCACTGCAAGTGCATGTTTGAGATGGGTAGACTAGCTGTTGCTCTAGAAGTTTATACATGTTCAGCCTTTATTGTTTGTTTTGTAATCTTAATTTCTTAACAGCTGATCTTTGACTTCCTTTTTTATCGCACTGGTGATCTTATTACTGTGTGTGATTAAATGGATGACTTTGTCTTGTAACGTTGCTTGGCAAAACCAGGCACATTTTGATGCAAGTTGGGTTTTTTTAGATTTACATCTGTGTAGATAGCATTACTTCTGTGAACCACTTTCAGTATGGACTAGCATAATATTTGCTCACAACAAAAAAATAGTTGGGCATTTAATTTCATTTTTTTGTGATATGTGATGCAGAAAACAACTGAGGAGAAAGAAAAGCATCAAATTGGATTTTCTTTATATAAACTCTGTTCCAACATGACATTAGTTGTAGTAATCAATGTTGGGCAGTACTGGGCTGTGGCAGCCCAGTGCTGGGATTTTGCATAGCTCTGAACATGTTTGGGTGGATAAGGGAGGTCCAGGTATCACAATCGTAGAGTTTCCACAGCCTGCATGAGCGTCTTGACAGCTAACTACGTTCTGTTGCAAGACACTGCTTTGGACTATGTATACGTAATATTTCCATACTCACCCTGTGAGGTGTGGGAGAAAGAAGGTAGCAGTCTGATGTATGAGTCAAATTTTTTGGAGGTGTGGAAGAGTAGTCAGTGAAGGAACATAAAAAGATGAAGATTGGGGAATGGAATGTTTGGCGTTGGTTTTAATTAGAATCATCCTGTTCATCACTCATGAGGTAAAAGGGGAAAAATATCCACTACTATAGCACACTTGAAGAGGAAATACTTGTATTATAGTTAGTGAGCAATTCTAATTGACCTGCCAAATATAACTGAATTGAAATACAGACGTTATTCCAACAGTATTTCCCTTGTTGTACTGTATTGAGAGATGTACAAGTGGCATTATATTTATCCCTAATCTGTCTGCAATCTAATGACTTTTGTCTAAAATTCATAGTGCTATTAATTCAGTATTAAACTTAGCAATTATGTCTGTCAGCCAAAAAATTAGTAAAGCCCAAACAATAAATCTTTTTCACATGAACGCAAGCCTTCCTGTGCCTCTCCCCTTAAAACGGTATAAAGAAGGTACTCATATTGTGGCCTGGAAGAGTGACTGTTGTAAACAGAGAAGGAAGCTGATGGATGGCTTTGAGAGCTCAGAGCTGAAGGTTCTTCTGGTTTTGGGGGGACTTTGTTCTTGCCAAGGAGGAACCAGCCATTGAACTTCTCTGCTCGTCTTCTCCTAGGTGTGGTGCTGTGACATGACGAGAGAGGTATGTGCTACCTGCGACTGCAGCTAGTCATGCAGAGTGACCTATGTAATCTTTCTTCCAGCAGTGCAAACCACCTAGAAGTGACTGATGCTGTTACCTCACATGTTACTGTAAATTAGATTAGAATCTGCTGCTCCTGGATTTGTTTAATTATCTGGCAGTTATCTTTAAAATACTTTCTAGAGAGTTTGGACTGTGGTGCATCAAACATGCATCATTTTTAAGGCTTAAACATTACTAAATGAAGTGAAACAATCGAGATCTTTCCACATGTCAAGGGGAAAAGTTTGAGGTTTAAATTCAGATCGTTTTACATTTTAAAACTTAATAGATATCAGGATAAGTGGGTACAAGTAATCCTTTCACCCCCCAACTGATACAAAAGACTTTTCTCACTTTACATGAACATCTCTGTGTAGACTGTAGCTTCCTCTGAACCAATGTTTTTTGGCTTCTGACTAAAAACATTCAAAGAGATGTTCCAGGGTAAGTAATTTGAATTACTATCAAGCTGCCAGGTGTCTTACCTAAAAATAGTGGTAGAGAAAAGAAATCTCTTAATTGATTGCTTTCCTTTTCTAAAATACACAGTAAGGCAGTTTTGACATTATTCCGTTCAGGTCATCAAATTCTTATAAGCTATTGTACTGCAACGCAAGACATATATTTTAGAAGAATGAAAAGTGCAGGAAGTTTGAATGATTCGTGAACATAAATTTACTCATCTTTTATATAATGCCTTCTTGAGGTGCTGACGTTTTCAGTACATTAATTGTTCATAATGAATACTCTTGCATAAAACATTTCAAAGGTAACTTTCTGAGGCCAAAGAACAACTAAAAAGTTATTCACTAAAGAGCAGTCAATAATCTATATCCAAAAGGAGACTTAAGGGATGTGAAATAAACTGACGTAACAGGCAAGAAGTTTGCTTATATGAAAGAATCTGTCCTTTTACAGGTTTGCCCTAAAAGAGAAGCCACAGAAGTGGTGTTGGCTGGTGCAGAGGCAAAACCATTATGTTCTAATCATGTGCCATTGAAGGAAAGGGAAAAAACAACTTTGGGCAAAGTATCTATACCTCTTGTAGCAGAAATCTAAGGTAGTCACCTCTGCTGCAGGTAATATGCTATCACTTTTGTGCTATATACTTCAGGATGGATAATACTAATCAGTGAAGATAAGGTTTAAAGAATATACTTGAAATAAGGAAAATAAGTTAGTTGATCTATCAGACTGCTTCCAGGAAGTATATTTTAAACAACTTGCCAAATATTTCTTGGCTGTTACAGCCTTGCATAAGAGCTTTTCCTGGTTCATAAAATTAATGTGAAATCAATAATGGTTTTCAAAAATTCACCAAACCTTTCCCATCCAGAGAAAGTGTCTCTTTCAGAGTGGCACTAATGCAACAGGCAGAGCGGGGAAAAACACACAGACTTGACCTTAATGGTAAACAAAAGAGAGTGCAGATGGAAAGTGCAGTGAAGAAAGGTGCTTTCAGAAGCAACCAGGAGGAAGAACCGCCTGCTCCCCCACAAGAGCAAACCTCTAAACAGAGTCACCATGGGCATCAGCTTGCAACAGTCCTTTGTTTGAAGATGTAGTCTAGATGCTATGCTGACTTCCAGCTGAAGGATACAAACTGGCGTGAACAGCAACAAAAAATTCACGTAATGGTGAAACTACCAACAGAAACAGTAAAATAAGTTTCCTGTAGCATATTACAACCATGGGACCTGCCGGACTTCAGACAATGAAGAGGAAATGTTTGCTACTTCAGGTGGCTTCATTCTACTATCCCAGAAAACTGGAGATCATTGTGGAAATGGGAAGAAACAAGCTGTATAATTTGATTTGTTTGTTAGTTTATATTTTTAATAGAAGCACAAAGAGGAGTAATACAGTACGTGGTGATCTTGCGGCTGTATATGCATTTAGGCGACTTCTCTGCTGAAGAAGATGCATTGTAGTTACAAGTTGTATGAGTTAATACAACTGTAATTACCTGCAGATGCCACATTTGAGCTGTGAAAATAAATGGGATTTGTTAGTGTCCCCTCTCCTCCCTCTTCCTCCCCAAAGCAATGCAGAACTGTTTTCCGACCTCTTGCACAGGGTTGTTCAGAAATAGCAGAAGGCAGCAGCAGAAGAGCAAGCCTGCGGAGTTGGGGTGCGGTGGTCTTTCCCGAATGGCTGATTTCCTGAGCCACCGCACCCAAGAGTTCAGAGAGTTTGCTCAGTATTGTCATCTCCAGACACCCATGTCCACGCTCTCTGTGGCATTCAAACAGATTTTAAAATATGCTACTCTATTACTCATGGTGATTTCTAGTTTGGAGGGTTCATGTGTCTCACACTTCCCCAAGTTTTTTCTCTGAACTTCAGAGTTAGAAATTTGTTTTTCTTTTTAGGTTAAAATTCAGATTCACATTGAAGCACTTGACTCCAGAAGCTGCAGCTTCAACCAGCAGATAGGAGATTCATGATAAAATTGGCAGAATTGTAGTGCTCTAAGCACTTTTGGAGACATATGCTGCTTTTTCTACTCCTGGAAGTAGTCCCACAGATGTCTTATGATTATTCACTTGAGTCATGGTTGCAGAATTGAGTTTTTGGTGTTTTGGATTCCCAGATTCCTACACTGCATATTTATGGTGTTTAAAGTGCAAATTCTAATAGAAGACCTGCCTGTTTTAAAACATAGAGGATATGTTTTACCAAAACCCAATGTTTGGAATTTAAAACTAAATTGCCTCTTGACTTACAACAATATTTTGTGAAAATGAGACCTCTCCAAGGACAAAGAGACAAAAAAATATGAAAATAAACTGGACATGGCACACTGCTATTAAAAGTTTTGTGTTTGTTTTTCTTCCTCTTGTGGTTTTCACCAGTGATATTATTGTGGTATTAGTCACTAGGTGGTGCTCTCCTACATGGTCTTCTGCATTCCTGTTTCCAGGGTGCGAGTGGCCTAGGCTGTAAGTTTGCAGCCGGAGTTTATTTTGGAAGGAAACTATGGGAGTTATAAAGCTAGACAGCAACATCTCTCGCCCATTTGGACTGGAGTGACTTTTTAGAGCAAATTGCTCTCGGGAGCCTGGGCATTATTTTTTTGGCTGAGATTCCTGAAACGAGAGATTGCCTGTGTGCCACTTATGACCATCTCTGCTCCCAGGTTAATGTATTCCGTAAGAAATGTGGTAGGGCTAAGCCTGTACTTACAAGCAGTTTAACTCTGTGCTGCAAGGCTGTGATATCTAATGTATCAATGCAATAATAGCTTTTTTCCCCAGGTGTGCTTTTACTGTTAAACAACTGAATTTGTTATATTTATTTATATATGCTGTACCATGAGCAGATGTTAGGCAACCTGAGAAAACTTACAGAGTTTTCTTTCATTTGCTTTGTCTTTTTAAAATTGCGTTTCAGATTCATTCCATCAGGGTTTTTTTAATAGAAAAGGAAAACAAATTCTGTCTGCGACAGTCCTTTACAGAGTTCAAAATCTTAGATATGTCCTGATAAGAGAGATTTAAAGATTCATTGAATGCTAGGGATGGTCTGAAAATGGTAAATGTTTCTCAGTGCTTTCTCTAAATTTTCCACAAAGCTTCTGGAACATTTGAATTAACTGACTCTAAGTCAGTTCAGTTTTCAGGCAGGGAAGGCTGTTTTCTTTTTCCTCACTTGTAGTATTTTTATGAGAAATGAGGACAAGATCAGGCAGATGGAAGGAAAAAAAAATGTGAAGGAATTGCAACATCAAAATCTTTAAAACTGCATTATTGGTTTGAAGAACAAAAACATTAATTGTATAGCTTCTATGTCTAAATTTCAGGAAGTTTTAAAAATGACATTTTAGTTTTTAAAAATGCTGCATTTATTCAGAGGGCTGAGAATGAAAAATATTGATAAGCTCTACTAAGCGTTTTCATATGGAATCTATTTTCAGCCACATACCAGAAAATGTCTTTGTTATTTTTTTGAATGAGACCCTAATCTTGGAATGACTTTTCATTTGTCAGAGCCTTTTAAGTTTGCTATTGTGTTTCCAGTCAGATCACTTCAACTCACTTCTTTTTTCCTGTGTCAGCCTCTTGCAAACTCACCATAGGGCAAAGTTCGCAGTTATTTTCCACAGGCAAAAGGATTTCCCCTCTCAGGGGTGCACTTGGGCTTTATGCAGTGGAAGCCAAGCACAAATTAATGCCAGCTCTAATAGTTTGTGATAAAGTTTCTAGTGGTATATTATATTTAATAGTGAAACCTACAATTTGTGATTTAACTTGTTAGCAATTCGAAGGCCTTCGTTTCTTATGCTGTTTAGTCAGATGAAATGGCTTAGTGGTTTTTCGCATCACCAGCATTGGCATTTGTCTCAGTGTTGGTGTTTTTATTGAACGTTGTGTTGGTGAATAACTTAGTAATGTTAAAATACCACTTCCTAGAAAAAAAGTAAGTTCTGGTATCTGCAGTTGAGAAGTTGGAAAATATGAGTGCAGTGTGCCAAAAAAAGAAAAAAAAAATCAAAGGAAAATAATTGACTCCTCTTAAAATGTCACGATTTTTCCATTTTGGGGAGGCGGGGGGGGTTAACAATGTTGTAGCATTTAGATTCTCTGAAATATATCTAGTTTAACTTTTTCCAGGGTGTTCAAGTTTATTTCCATGTATTTTATAGGCAAGAAACAGATGAAATTTTCTCAAGGGATTAAAAAAAGCACAAAACCTGTTTGTCTTCCCCTGATTCACTATTACAGGTTTTATGACCTTGGTAGCAAGAAGGATTTGCGTTCATATCCTTGATCGAAATTTCCACCTTCCTTCAGATGAAAGGTTGGTGTTCAGACTGTAGTTCCCCTTATTAAACGTGCTTTTGTATTTCTCACTGGACATTCGTTGCCTTCAGCTGGAGCTGAGGAGAGCAACAGTTGTTTGCCTGTGTCACATAACTAGCTGTAACAAGAAAGAAGCAAGGATACATGGGTCAAAAAGAGGGAAAGCTGTTCTAGTTAGCTGTACGATGGGCTCAAATTGCTCAGTAACGTTTTACCAGATGCCGGTGTAAAGATTTAATCAATCAGGTTGTTTAGCTAACCTATGCTACCTATTAGGGGCCGATAAACTTCTGCACCACAAAAGGAAAGCGTGGGCAAGAAATCTGGGGATTTTGTGCAAGTTTGGTTTTGAAAGAGCCAGCCTCGTCAGAGTCCGGTCCCTGGAAAAGTATCCTCGAGGTACCGGTGCGTTATCAGCCAGGGTTTGAGAGGCTGCTGCTGGGACGGGCTGGCGCTGGCAACCATCCAGCCCAGCGCCTCATTTTGCTTTTCCTTCTGACACTGAGACGTGACCTTTGGCTGATTCCCTTCCCTTCTCTCCACGCTCTGGTCTCCTCCTATCTTTTGATTGCTTTGTCTTTTTGGAGTTGAGCTCCCGGGGCAGGGCGAGGCTGCAAGCTCCCATCTTATTAGGTGCTTGCAAAGGATGTAGCGCAATAGGACTGATATCGGTTAAGATCTCTAGGCACTACTGCACTACCAATGATTGTTACTATTAATAACAAAAACAGCTAGTTGTAATAGAGTGTGGAAAGGGGAATAGCTTGGCATTATTAATGTCAAGTTTAAAGAGCAAAAGCTCCATTTGTGTTATTACCTGTCATCCTCTGGAGAACTATAAGCGTCTCCCTGGACAGGGATCCAGTTTCTGCCCTTACCCTGTATAACCTCACCGGCCTCAAAACAAGATTTAATGTCATTAGAGCAAACTGGCACAAAATCAAGGGATTTTGTCCAAGGAATTCAGGTTGCCTTTACTTATTTTTGTAAGCACATGGCATCAGAAGAATCATTGAGAAACCTACCCCTACCAGCCTTTCTTCCCAGCTATCTCAGGTCTGGCCTGTACCACCAGCCCTTTTGCCTATGCTGCTTTCCATTCCACTAAGTAGTGAACATCTTTCGAACGTCTTAGCATCCTTCAGGATATTTTATACTCCTCTTGCTCTCTCTCATCCAGGCACAAGGCATAATTGTGTGGTCTGGCTCTGTATGGAACTTGGTCAGCCCTCCTCATATTCTCAAGATTGATTATAGATTAATAATCCTCTCTGGTGTTGCTGTGGGTTAACTATCATAACTCATCAATGGACTAATGTATGTGGCTAGCATTTAGTTTTATGCATTCCTCTTCCTTTTCTGAAACATTTTTCTTTCCTGTTGTTTTGTATTAGAGCACCTACTTCCATGCTAGATTGCATCTGGAAATCCAGAATTAGTGATTTAGGCTATCCTACTATTGTTGTCTTCACTTGTGCTTTAGAAATCACATTGCACTTTGAAATTTCTGCATTTCAAGAAAAGGAAGAAAATTCCCTCCAATATGGAACTGCTTAAATTTCTTTGGTAGCTTTTTAGTGTATCAGTCAGTGCTTTGTTTCCTGGTAGGTACAACTCCTCTATAAAGTCACTCTGAATCCTTTAGGGTACCTCCTAAAGGAACGGGGAGTCAGTATGGCTTACAAATTGTTTTAAATTATTTGTTTATTGGATAGCTCATGCATAGTTCATTCTCTTTTACAAAATGCAATCAGTTGTTTTGCATCTATCTTCATAAGCTACAGTTAGAATGTTCTTTTGTTTTTCCAGAGAATGACCTGAACCCTGACCCCACCGCAGATTTGAAGTCTTCCCTGATAGACAAAGATGAAGTTTGAGGTATCAAAATGTCCTGGGAAGGATGCGACTCTGAAGTGAACGAGGACCTGATGGGATGGGCTTGTTGCACAGGGCTAGAGATGGGAAAGAGTGTGACTCTGCATGGAAGTGTGGCTGCCCTGGAGCCCCTGTAATTGCAAAATGTAGCTGAAAGCTGGAGAGAAGCCAGGAGGCTGTGCTGGGCCGTGTACGATTTCCCAGTGTCATTGCAGGGGATTAGGAAACATGCTTTAATGGGGAAAGGGGTTTTTATCTTTGGAAATTGGTGCCCATGTGGATCTGAGAGAATGAGTTGGAGATTTTCACTATGGTATTTTGATTCCAAGAGAGACAGTAGCTTTGATAAGCAGTAAAGAAACAAGATTTACTGTGATTCTCAAGGAAAGTCTTTCAGCAGAAGAAATAGAAACTATGGAAAGGCAAATTAGAGGATGTGGTATAAGAGAAGATTAATTCAGATCACATAGCAGATAAGGGTGTTCCCAAAGTACAAGATGGTCCTTTAGGAACATCCCCACATAAAAATGAACTGTCAGATGCCTTAACTAAACTAAATCAATCTTCATGACATGACACGTCTGTGGGCATTTAACCTCCTTGCTGTAGCACCTCTGTTACTGCACTCTCCTGTGGTATAGATGTGTTCCAGACATAAAAGTTGAAGACATAAACATTTCATCTTTATTGAAGAGTAAGCTGAATGAAAGATGTTCAAAACAACCCTGGGATTTTTTTCAGAGGGCCAGAATTCGTGAGATAATGTCAGATGTAAAGAAAAACTCTGCAATTTGCAATGAGAATATTTCAGGTGAAATGTTTCCTTCTGAACCCGAGAGAAAGACAGAGGAATGATACCAGCTGATTTCTTGTCATAGATCAGCTGTCAGAATGAGCAGCTAATACTTACTTAATGGCATCCAAAATAGAGATCCTCCAGATCAATCTGCACAGGCTCTGTAAAAATAACTAAGGAAAAAATAATTTTGGAGTAGTGAAGCATTTGAGAGGTATACAGTGACAAAATGCAAGATAAGAGAAAGCTCTCAGAGATTAGCTAGTACAGAACAGTTATTTTGCCTTTTCTCTGACCATTTTCCTTCCACTCTCCTGCCTCTTCTTTTCATTTTTTTCTAATACGTATGCCAAGAACTCTGTTTCCAGTGAGCCAATTCAGACAGAGGTTGAGCAGATGTCTCAGGGAGCAGCCTTTGTTAAATCAAGTAGGAACATACAGGTGGAACTAGAAATGAGTGGCACAGGCTGAACACGCCTGTATAACTGAAAGGGTTTACTTAATCAGTTCCACAGATGCAGCATGGCAACAGGGATGTGGCATATTGCTTATTTACAGGGATGTGCCAGAAATTGTGAAGTGCGGATCAAGTCTTGTGAAAGAAAATCAGACCAATTGGAATCTTGTCTAATGTTTTTAATTAACTTAAAACTCAATCTCTTATTTCTAGAAAGGAGTGCTGGAGGGAATGGAGGCACTTGGGTACAAAACCATCTTCCAAACCATTTGGAATTCACTCTGGTAAGAGTGATTTTTGACTGAACTTTATTTACAGCTAAATTTTAAAGCAAGATGCCGGGCAATACAAACGTGTATGAACTGAAAAAAAGGAGGAAAATCCTACTGGTTTCTGATAGCTGTATGTCGTACCAGTCCATCCCATTACTACAATATCTGAGCATCTCAGTCTTTAATGTGTGTAGCTTCAAAACTTCTATACAACTACAATTGGTTTTAAAGGTCAAAATCAACTTCTTAAAACCCACTCAGAATGTGAGAGCCCGTTCCTAAGAAGAGTTTGCCTACATATAACAGGTGAAGATATATTGCGATATGCTGTTTTTTTCTGATTTTTTAATTTATGAAATACATCTTTCCCAGGCATACACCCAGCACAAAACCAAATATAAAATTAACATAATAAGCTGATAAAAAGAAGAACATCTTCCATGACCCTTCAATCTGCCAGTTCTTTTATTTTTCACCCACTTACGCTGTTCTCTTTTTGCCTAGAGAAAAACACAGGATTTATAATGTACCAAGCCAGCAAAAAATCTCAATCCTTGCCGCACTAAGGTGAAAGGTGCAAGTAAAAGGATCATCTCCCAACACATCCTCGTCCATGTTTATTTTAGTCTAATCTACTCAGATTTTCTGTATTTTTAGATTATCTTCATCATCATAGTATTTAAGCATTACCTCCTACAGCCCACATATGGAAAGAAATACTCTTGTATATGGCTGGTAGATATTCAGGAACAAATGGGAGTCCAAGAGGAATAGCCTGAATGACTAATGACATCTTTAACACTTGCAAGCATTTGCTCAAGATACATCAAGTTGTGATCTTGCATCAGTAAGGTCCACACCTTAAGTCTGAGTGCTCGTGAATGATAAATGAGGAGCAAAATGCACACACATTTTCAGTTCCCCTAAAACTATAGTGGAAACTTCTAGCTGATCTTACGTGGTATCATGGGATGACTGGGGGGAGAGTCAGGGAGGAAGGTGGGCAGATTATGTGATACAAACCCCATTCACTTATGTGTTTAACCACAAGGAGCATCTGTGCCTTGGCTGCAGAAATGCCTGTGAAGCAGCTATGAGGATGCTCAGCAGCGGGGGTGGGGCTCTGCTGAGTCCCACTCACAGAATGGGCTTCATGGAAAAGTTATGTCCAGTTAAGACGAGGGGGAGGGATGTAAAATACAAATCCGTAGAAACTTCTATTGTTCATGGAATAATTTTTAGGCCTTGCATGTTATTGGCATGCAAAAACTGGAGTGAGTGTATCCTGCCTTTTTAATAGGCTGCACAGGTCTGTGAAAGAAGCAGCCCTATCCATTCATTTGCTTAACGAAACCTGAAAAAAAGATGAGGTTGGGCTCTATAATGCCATGCTGACAAGCGATATAATATTCTCATTCGTCTTTTAATCCTCTTCTTTCGGGTGTCTAATTTGGTGCTTCCCCTGTTAGCTTTCTCGTTTCTTTCTGTGCAGTACATCAGAGGCCACCATACCTCTTGTCATAATATTTCCAGTTTATAAGAGGGCAGAGGGAGCAGAAAGTAACTGCAAGATAGTTCTGAATCTTTCATCTTCATTTCTAAACCCTGTAATTCCTTTAAAGCACACAGTCTCTTTCTTGCCACCAGAAACAAGAACTTATTTGAATGTCAAACAGGGCCTTAATGAATCCCACAAGATAATCATAGCAGCAGCTGTCCAAGTTAGTTTCTATAAATAATTCTATATGATCTTTACTTAAGTTTTTAAGTGCTAACTTGAGAATCTGCCCTTTTCTTCCTCCTCTGCCTTTCCTTTCTTCCCCGTTTGAAAACAGGGATGTTAATTTACTAGTTAAGGCCTGTTAAGTGCCTCACCTTAGGCTCAGATTGTGATACTGAACACTGAGCTCCTCAAATGTGCGAACTGAAATGAAGCATGTAATTTGGAGGAGTGAGGAACTCCTCAGTAGCCAATATTGCAATCATGAAATTGTTGATACAAATATTTACAAATGTCTTGATTAGTTACCATTCAGGAAAGGTTGGCACCTCTAGAATGGTGGTAACTAAATGTCTTGTGCTTTACTAACTTGGTTCAACAGTGTATGTGTCTTTTTATTACTGTTCTCTAAGGAAGCACTGAGTACATACAGTGTTTTTCCGGTACTCTACCCTTTAAAAGTCTCTCATACAAAGAAGGATAAATGACAGTAAATTGAAGTTTTGTTGCCTTGACTTCTAACATCTGTGTGCTCTATCCATCACTAGCAGACGCTTATGCCTTCCTTTTGGGCATAAAAGAAGTCTGAGGGTATTCTAAATTTGAATTGCTTTATTCGCACATATATACCAGTCCCAAAATGAGGATGTGCAGCCAACATGCAAGGCAGTTACTTCATGTCGGAATCCTAGCCCAACATCTCTGTCTGGTTCCCAAGAGACAACTCTTAACACCAGAACTGATTTAACAAGAGTCAGGGCAGACAGCCAATTTTCAGGCTGTTCGCATTGCCTCCCCTTCTTCTGAGTCTGCCAAGGTACAAAGTCCTTGCATAACCCAAAGACTGAACAGCAAGACAGCAGGTCTCTCTAAGAGATGAAAACCTGCTTGCACACTGTAAAGGTAACATTAGAAGATTTTGTAGTGATGCTACGCAGTGATGCTTCCCATAATGATATGCCTGCTTATCTGTTAACAGAAAAGGTAACTGCAAAGCTTCAGAGCTTCACTTTTGAGCAGCATTTCTGCATTTGGGTTCTTATCCAAATTATTTGTGTCTGCCAAACAAGGATAGGAGTCGGCGTTCTCACAGTACACTGATACTGTTTCCATTTATCTTTAAAAAGTTTTCAGTGTCTTTAGTGACAGGCTGTTCTCAATGATTTTCATTCCCAACCTGATCAAGTTACACAAACGGGGACATTTTTACTTCGCACACCTCATTTTTCTTCCATCCATTACTGTAGCTTCGTGCTGACATCTTGTAGGGCATCCCTCAAGAGTACTGTGTTTCACACATGCTTTTCTCAGAAGAAAAGAAGTATTTATTTTCTTTTAGTAGCTCAGATCTGACTGTCTCCAGTTCTCTGCACCTTTTCCCTTCGATTGTTTCAGATTTGCAAGTAAGATGCCACTAGTAACATAGGAAGGCTGCAGTCACTTCCAGCCTGTTCTCAGCACTGCCTACAGACTGATGCAAATTGGCACATTTAAAGCCCAGGCAGACAGCAGCTGTGTAATCCAGTGGTGTTTCTTTCTAAAATTTTCTGCACAGAAGAGGAGCTTGAAAGGAACATGAAATGAAGTAACAGTTTGGGGAGAAATCCAATTCCAACCCCAGAGGCAATACTATACTAAGCAATAAATCTTCTTGTCTGTATCTACAGAAAAATAAGACACTCCTGACTTGCCAGCTCTGTCTCTACAGCCAGGCAGGTGCCTGCAGACCTGCTGCCCCCCCTCATCTATATCTGGAACCTATTTGACCATGCTGCAATTCCCTTTCAACATATGCTCCAGGTTTTCTTTTCCATGGAAACCAGGACACGGTCGAAGAAGGAGGATGGGAGAGATGCTGTGTACCTTACTTCAACCTGACATGGCTTTAGGACATGAGCAGAAAATAACACCAGAGCCAGACACAGGGTTGGTTTTTGTTTTTTTTTTTTAGCTTGTTAGGTATCCAATAGTTTCAGGCAGTCACACCATCTGATGTGAAAAACAAGCTCAACAAATCTGGAAGCATCTAATTCATACAGAAAAGTACCTACTAAACTGGGAGGAAATAGCGACTTAAAACTAGTCGCTGTTGCAAAGTCACAGACAGTTGCATAGCTTCAAGGTAGCGATGCCTCCCATCTAATTCCAGCACAATCTGTCACTCGGCTTTGAAAAAGGCAGAGTGAACAATAGTCATTCAGTGCAGAAAACATTGGTATCTATTGTGTCGGCACATCAGTATGGGAAGGATGATTTCTGCGTGAGTTCATTCCTGAGATCCCAGTGGGGTTTTTTTTGACTATTCCTTTCAGTAAGAATAGGCCTGCTTCTAAATTTCCCATTAAAACAATGTTTTTGATCAAAAAAGCAGTTTCTGCTGCATTAAACAACTCTAACACACTAACAACTCTTTCATCGCGAGACATAAAAAAAAGCTTGCTTTCAGGGTTGCCTAACCTAAGTTTACCGTCCTTCAACCCAAAAGGTTGAAGGCTGAGTTGCTTCCCTGCGAGGCCAGCGGGGAGCTGCCCCCACCGCCCTCCAGTTTCCCTGTCCCAACTACTGCTCCAGTAGCAAAATGTACTTTTCTGGCTGGGCTGGGGCGAGGAGCCTGCTGTATGCGGCATGTGGCAGTGACATTTTAGGAGAAGGTGTCCAACGCAGGATGCCAGACCAGAGAGGAGACACAGAAACCCAAGCTGCAGCTCTCAGGGAACATGGTTTCCCTGCACAGCGAGAGGAAATTTAACTTTGAGCTGCCTGAAAATAAAAGGCTGAAGGATTTTTTTTTCCCACCTCACTTTTACATCACACGGGTATTCTTCTCTTTACCAGTATCTTTAGGCTTTCAGTTCTTCTACCCAACTACAGTCTGTTCTGCTTCTGGGAAAATTTGGGGAAAGGAACTGCAAATGGAAAATACGTCCCCTTTTTTCTATCCACACGCTTCCCCCACGCACTTTGGAAAAAAGAAGTGCAGATCTTATATCTCCGTTTCTTTAAGCCCAGATTGCGTCTCTTAATGCTTTCTCTAGTGATTTCGGCACACTTTTTTGTTCAAGAAGAAATAAACTGCTTCACATTTAAAAGCCACAAATTGTTGCTTCCATTTTGTCAAAAAGGCTGGGCTCCTTCCAGGTGTAGAAATACATGCAAATCTGCCAAGTTTTGTCAAACATTACCTTCCTGTAACAAGAAATACTCACACTTTTTGCATTAAACAGGAAAAGCAACTCTACAAACGCCTTCTATAAGAAGGAAGGTTCTGTATTTTCTTGGGTGCAGACATGGGGGAGGAGGAATATGGAAAGACAGAATAAAAAAGAAAAAAGCAGACAGAAATAGCCAGCTGAGGGCCAATCTGAGTTTATAATTGGTATTAGATTCTGCCAGTCTTGCTCGTGTAGCGCAATCCCTATTGATTTCTGGAGGTTCCTCATAGGGTAAGCTAATGTTTAACATAAATAAGGGTTACTGAATCTTGTCCTTGAGAAGTAGGGGTCGGGAAGCTCTTATCAATTCAACTGCTGTATTCCTGACCAGCAAGCCTGCTCGATTCAGGGTTAATTAACTGATTCCTTAGAGCAGAAGTGTTGTCGAAGAGCATGATCATTACCATTTATATTCATTCTGATATGATGTATTTCAACTCCCCCTCCATCATGTCTTACAGAGAGCGATCTGGTGAAGGAGGACGACAAGTCTTTGCGAAATGATCTCGAATTCTGCCAGATACTTGTTCAAGTTGTATAGCAGTGCAAGATCAGACACAATGTGAAAGGCAATAATGCACACTTCTTTATTCCAGACTATATTCTAAGCTTGCATGATACAAAACCTCATCATTACTAGGGAGCTCGTTCACTTTTCATGTCAACCTTTGCTACCTAGCCCACTCCAATGTGTGGGAAAGAAATGTTGATTTGAATTCTGCCACGGTGCCATGCATCTTAATAACACTCTGGAGTGATTCGCGTGGAGTTCAGATTCTGGGGTTGGATCCAGTCTCGCTGCCAGGAGATGTTGCAGAGAGGGGCTACAGCTGTGTTCTCTGAAGGCACCTGACTACTCTTATCTATGTATTCTTTCCCTGTGTCTCACAGTGCTTGAAGATGCTAATTTGTTCACATTTTCCTCTGTTCATGAATGTATTCTGTCCTTAAAAATTCAGCTTTTTAAAATAGTAATGTGTATTGTCTATGCGAAAGATTAATCGCAGCGAGGTGCTTGAGGTGGGAAGGCTTTTCTAGAGAGGTTCCACATGTTGTCAGCTAGCTACTCTGAATGGTAGTTTCCAGTTAGGTCCCTTAGCTTTTGGAAGTGACATTTAGTCTGTCATGTGCCAGCCACGCAATCTACCTAGCCCTGCAAACTGCAAATATTAACATAAATGCATATTAAGATACTGTGTGTTAGCTCCTTAACTGAAATAAAGAGTGGGTGTTCCAGCGGAGGCAGGCAAATAGTGTTGATTTACCCTGGCTTGAGGATTTGGCCTGTTATCGCTTCTTTATACACTTTTTAGAGGAGCTGCAAGCTAGATAGTTAAGGCTTTTCCTGGAACATGGCAAGTAATTGTATGCTTAGGCTGACTAGTAGTAATGTTGGGGAATCTTTCTCAGAAGTTGTTCTGCTGGATAGCTGATTCCTCAGGTAAGAGCTACTTATTTAGTTCAATCCTCCGTCCTGGGTCTGCTCCTCAGGTGCATCCTCCTTCTCTCAGCAGTCTCATCTGAGCAGATTTTGAAGAACAGCTCTGATGTTCCAGGACATCTGTGTGTCTGACCAGTCGGTCTTTCGAAGGAGGTCCCGGACCAGCTGCATCCATGCGGTGCCTGTATGGAAAAGGTACAAAAGTCGCTCCAATAGTTTCTGAAAAACTGTAGTGTTAATGCACAAATGCAAAGCAGTGGCAATGCGTGTGAAATAACGCCAATGCTTCCAGGAAATGCCAAGCTTCCTGCTCAAGGGTGACGCACCTCCTCTGCACCCGCAGTGCGCTGGGGTAAGGGCCATGTGCTGAGCGCCGTGTGCTGTGGTTGCCCCAGCAGCTCCCAAGTGGTTCCTGCAGCACTGCTGACGGTATCGTTCTGGTGGCTGTATTTGTTTAAAAAGCTGATTTGGTTTACAGCATAATTTGATCGCAGTCGTCTTGGGCGTTTTTGCCTCTCTAATAAGTATGCCTTGAGTACATCTGCAAGCATTCATATGTTGAGATAAAATTACTGGTGGTGCTCATCTCCCCCTATGCTACTGCTGCTACCTCCAGTAAATGATCGTGTGCCTGCATGCCCACGTACAGACACAGATGCATGCACGCAGCACCTGATCCTACTTCTTAATTATTTTTAGCCCAATTCCCTGAGTTGTTCTGCTTTCTGCTGATGAATGGAAAACTGTAGTTGTGCTGTTTCATTTCACCAGCCTCTCAAGTGTAGAAATTATGGTAAATTTGAGAACAAGTGAGATTAGATTAATAGTTACACCTCCTTCTTTAATTAACCAACCACAGGATCTGTGGAGACAAGGGGGGGGAATAAGATTTTACCATGACGAGAGTGTTGGAGGTTCTTTCTTGTCTGTTCCTGCTTGTCCGTCTGTTCTCACTGAGAATGAACCCTTTCGTGACGTGTGTTTTATTTACAACTGCCCTCACTATGCTACATCAATGGTTTCCCTGACCTTGGCTCAATGATTATGCAACAGAACATTGTAAATTATCTTGTCACCAGAATCTCCATTTAGGCAAGTATAATCACTTCCCTGTAAGAACCCAGGCCTGGTGTACAGAAACAAAAAATCTGCTGCATAATAATGAGAGCAATGTGCTATTAGGGATGAAAAAGCCCCTCTGCCATATGGAAAACTACCACAAACGGGTGCTTGGAACCTGAACGTCATTAATTTGTGCAAAGTGCTTAGCAATGCTTGGCAAAAAGGTGAGAAAGTGTAAAATGTTATTTTTAGCTGCATTATGAAATGCAGCATACCCTGTCCTTTATTTAATGCAGTATTGAGTCTCTGTGCCTCGCTGCAAAGTATCGAGTCTCTCTGTGCCTCGCTGCAGTGACACTTGGCAGTGCTGTGATCGCTGCTTGGCAATGCTTCTGCAGGCTCCATATTATTGCAGGGAGCACTCTTCGCCTTACTGGCTCTCTGATCAATGTGACTTGGAGTCTAGTTTTTCTATACCCACGGTAATAAAACATGTCATGCTAGTTCCTTGCAATGCATCAGGGGACTGAAGTGGAGCAATTGCGTTCCGCTTGCTACAAGCAAATCATATTATGGAGATGAGGAATCAAATGGCCATGTGTCTGCAGGTGTGTATGTGCACATATGTGCATACTGATTCCTTCAGGGATATGTATCCTCACTTGGCTTTGCTAGCTGGACTAAGGGAAATGTGGAAGGGATTGGCTATGATGGCAATGGTTGTGTCCAGCGAGCCAGAATCAATTTAAGATGTAGCATATTTGCTACTGCCAAATCTGTTCTCTTGTTTGTTTCACTTCAGCTGAGAATTACACTTTTCCTTCTTGTATCTCTGAATGATGGAAAATGTCCCTCCCATAAACCAACCCTTCGGTATGTCTTTAGACCAACTCATCAGCATCTTTCCACTTCTCTCTCCAAAACCTTGAATGTAAAACCTCGGGCTGCTAAATGATTATTACCGTATGTGAGGGAATCACACTATCTTGTTCTTACTCCAAAGATTTTACAATTAGTCCTCAAGCACAGTACTTTCTCCTCTCCCTCTCCATAGTAACAGGGGAACTGTTATTTTGGTATATTTGTTAGGAATGTGGTTAGTATTCAGCGAATAAACTCAGAAAGCAATATTTCACATAGAATAATTATGAATATGTATTTACTTGAATAAGCTGTTGATTTTGCATGAATTCTGCACGCTGTTTCTTAGGCAAATATGCTAATGATTGATGTGTGAAAATTTACTTTATTTGGGGCTTGTCAGACTAACTAACATAGTGATCCAGATCCAGAAAATTATTTCCTTATGCCTAGTGAACCATAACAATTATAGGAATATTCCAGGGAAGCTGATTACTAATACATCAAACCCTTCTCTATGGATATGATGACTTTGCAGCAGTATTTTCAAACAAAAAAATATTTATTTTGCAGTTGTCTCTTGGCATTGGTATTCAATCAAGTCCTCATAGCTATATTAGCTGTACCAGGAAACCAGTTTAATTAGGAACCTTTCACATGGTCTCTGTGACAAACACTGTGGACTATACTATGGGCAATGATGCCAATGGGCAGTGACATTGGGTACTGGGCAGTGAAATGGACAGTGCCAGTGGGCAATGGCTATCTTAGCAGGCAATGGGACACAGTGGATGTCATTTAACTGAACTTTAATAAGGCTTTTGACAGTCTCCAGTAGTATCCTGGGTGCTGAGCTGGTTACACGAGGACTGACTGACTGGGAGAATGACAAGATGAATGGAAAATTGGCTGGACCACAGGGCTCAAGGAATACTGTGCAGCGGGTCAAAGTTGAACTAGTGAGGGGTTACTAGTGGTGTTCCTCAGGGGTTACTACTGGGTCTGATACTATTTAATGTCTTCAGTAAGCCTGGACAATGGAATAGGATGGACCGCCACCAAGTTCACTGATGACCCAAAATTGGGGGAACAGTCAATACACTGAAGGGCAGGGCATTGAAGAGGGATCTCAACAGGCTGGAGAAATGGGTTGACAGAAACTTCCTGAGGTTCAACAAAGGCAAACGCAAAGTCCTGCACCTACTAAGGAATAATGCCCTGCAACAGCACAGGCTGGGGTCCAGCTGGCTAGAAAACAGATTTGAAGGGAAGGTGCAGGGGTCCTGGTAGACAGCAAGTTGAACAGGAGTCCACAGTGTAGCCTTGTGGCCAAGAAGGCCAGCAGCATACCGGCTTTATTAGCAAGAGAGCAGCCAGCAGCTCGGGGGAAGTGATTACTTCCCCCTACTCAGCACAGACAGGGTAAGACTATGTCTGCAGGGCTGTGGCCAGTTTTGGGCTCCCCACTACAAGGAAGACATGGTACATTTTTATTGTGAGGGTGGTGAGACACTGGAACAGGTTGCCCAGAGAAGTTGTGGATGCCCCCTCCCTGGAAGTGTTCAAGGCCAAGTTGGATGAGGCTTTGAGCAACCTGATCTAATGGAAGGTATCTCTGCCCATGGAACAGGGATTGGAACTAGATGATCTTTAAGGTCCCTTCCAAGCCAAACCATTCTGTGATTCTATGATTCTGTACTGGAGCAAGTCCAGCAACAGCCACCAGGATGCTCAGGGAGCTGGAACATATGATGTACAAGGACAGGTTGAGAAAGCTGGTTTTTCTTCCTGGAGAAGAGATGGCTAAGGGGATATCTTATTGCTCTCTGTAACTACCTAATAAGTGGTTATAGAGAAGATGGATCCAGACTCTTCTTGGGGGTGCACAGCAAAAGGACAAGGGACAGTGAATACCAGCTGCAGAAAGATAAATCCCAATTAGATATAAGGAGGAGAGCTTCACAGTGAAGGTGATCAAGCACTAGAACAGGTGCTCAGAGAGGCTGTAGACTCTCCATGCTTGAATATATTCAAAACCTACCCGGATAAGGCCCTGAGTAACCTCATCTCACTTCAGAGCTGACCCTATTTTGAGTAAGGGTACGGACCAGAGACATGAAAGCTCCCTTCCAGCTTATTTTATGGTGAGTTTATGGCAAACACTTATAATGAATTTTGCACTTAGAAAAGTACTTTTATCTGTATTTTGGATATCTTTCATGTCACAGTAAATTCCACCAGAAAGGCATTGAAAGAATGGGAGTTTTGCCAAAGAAATGAGTGCTGAGACTAATTGTATCATGACAGTCTGGCTATGAATTTATAAGTGTATCACTCTAAAAACCAACTGGTTCCATACCTACAGATCTGTGTAGCCGAACATTAATCACCTGCTTCTAGGCATGAAAACCTTCTGGTGCTTTAATCTCCAGGTTGCAGTGGATGCAACCTCTGTCCTTCACTGGCCAGTCACACACGCTGGCTCTGTGTTTCCAGCCTGCCTGACTGCACTGAGCAGGCTATGCAACCCCGCATATGTATGAAGAGCTGTGATTGCTCTTCCACACAACTGTCAAAGAGCCAAACATACAACCTAAGTGTCTCCCACATCACTTGAATGTGGAGAATTATGCAGAGAAGTTCCAAGCTGACCTGAGTTTGAGTCAATGGGAATCGTGCCATTCATACCAATGACAGCACGATTTTACAGTTCCCCTCCCTTAAATGTATGCATGCAAATCCTAGAGACAACATTTAATGCACAAATAAGCTAGGTAAGCAGATTTACACAAAAACACTAATTGTTTTTTGTGTTTTTCTTTTTTGAAATGTGAATGGGACATTGCTTGCAAACTGAATTTAATAGTTCTTTCCTGATGATGAACCAGAAACAACCATTTTGATGTGAGTTTGTACATGGAGGAGTATGCTTTGCACTTTGCTTGGGCATTGCAGTGGCAGGGCATCTATTCTAATTTTATGACTGATGTGCTCAATGAAGCATGCATAGAAAAGTCCTCCAAACTGTTTAAGAAGCTTTCTTAAGCCCCTAAAGAGTATTTTAATTTCTGCAAGTATGGAAAATAAATGTGTAAGAAGAATTAAATTTGGGGGTAGCTACATGGTACAAGATTTCTCAGCTAATGTAACTGATTGAGTACAAGATGTGTTGCTTGCCATTTTCCAGAATAAAAAAAAGAGCTGTTGAGTCTTACTGCACTATTCCAATTATGGTTATAAAATACTGAATCAAGTCTTTCTTTAAAAAAAAAAAACAACCACTTGGAATTAAACAGTTCAACAGAATTAATAATGATTCCAGATGGGCCTGTATTTGGCACTAAGAAGTGTGTGAAAGGAAACATTTTCAACCAGAAGTTTGAATGATTTATAAAAGTCCTTGAGAGATTTTTCACGAGTGAAGATGCCCTTTCAACCTCTGCACATTTGGAGCTAACAAAGGAAGTGACACTCACTGAGTGAAAATCTTGGCATTGGTGAAAAACACACATATGTTCACGAGCAGAAGTGCCTGAAATAGTACAATTAAAAGCCTTAACAGAGCCAGGTTCTCAACACACTCTCTGTGCCTTACTTCCCTATTAGTAAAAGAGGAAGAGTAGCAGTTCCTCACCTTGAAAAGGTACTGAAAATAGGAAATCTTTTGTGATTCTGGGGTAGATAGATATCATGGTACTGATACCTATAGCAATATGTTGAGAATGAAAGCAGCTTCTGCTTGCAAGTTAAACCTTTCCTTAGGTCTCGGAGAGACAAGACACTGGGCCAAAAAGAGAGTTCTATGTTTGACAACATCTAATGTTGGGCAGACTTGGAACTACTGGAAATAGCAGAAGGCAGAGTTACAAGCTCTTATCCAAAAGCTAACATTATCTGACTCCACTGACTAATTGTCTCCCTTTTCCACAGCATCCCTGTTATAACCACGAAGTATTTAGTAGACATTTAGCTTTCTTAAATGCAAGTCAGCAGCTGGAGTTAGGAAAAGAGTTAGCATCATGTGGTCAATCAACCTCTTTACTGGTCACCAGTGATTCATGGATTATATTAAACAGAGGAACAAGGAAACAGATTATACACGCTTCATGTGTTACATTAAATCAATTATTAATAGACAGCTGGGCATCTTACTGCCTTGTACTCTGTTATGAACTTGTGAGAATGATGAACAGCAAAGCAGAAGCTGATAGACTGCCCAAACCCACTTTTCTACCAGTTATGGTTTTAGCCTAGTGTCAGTTAATGGAAATCACTGAATTTTGCATCCTGCCTCTTCTGTGATTTACAACTCATTCCTTGATCAAGACTTCAGGGAGGATGTTTTTTGCAGGGGGAGTGGAAATGACAACATATGGCTTCCGTCTCATATTACGTCCATTTGTAACCTGCAGATTTAGCTGCTTTTTTTCCTACAAAGCCCAAGAGACCCTCTGGTGCAGCTAGCTCCCAAATGCCACAGAACCTTTCTCCTTGCCAAATTCCCCCCTTTTATTCCTATGTCCCTTTCCTTTATTCCACCACCTTAATACCTTCTGTTTGCTAATGTCAGTCGTTCTTTGCACATAAGACTGCCCACTTATTCGTAATTTCTAGGCCCAGGTTCTACAAGTCTGTTTGGAGATGATAGTTGCTCTACACACACAGCTTCCTTTCATATCAGTGGTCCTGAGGCTTATATCAGGCTACTGAGCACTTATCCTTTTTAATGAATAAATGGCATTCTTATTTACCTGTTTTACAATGTTAACAAATGGTTCCACAGGCAAATAATTGGATTCCAATACTTCCTAGAGCCGTCACATGCTGACAATCACGTGGCTTTATCATGCAAGTGTTCCTTGTTATAATTTAAAAGCAGATGCAGCATGATAGGAATTTTGTTCATTAATTCTAATTATTGAAAATAACTCAGAGTGAGCCTCTAATGTTTCATTTTTAATTCCATCTTAGTGTATAAGCAGTATATCTCTACCTTCTATTAATTGTAAATTTAGGAAACATCAAAACCGCTTCCTTTCACTTTCTGAATTCTCCAGGCTTTCAGTTCTTTCCCCTTGACCATTGCATAACTGGAAAAAAACCCCTTTGCAGCCTGCATGTTGGATCTACAAGGGTTTCCTTTTTGTCCATGTACACTGAGGCAGGTTCTGACACCCCGCACACCCCGCAGCAGTGCATTCTTCAGGTTGTGCTTGCTGCTGTCTTCTGCCTTGGGAGGTATGGCCACAGACACCGCTTCCCCTTCATCTTCACCATGAATTTATCACCTTTAAAAGGGTTTACAGGGTTGCTCTGTCCCTTTTTGTTCTTGCTTGGTTTGTGCTCTTTCACAAAAGAGATTGGTAGCGAATCTGATGGTGCGCTTTTTCTTCTCTCTGCCTCCTTCAGTAGCCTCCATGAAGTATATCATGTTGTCCATAGCTTTGTAACTTTTCCATTCGTTCAGTGTGTTCAGATGAATCTGACTTTCTAGCGTTTAAACCAAAACTCATCCAAGTGAATGGAAAAATTCCTAATTCCCTCAGTTTCTGGGCCTCATAAAACTTGGCTTGTTTCTCCAAAGCTTTGCGCCTTTTGTATAATTATTTATAACTTCGCAAAGATGGGGGGGGAGTTTTTATAAATGTTGCCCAAATGGAATATCAGGGTTTCACACCCCCTCTGCATAGCTGTAAATGAGCTAGAAAACCAAGAAAATCTGTTGCGCTGAATAAAATAATCCTAACGATTTGGACTTCATGTTGGGCTTAGGCAGGCAGAGCAAAGCACCAGCAACTCTGCCTAGGAAATGTAGGGAGAAAAGCCAAACCTCATAAACATTTCCTTTCAAGGAAAATAGGTTTTGAAATAATGTAAATAAAGATATTACCCAAAACATGTTTTTCTTCTAGGAAAGGACCATTCAGGATGGAGGGATTTTTCCATTTAGGAAATAAAGAAGCCTGTGAAAAAGCTATCAAAATCTATCAGAAGCAGAGCAATCTGGACAAAAATAGAAACAATCAAATGAAAACTAACCTTTTTTTTTTAGGATTGTAGGAGCTGGCTGTGAAATATTTTGTGTTTTAGGGGTCTCATTTTCTGACAAAAGATCAGTTTCAACAGAGAATTTTCAACCTATGCTTTTTCACATGCTTCTGCAAAATAGCAGATGCTGACGCTAACCTTCATTTACAGAAATAACCCTAGATTCGAATGAACCACTTGGAAAAATAGAACCTTGCTGTTCTCCCTTGCTGAGAGACACAGCCTTCCTGCCTCCTTCCTGACTGAGCCCATGATAAAGGTACGAGTTGGGACTTGCATCCTGCAAGACCCTATGGTAGGTTGGATTCTTTTTCGCTTACTGAAAGCTGTGTTGCAGGGTTATAACACAAGCTTCAGGTCTGTGTATGCACAGTATTATTTCACTTTCAGGATATATCCTTTGCAACACTTTTCAGTCTTGAGCGAGAGGTTTTTAGCCGTTCCCTACTGACTGGGAAAGGAAAGGGCAGTTCCCAGCCCGTTCCTTGGCTGTGGTCTCTATCAAATCCTCACTGCCGCAACTGTGGGATCACCGAGAGGAGAAATTAAAATAAGGAGAGAGGCTCTACTTCTAATGCAGATCCTGGGCCACTAAATAGCTACCTGGGTATGCTGGCACACAACATCTGGGTTAAAGGAAAAGCTACGAGCCCAAACATTTTTTATCAATACAATTCTTCTTCTTAAAAATGCAGATTTGCAGCAGGACCACATGTATTTCTGATGTGCCGGAAAAAGGTGTTTGAATGAACTGGCAGATTATAAAACCCACTAGAAAGTGAAGCTCACTTCTGCTTTTCCAGTTGCCTAGGTGATTAACATGAGATAAATACAGTTCTTCCTATGTCTATTCTTAAATCTTTAAGACAAAGAGTTTTTTGACTTTGTGTTGCAAGAGATGAAGGTGTTTCAACAGCCAGATTTCACAAGAGCTGGGCCCTCCTCCTTTCCCTTTGCTTGTGTCGCATTTCTGCTGTGAAGGTCACCTTAGAGTCACACTGAGCGCCCCCCAAACTGTGTCAGGGCCGGGAGGGGGGAACTGTCCCTCGGGGCGACCGAGTTCAGCGGGGTGTGTGCCTATATGTAAAGCTCCCACTAGTTAAAAATACCAAGTCATATATAATTATCTTTAGTGCCGTTAACACCCTGTAAGCGCTAGAACAGCAAAAGGTGGTTGACCATGAGAAAGAGCAGATTGCTGGGCTGGAAAGCAGAATACCAGGCTTCTGCCTCTGGCGTCCTCACCGAACTGTGCAACCCTGAGCTAGTCAACTCGTTTCTAATCCCCCCCCCCCCCCCTTATTTTCCCTCCACTGTCTCTATTTAGAGAGCAAGTCCTTTGTGACAGGGATTGTCTCTCACTATGTGTTTGTACAGTGCACAACACAATAGGTCGCAATCTCCGTTGATGGCTCCAAAATGCAGAGCTTCAGACAAGACTTCTGATACAGAAATGTGCGATGGCTTCAGCGAGCCCGGTTCTGCTGAGTGTTTTCCCTTCTCCTTTCCGAGGATCTCGGGCTGTTCGTAAGCGAGCATCAACGCGGGGCAGGGAAATGCTGTTGCCCTTGTTCAATGGATCAGGAAAGAGAAATGTGGAATGGGTTTCTCCGGCTTATAGAGCAAACAGGCTTTTTTTTTTTCCCCTCCCCTCCTTCTCTCCCCCAGTTCAGTAATACAAAGAGACAAAACATTTTTAAAAACAAAAAATTCCCAGCATATCTTTAAGTTTTTACCCCCTGCTTCCTCTCCCTTTTCCTGGGCTGGCAGAAACTACCACATCTGCAACTAAGTGCTTCCTTTAATGCCTTCGCTTTCCTCCCTGCTTCTTTGCTGACCTCTGAAAACTCTCCAGGGATTACCGGAGCAAATCTTAGCCGGGCAAAAAGGTCTCTTCTTTGCAGAGGCAGCCGCTGAACATGGGTGTTATGCCTAACCCATCCTGAGGTTATAGACACCTACATCCACCTAGCTCTATTTACCCACAAAATGAAGCATTTTTTTGGTGAGACTTGAACATCCACACATGGATAGTGATCTGATTTTTTTTTTTTTTTTTTAATTTTGCATGTTTTTAACTGGGAAGCAAAAGGAACATCATCACCCTTCATTTAAGCTCGCAGCTCCCTGGTGCAGGAGGGAAATGAGAATAGTATTTATTTTAAAGGTGAGCAAATCGAGTTAAGAGATTACAGTACAATCTGTCTGGCTCCTACAGAATTCAGAGGTGAAGTTGGAGGGATGGAGCTGGTGGTGCTTGGGCCAGAGCAGCCCTTCACCTGAGCGCTACCCAGGAGGGGAAACGATTCTCCTTCAGGCCAAAACCGAATGCTACCCAGGAGGGGAAACGATTCTCCTTCAAGCCAAAACCTTCTCACTACCCCACATGGCAACATGGAGAGCTGCCTTTTCCATTTTGCACATTGTGCATGAATTTGGAGCTGCTTCAAAAAGGAAGTTTAAAAAAAAAAAAAAACCCAAAAAAAGAAGAAGAAGAAAAAGAAATTATTTTAGACATGTTTCCTGGGTTGTTGTTTGTTTTTGATGTTTTCAGCCAAAGCCAAATGGCACAAAGCAAACGCAGCCCTGGCTGCAGCATGCTGTTTCCCTGGCTGGCAGGGACACCTAGTGGGTAGGGCAATGTGTGCCGGTGAAGGCAGGGAAAATCACACTCTCTTGACTTCCCACCAAGGGCAATATTTCATCTTCTGAGTCATGCTTGTGCCTAATTGACACTCATGTTATCCTTAGGAATTAACACGGAGTTGTTCCTTCAAGGAACGGTGATTGTAACGTGAGAAGGTGATCTGAACAGCGTTACTTAAACTACTGCTAACGGGAAATGCTGCCAGCCTAGCTTTTGTGCAATTCATTCTTTTGAAGCCTGTTACAGTCATAATAACACCTACACTGGCTATATGCGAGAGCTGACTCGGTGGTGGCATGATTCATCTCTGTCTGCAGTTACGCATTTCATGGGGTGTTGCATTGGGGCCACTTTTATTGTATTGCAGACACCTACAAAAATGACGTTTGCTCCCGCTCTTAGTGGAATGGCTTCACCAGAAAAAGCAGCAGGAAGCTTGAAAAGAAGAGGAAAGAAGCAGTGTGGCCATCCACCTCCCCCAAATGCAGCAGGGCTGGTGGATGTCAGGGCCAGACCCAAATCCGTCCTGCCTCGTCATTGCTCGTGGCACAAGCCGGGCTTTGCTGGCCCTTAAGCTGTTTCCCAGATTGGCTCCTTGATTGCATTCCCTCAACGCAGGTTTTTATGGGAAGAGGTTGTTGACTAATTTCTTTGTTTCCATCGTGGGGCTATGGACAACTTTTTTCCTGGCCTCTTCCCAAGCACCTGTCTAAGAAGGCTGGCATGCGGATGCTACATTCTAGATCAACAGCGTTCCTAAAATCCTCCAGCCCATGCCAGAAACAGACATGTTACATGTGAGAGGTCACATGCAGGGAAAAACCAAGCCCTTTTATAAGCATGTGAAATGTTTTTGTTTAGGATAAATACTTTTCCTCTGCAAACTACAGAATCTGGAGGCTGGGAAGGAGCATCCTCCCACTCCGGGGACATAGGCCCTGGAGAGGCTCTTAGACGTAAAAATTTAAGATGAACTGCAGCTTCTGAATCAGAAACATATCAGCTAAATAGCAGGAAGCAGTTATGCTCTGGACATTTTGAAATCATTGTCTTCTGATCTGATTACATGCTAGCAGTAAAACTCACACAGTTATGGTTGTTAACTCCTGTTCTTTTTTTCATATTTTACCAGGAATTCTATCTTAGGATTAATAGGCGCTTGCATCATTTCTGTCCTATGTGCTATATTAAGGAGCATCTACATCATCAGCAAATATTTCTGTTGTGCTGATACTGTGCACAAAGTCAAACACAAAGGTACAGAGGTTTTTTTTTTTTTCCCCTGGACTCTCAACATAAATTAAGTGGCTTATTCCTCATCAGTTCCTTCATTAAAGAAGGAGACTTAATTCTCATTTAATGAAATTAATACATTTGAAGGAGGGGGTAAAAATTGCTCCTTTCTGACATAGCTGCATTGACACAGTTTTGCAGCAGGACATAAATATCTGTATTCTAAATAGTGATGATGGGATGAAACAGTAGACTGTACATTTAAGAAGAAATTTGGCACTAGGAACCTGAATTCTTACATATAAGCTAGCAAAATGCAGTTTATGCAAAATTATGATTATCAGTGTGTATACAAATAGATGAAAAAACTCTTCAAGTGTTATTGCCAATGACTCAATGTCAAACTAGAAGTTAATTTCAAGAGAGTATTCAGAGCAGATGTGCAGAGATCTTCAGGACTAATTTTAGTCAATATTTTTATTAGTGATTTGGAGGATAAATATAGAGTACACTTATAAAATTTGCTCAGTCTGGCAGGCAGGATCAGAATGCAAAATGATAAATTGAAGAGATGGTCTCAGATCAACAAGATGAAGTTCACTAATGACAAGTACGAAGCACTACACTGCAGAGGGAGATATCAAATGCATAAATCCGAAATGGGAAATAATCAGCTCAGCATCAATATGAGAAAATGATCTTGTGTGTATAGTGGTTCATAAATTAAATATGACTCAACAATGTGATTATGCTGCAAAATTTGCTAATCCTACCTGGAGTTCTGTTAATAGAAGTGTTGTGTGTGGAAGAGGAGAGATTGTGCAGGCATCAGGCTGGATGTCTGAGCTCCTTAATTATGGTCTGGGCACCCAAGTAGATCACGCTGCTCATCACCTTCCAGAACTTCCCTTTCCCCCCTCTCCAGGCCCTTTCCCCAGCCTCAGCCATTCTTTGCTGGCTTCCTCCGTGAAGGATCCTCAACCTCTTCTGTTTAGAAAACATTGCCCATACTCCTGCTGCCTCACATCATTCCTTCTCATGGAAATAAATGACTGGTGACGCCAGGGGAGGTCTCCATACAGATCCTATGGGCACATACGATTCCATATAGGCAACATGCACAGCTGAGAGGAAGCTTGCAGGGGCTCTGGCGAGGAGGACACGCGCTTCTGCAGATGCGCTGGCTCCTGGTAGCTCTGGTCTGAACCAAGGGAGTACCACACAAACTCAGGGCAAGTGTGTCACTTGCAGGTGCAGCTCAGTTCAAAGGGGAAATAAATACTTAATAGAAAGAAAGAAGGACACAATCCCCTGAGAATTACCACTGTCCCAGGCAAGAGAAGAACATGGAGGGAAATTATTGCATTTCATTGCCTCATTTTTTTAATCACAGTGAAATTTTTTAAGTTTTTTTTTTGTTTGTTTTTTTGGTTGTTTTTGGTTTGTTTTTTTTAAATCATCCAGGATTTAATACTACACAGAACCATCTCCATTGCACCATGTGACAGCCAAGGGAGCTGTGCCATTGACCAGGCCCCGGAGCTGTAACCACTGACCCGGCCACAGCAGGCAATGTACTGAGATTAAAAGTCCTCCTTTCATCGCTTTTACAGATGTAATGGCAGGAAGTGTCAGCCAGCGCTACCAAAAAAAATGAATTATATGTTTCAGAAATCATAAATGGATCACCTGAAGACTGGGGGGGTTCGGGTGGTTGCGCCCAAAAGCCTGAGGCCTACCGCTAGATGGCAAACTTTAATTTTTAAATTCTGAAGCTGCGCGCCCGGAGCGGTGTCCTGCCAGGGCTGGGGGCTCGGGCCCAAGGCCATGGCCCCGCCACCCACCGCCTGGGCCACCGCGAGCTCTCCAGCTGTCCCGCTGCTTCTTGGACGCCGACCGGTCAAAAATTCCCATGTGAACCTACTGCTGGTGCGCACAGAATAGCCACAAGATACTTCCCCAGGTGCCTCTTTCCCCAAAGCAGGGTACCAGTAGCTCTCCTGCGTTTTTTCTCTGTGTGGAGGCTGCTGGTGATGCCCTGAGCGAGGACATGGGGGACAGAGACCCAGGCGGTTGTTCAGTCAGGCTCAGGTGAGGAAGGAACAGGGACGGGGCTCTGCCGGGTAGGGCTCACCGGCGGCTGGACGGTCTCCGAAGAACCGCCACCCTTTCTCCTCCAGCCCTGTTTTTTCTCCCTCTCTTGGCCAGGGACCGGAGTTGGGTGTGCTGGAGAACGGAGGCGCTTTTCAAGGCTCAAGGCATTGTATAGGGTGGGAAAAAGGCTTTTCTGCTCTTCTCTCCCTGATGGTTATCTTGGAAAGCATTAAGAGGTAAGCTAAGAAAGCGACTCCACTGAACGTGGCCTTCTCCAGATCTTTATCGATCCTCAAGGAAATGGGCACAAAGTGCAAATCAGAGTGGTGTCAGCATCACAAGCAACCTCAGGTCTTGCCGGCCCTTGTCATGTTGTGAGAAGTACATAAAGCACATAAAGTTTTACATATATTTTAGGAAACTCTAAAAATATTGCCTAAATCAATCTTCATTTTCTTATGACCTTAACAAAATTATTCATCTTCCCCGTCAGCCATGTGTGTTGCCTTATTTTAATCAGTAAATTTATCTCGGTATGCGGAGACATCTCGGTGGATACTGGGAAACTCAACCCCCAGTCTGAGATACATGCTCCCCTGTATAGAAATAAACCGTTAGGTCATGTTTGTCATACCACAGGTCTTAGTCCAAGATCTGACTTTATGAGCAACACTGCTTCTAACACAGAGACTGCAAGATGCTTCCATGGGATAAATCACATTTTCTCCACAGATATAGTTAATTATTCTGTGTAACACTACCAGGAAGAGTGTTTCTTCACCACAGCAGGTAATGTTTTTGTGGCAAAGCACGGTGGTTAACACAGCAACTTCTGTAAACACTTACAGGGTCATTTAACACCCAGCAGTTGTCCTCTACACACTAAACCTCTTGCAGAATTTTGCAATGTGTTATACAAAATAGTGCCTGCTTTTACTGATTTGTTGTCTTTTAAATTACATGACATGAATGCCATATGAGATTTATTCTTCATCTTCCATACTTTAATTCTTTTCCAGTTGCCTGGTCCTACATCCACTGTCACTAGCTGAAAGCAAAATCAGAGACGTTCCTTCCAGCTGACGAAGAGTTGGCTCCTCATCATAGTCTTCAGAGTCTCCATTTTGAAGCCCAAACTTTCCAAAGTGAGCAAGGATCTCCCCTGGCTCCACACAGCAGGGTTAATCACCTCATTTCAAAGTAATCTCCTAAAACAACCAACAGGTTCTTTACCAACAAAAGCAATACTTCCTGACTAGAATTTAGGTGTTGCAGGAAGGTGAGGAGTTCAAAATACCCTTGGGCTGAATAAAGGACTTCTGCCTCCAGACCTCTTGCTGAAGCCCTTCCCCTGAGGCATGGGCTGGTACGGCACATTCAGAAGGCCCCTGCTTCCTATTTGCTTTCTATGGGATCGGGATACACAGTCCTTCTAGCTCTTTCTGCAAATGGCTGCCCAGACTCATGTTTCCCAGGGTTTGATTTAAATGTCAGATCACCAATAACAGAGACAAACTAAGCCCAGATACCTCCTTCTCCCTCCCCTCTTCTTGGGAACCATAAGCTTTGTCCTGGGTTTTTTCTCTCTTCTCCTGCCATTTTGTCAGGACTGGGCAGAGATGTGTGATACCAGTGATACTTCTCATTAAGGTGGAAATTCAGTTTTAAATAACACAAAGCTAAAGGCAAATAATGAAGCATTTTCCAGAGTCTTGTTTCCCTGGTGGACTTTTGCATCAGTACCTTTCAGTAACAAGAATCTCAGAGAGGTGAAAAGATCAATTTAGGGTCAAACAACAAATAAGCAATACATTATTACTTATTACCTCCTACAGGTATAAGCTGAAAACTGCAAAGAAAGATTTGGTATCAAAATGTATATTATTTTTTAACAGAGGAGGGCTAGCTTTGGGAAGGGTGAGGCTGTATATCCTTTGTTTTCAGTGTGAGGAAAGCATCAGGTAATTGCACAAGGGCAGGGATTTGGCTTGTTTCATTTTAATACAGTCTTATTCACTGCACTTACCTGTAGTCAGGATGAGCACAAAGGAGTCACACCAGCTACCTGCAGTAGCCCAGGACCTGTAGCAACCTGGGACACAATGCCCATACACTTTAACACCAGGGAAAAAAAAATAATTTGGAGTGTTGTTAACACTTCAAACATCAAAAAAGCATTCACTGTGTGAGTGAGGGAAGTCTTATGTAAGGGGTGAGGATTCCCACCCACTTAGTCAGGATCTCACCAACACAATGGACACGCCCTGTAGCTCTGAGTGGTCAAAAATATCAGGGAGGGAGAAATATTTCAGACTGTCTTCTTACATATAAGGAAGGAAAGAAGATCACAAGCCAGTCTTGAAAATATTCTTTCTTTTCCAAGTTAACTATAATCACCTTCTGTGCAAGGAGAAGACAGCTGAAATGTAATCCATCCATTCAAAATGGCAACCTTAAAGAGTGTAGCTCGAGCAATGAAAAAGTATCCAGGGAAGGACTGGACCATGTCATATAAGCAGCTGGATATCTGACAGCTCATTCATTATTGCTGAAAGGTGCTAGTTGTGAAGGACAGAGTGGCTCACGGGGCCAGCTCTGCTGCCCCGACCAGCAGTCGGGGAAAGTCACCACTGTTTCTGAGTGATTTCCTAGCTTTCGTGAAGTGTACCAGTCACAAACTACTTCCCACTGGATAAACATCTAGGAGGCTGTCCTGGTTTCAGCTTGGATGGAGTTGATTTTCTTCCTAGTAGCTGGTGTAGTGCTGTGTTTTGGATTTAGGATGAGAAGAATGTTGATAACACACTGATGTTTTAGCTGTTGCTAAGGAGTGCTGACACTAGTCAAGGACCTTTCAGCTTCTCACGCCCTGCCAGCAAGAAGCTGGGAGGGGGCACAGCCAGGACAGCTGACCCAAACTGGCCAAAGGGCTATTCCATACCATATGATGTCATGCTCAGTATATAAGCTGCGGGGAGTTGGCCGGGGGCAGTGACCGCTGCTCGGGGCCTGGCTGGGCATCAGTTGGTGGGTGGTGAGCAATTGCATCGTGCATCACTTGCTTTGTATATTATTATTACTATTATTATTATTATTATTAGTTACTACTACTACTACTACTACTATTTTACTTTATTTCAATTATTAAGCTGTTCTCATCTCAACCCATGAGTTTTCTCACTTTTACTCTTCTGATTCTCTTCCCCCATCCCACCAGGGCAGCGGGAGTGCTGTGTGGTGCTTAGTTACTGGCTAGGGTTAAACCACGACGGAGGCAAAACATACCACCAATGGCACCAAGAGATGTCTTAGCCAAGGAGAGGCATGGCCTGATGATTATTCTGTTTTTCCCCAGTAATGCTTGTTCCACCATCTTACGGCTGAGTGTCGTGGTTTAGCCGCAGCCAGCAACTAAGCACCACGCAGCCGCTCGCTCACTGCCCCTGCCACGATGGGATGGGGGAGAGAATCGGAGGAGTAAGAGTGAGAAACACTCCTGGGTTGAGATAAGAACAGTTTAATAATTGAAATAAAGTAAAATAGTAATGATAATAATAACAAAATAATAATAATAGTAATAATAATATACAAAGCAAGTGATGCACAATGCAATTGCTCACCACCCGCCGACCGATACCCAGACAGTTCCCGAGCAGCGATCGCTGCTCCCCGGCCAACCCCCCCCAGTTTCTATACTGAGCATGACGTCATATGGTATGGAATAGCCCTTTGGTCAGTTTGGATCAACTATTCTGGCTGTGCCCCCTCCCAGTTTCTTGTGCCCCTGGCAGAGCATGGGAGGCTGAAAAGTCCTTGACTAGCATAAGCAGTACTTAGCAACAACTAAAACATCAGCGTGTTATCAACATTCTTCTCCTACTAAATCCAAAACACAGCACTATGCCTGCTACTAGGAAGAAAATTAACTCTATCCCAGCCGAAACCAGGACACTGAGGCTCACTGAAAATGCATTCAGCCTGTGGAGGGAGCGCCCAGGTTGCTTCATGCGGTGATCCCTGGGGGTACACCTTGCACCAAGCGGAGCGCCACTGGAGGTGCAAATGCAGTGCCACTCCAGTACGCTTTCTCCTGTTTAACCATAGGGATTGGGGGCTGACTTTGTCTTTTGTCTTGTATTTCTAACCACTACCCCTTGCACCAGGGAGCTGGTATTTAGGGAGGCCCCTGAGTGCTAAAGCGATGCAATCAGTCATACGGCACCTCCAGTTAAAGCACGCTGCCAGCTTGCTGTACACGGCGCACGCCTCTGTTCACGCTGCCCACCAAATGTTTTGGCATACCTGCTTGTTATGTGTCATATTAGATCCAGGACCCCAGCCAAACTTTGCAGCTCAGACCCGCTTCTTACTGAACTTGACATGGGGTAAGGAATTGTTGAAAACAAGACTGGCATTCCCCTGACTTGGCCTCTGTAAGCATTTTTAATTAAGAGCTATCAACTTTTGTGTATTTGGGGCCATTAGCAACATTGACTGAACGAATCCATTGAACCTTTAGGTAAGGCTGTCCAGATCTTTCATTTCTTAATTAACTTCTACAGTTGACCTCAGCAGGTATAATTTAGTAGTACTCAATTGAACATTTGCAATTGTAGCTTGACAGAAGTTTTGAGTTCAAAATTACATTGTTTATTATTTTTTCTCAGGTTGCTAAATAAGAACAATTTTATTTTATGTTATGGTACAGCCCACTTGCCTGTTGCCCTACATATTATGCAAACAAATACCTAGGGTAATATAAACCCAGACATATTAAAAAAAAATTAATGAGTACTGGATGGAAAAAAGGGGAATAATTCTTTGAATTTTTCAAATTTTTTTTTTGTCTTTACTCAGAACGAAGCAATGTTTTAAGCTCACAAAATTTTTCATGAAAGGGGTTTCATTTTTCCGTGTGTTCTTCCTGACACATCTTAGAGATGTTTTGATTTTCATTGACTATTTAATATCAGATTCCTGCGGTGATGGGAAAAAAAAAAGAAATCAAAACAGTAATATTGGTAATTGTTTTTCAAAGGGCTGTGTTAGCATTCCAACCATTCCCTTTATGCAGCACGGTAGTAAATAAAATGAACGTTGAATGAAGAACTGGTTTTATGAAAACCATCAATTACTGATGCAAAAGGTGCATGGGATTTAGGCTTAGCTGGGAAGGCAATAAAAATCCTTTGCAATTAATTTTTAACTTTATATTTCCCCATTATGAGTCTGTAAAAATGCAACATCCTTAATTGTTTTTCCATGTCCTGTGTTAAGTATGATGTATTGCATTTAAAAAAAAAAAACACAGCTTTTTCTTTTTTCAATAATACTGTTTAGTTCCCTCTCCCTCCCCAGTTAATAGTCATATGTAGAGCACAGAACAGGAAAGGTCTGTGTTTGATCTCAGACTGGTATAAACTGAGAGTTAATCCATGGAATTGGTTGTGTGACAATGTGAGAAAATGGTTGGGAGATCAGAGTTAAGGCTTCTGTTTCTAGGAAGACTCACTGAAGAGCATATAGCTAGCTATTTTCCTGGAGAGATGCTTCAGAGCCTTTCACATGCTTATTTTGATCATTTTCACTGAAGTGAAAAAAAGTTGAAAAAAAGATGTTTCTAATTCTAGTTGTTTCAAGCAGTATCTTAAGGTTGAGTACAAAACAAACCATACATAAATAGTAGAAAACAGTCCGCATCTTGTTGCCATGACAATGCCCTACTTATAACACATTAAGCTGATTCATGTGTTTTCTCACCTCACTGTTAATAAATTATGGTGGCTGATGAGAATTAAGCCAGCTGGAAGAGCTAGTGAATGTAAGCAGCAAATTAATTTGTCACTTAATCATGGTGTCCTTTAGGGGAATTACCCTCTACATAGCAAAAAATATCTTACTATATGTAAAATGGTAGGAATAGGTTGAAATAGCTAATCTTTGTTTTCTTTGTAATACTGATGTATCACAGCTTATTGCTGTACCAGCAAGACCTGGCGCAGCCCTGCTCCTGCTGTAGGCAGCAGCACCGACTTCAGTTGATGATGGACGAGTGTTGCACAGGCTCCTCCACTCCCTCAGTGAAGATTACAGGAATAAGTCTTTAAAACACTATTGCCTCAAGTTTGGATCATGTTTTGTCATTTAAGGTATAGGATATTTGGCCAACAGCTGCTGAAGCATGTCACCTGCAATCCAGCACCTTTATGTTAAACCGACGCACCATGCCTACATGTGCAGAGTTACAGTAGGGACCATTATTAGTCAGCTGATGTGTGAATAGGGTTTATGCAGGTCAAAGTGCAAGAGTTCAGGTGAAAGTGAGCATTGGTCAACAGTGATCAGAATTTAGACTTCTTAATGTATATTAACGGTGGAAAAGATTTTCTCCTTTTTCTGTAGGGAGAGATTCAACAACGGTAATGGTAGAACTGAATAAACGCTGTATAGCTCATAATAGCAGCCTTTAACAGAAACCAGCCATACTTCATTCAAACCTTTGTCTCTATACTCACTTGAAGTCAATAAACTCTAACAGCTGGAGCGGGAGCTCTGTATTGGAGGACTTTCTGAGTCACCACGAGTATAAGGCCCTTGAAAAATAGCAAATGCGTGCTCTTGGGACCTGAAATCTGAGAAACACTAACTGAATTCTAGTTTATAAATATTCTGTGATCTTCAAGTATTTGCTCAAGTGCAGGAGTTTGATTGCTTTCCCTACTTTTTTCTCTGCTGACTTTTTGCATTCTTCTTCAATGGTTTCAATTTTCTCTCAGCTGTAAATCAAATGCAAATTTTCTTTGGCCTTGTGCTTTGGTTTGAGTTAACTAAAGAAACATTACCCGAGCAGTATCACCTGAGAAAGCCAAATTAAACAGTCACTCAGAATAGCTTGGCTAAGCTAAGCCCCCCTCCTTTTGTTTCCTAATTTCATCCATTTCTTTCAATGACATGAAAAATCACTGTAGGCTGGCACCCGTTCAGCTATCAGAATGCTGTTGAAATAGACTTTCATCTTGTCAGAAAAGTTTCCAACAGGCAATGGCATATTGTTCTGAATTTAAGGATGTTTACACACTTTCCAACAATTCTCATTGCATTGGAGATGTCTTCAGTAACAGCTTTCTGGTGAATAATATGATGATAATGAACAAGCTCTGCGCATCCAGACTTCACAGCAACTTAACAGATCCGTGATATCCCTTGGTTATGAGAGCTGCGACACCCATTGTCCTTCTCATTATAGAAGGTGTACCACCTATAAACACTGTCCAGAAGTTACAGCTGCGTGTTGTTTTCATCAAATATATGTCATAAATAATTGTTTTTAATTGCCTTGGGGCTTGAAATTCTTAAGAGCAAATAACTCCTAAGAAACTTGACTTTACTCCCTTACGCTACAGACAGCAATGAGGAACTGAGTAAAGCCTTCAATGTCATGACTCCTTTCTAGTGCTCTGCAAAATGCAACCAACTTTCCCATATTCTCCTGAAGCCGGTCTTAGAGTTGTCTTGTGCATGGCATTGTCATCTCAGGCAAGTCGAATTGACCGTATACGACATTCTCACTGGGTATAAAAGGTCTGTGATCTTCAGTTTGCAACTGTAGTGAACTCAGTGTTGTCAAATGGCTTTCTCTGAAAGCAGTCTCCAGCGTTATCACAGAGTTGCCTCAGTGTTTGCCTTCTGATAGTCCTGCAAATGTAGACTCATCTCCAAGTGACGCTGTTTTACTCTTCCACAAGAGCAATAATTTGCAAAGATGCCCTTTGCCCTCAGTGAGGTGTCAGATTCGGTTCCTGTCTTTATTGCTGACCATTTATGCTCTGCAGAGGAAGGTGAGGGGGGACAGATGAAGCAGGAATTTGCCCTGCAGGAGCCCTGGTCTGGAATCCCTCATCCTCCATACCCAGCGTCCATGTAAGAAGGCCATCACTGTGTATTCCCCTTTTCCTGCTCCTTGTCAGTCCCTTCTGCTTCTGCAGGATTCCTTAGCAAAGTTAATCCAAGAGGATACCAAACATACCTACTCCTGGCACCTCCTCACCCCCACTACATTAATTCAGACTAGGAGAGAGGAAAGAGAGGTACTCCAGCCCTAGCTCTTCTCAGTTACATGATGCTTGGGGTGCACATTGGGTTTTCCCTCCAGAATGCTCAGAAACAGAATCTCCCCTGCCTTATATGTACCTACACGTACATGCAAAGTGGGACATGATTAGAAGTTACTTAATCTTTTTGGTTTTCATGCATAAATTCCTGAATAGGCTCTCTAAGAGGAGAGCATACTCTTTTGGAGATCGACTGGATTATGCTGGGGATCTGAAGAGGTGATTCCCCCAAAAACTTTCGTTTTCATCATCATATAATAGCTCTGCTTTGTTTTGGGTAGGAGCATTGACAGTCTGCTACTGCGCAGCACAGCTGGAGAGCCGGAGCATGCAGCTGCAGTGTTCTATAGAGCTGACGGCTCCATGGGGATAGAGGCCGCCAGCATCAATAGGCTTGGCCTCTTAGTGTCTAGACACTCCTACCCATCCTTTCACAGCAGGAAAACAGTCTAAATGGTTATATGGATTTAGCAATTCAAAAGCATGTCTGTGCGCCTTATCCAAAGGCTTTTGAGCTGTGAGGAAGACGCGTGCACACATTGGGAAATACTTGCTTTATTCTGTATGCAATCCGAAACTCTGTCTTGTGCAATTTCTGTAATGCTCCTGTGCCCATCAGCTCCATAGCAGCATTAACATTTCTTTCATTTTATTCCGCACCACCAGACTGGATCCTGGTGAAGAGGATGGACTGCTCTAAAATGCCTTTTTTCTGTCTTTATTGGACAAGACTTGGGGACAGCTAAGAGATCTTGGTTAATGGAGCAAGAAGTATCAGCAGCTTTAAGTCCACAAAGCTGGAATTCCTAGACTTCTTGTAATTTCAAGGCACAATACAAAATTTTATACTGAACATTTTTACCTAAGGTGAATTTATTGCCAATTATTCCAGTTGCCTACTCTGAGTTATGGAAAAATTACCACATGGGACTGCTGCAGGAATATTGCATTGAGATATGCTTAAGAGTTTCTGAAAAGGGCAAGAACTGATGTGAAGCTAATTTCCAGCTTCTCAAACATGGCCTTGCAGTGGACATTTGGGAAACTATGACTTAATCTGTACCCTACTTTTCCTCTTCCCTCTCTTGTTTTGCTTTATGATGTAAGTATTAATTACCCAAGGTGGCATCACACATGAAACCAAACCCCAAATCTCACTGAAGACAAATGGGTGCCGCCTCTTCTCCCCCACTACCATCATCCGCCCTGCCCTGCCAGAGCATCAGCTGCTGTACATTGGCTTAAAATTGCTCTCCTTCAGTGCAGCTGAGCAGATTTATATCAGCTGACTGACACTCTTATGCAGCTTGGTGTGTATGAAGGTCTATGGATTTCAAGGGCTGGAGCTAAGGAAAGGTGGTAAGCTATTTCCATGTCTCCTTTTGACTATTTTCCCTATTCAAAAGTGTAAGCGAGAGGAGATTTGGTTACTTATTCTTGGGTTACTTCTAAAACAGGTACTGGGCGGCTACTGAGAAAGAGGATGTGCCAGTAACTGTCTATGCAGCTTGTTCTGGGGCTGTATTATGGGGGGTAGAAAAAGCAATGGCAGAGAGGGCTTTATAATGTGAATGAACTGTGTTTCAGAGCAGATATTTCCTTCTGCACGTACTGGGTTGTGGGGGGAACCCAACCCAATCCACGTGTGTAAAGGATCATAGTCTCCAAAATCTGCCATTACATTCCTGCCCTTACTAAAAATGTTGTTGTTTTGAATGAAGATCTGTCCCACTTAATGCATCTTGGATGTTTTTCTTACTCTCCTGCAAGCTCTTGTCCATATGTGTCTCTTTCAGAGGGAGGCACTGGGCTGAGAGTCTTTATAGAACAACTTGCAATCTTTTCCCTCTGTTTCAGTAAATAGTAGATGGAAATCGTGAAAGGCAAAGCAAAAAAATCAATGCATTCAGCTGAATGACACTTAACACAAGGATTTCTGACTTATCATAGAGGCTCATTCTAAAAAGCATTTTATATATAAAAGCTTCCCCCCCCCCCCCCCAGGTTATTCTAGTTGATCTTCATGATAGCGATTCTTTTCTTCAGTTCCCATTTTATGTATTGCTATTTTAAATTAAAATGAAACAGTTCTGGACTTTAAGATTGTGGAATTAGATTTACAGCTGCTGTGTTTTGGCTTTTCCTCATTTCCTCCAATACAGCTATGTAGTGATATCAGCTTAGGGTCTGACTTCTTGTGTAGTTTTCTTAAAGGAAATTACATTTAAAAACCTGCAAAACTGTAACTCTAAACACAGCAGCAAATTGTTCATTAGGGGCTTTGTAGACTGGTAACCTACAACACCCTGTGCCATTAACACAACTTAAAATTACCTCCAAGTGGTTGTGTTGTCAAACAATGTTGAAGAAAAACCAGTTTCTAGCCAACTTTTCATATGCAGAAACAGCTGAGCTCAAAATTACCAAATTGAGGTGTGTTAACTCAATACAAGCAGTGATTTTTATCTGAATGTGCCAATATTATATGCTAGTGTCAGGATCTGAATGATAATTGTACTCAATAATTTAAAAAGTATTAGTGCTTCTGATTACTTTTGGTTTCCCAAGATGCAGTATCAGGGGGGTTTGGCAGCTATTTTTCAGATATGAACAGTATGGTTGAAGTTGATTACTTCAGCACTTAGAACAAACGGTCTTAATATTGCCCTGACTTTGTGTGTGTCTTGTGTTCGAAGATGTTGGTGATAAGCAACTCATAGCGTAGCCACCATACCAACAAGTGTCTGATCTTGCTTCCCAAAAATAAGTGGACCTCTTCTCTTCAGTGGTTAGAAGCAAATGCAAATCTCCTGCTTTCCCACACTTTGATGTCTTATTCTTTGTGTGGTGAAGAATCTCTTACTAGTGCAATTTACAGTCCCCTTAAAAGTTTCTTAGCCTTCGTTCTCATTCATTTACAGTCACATGTCGTATATGTGGCAATTACAGCCATGGCTTACTTTGTAGGAAGTATGCTAGGGAAGTGTGTCATTTCTGACTATCTAAATGTGGGAGGAGCCATTACCAGATGATGATCAGCCCCTTGAGGATTACAAGCCACCACAGAGTTTGAGAATTTCAGATCCATGGTACTTTGCAATGTTTTTGCCTGGAGACTGTATGGCAGTCTTTTAGCATAGAGATCTTTAAAGATAGCTGTATCAGGGTCTGGAGAATGTAAAAAGCTGTGCAGAGTAAACTTACTCTTTCCCCTTTTTTGGGGGGTGGCAGTGTCTTTCATCCTGCAGAGCAGGGGAAACATAGCAAAAGGCAGAATCCATGGAGAAAGGCATAACTAGAATAACGGTAACTAATATCAAGCCTGGCATTTGGCCTCTGCTGACTAACCCTGTTCCTTCAGCCTCTGAAGGCAGAACCCTGCCTGTTGGTAAACCAGCAGCGGGACTTGGGCCCAAAAGAGGGGGTGTGAAGAAGAGCAGTGCACCTGGTGACGGCACTGTGTGCCAGCAGCTTCTTGGCTCTGTTTGTTACTGCTCCTCTCATCAGAGTTCCCAAATGGGTCAACCCCAGTGCTGGACTTGATTTCAATAGCAGTGTTACCTAGAAACTAAGTTGGTCTTTTCCTTCCACTGCTCACTGACTAAAGGCTGAAAGTTTTGCATGTATTTAAAAAAAAAAAAAAAAAAAGAGAGAGAGAGAACTGGAAGGGACCCAGCTTGGTTAGCAATTCCAGACCACTGATAGTGCTGTCAACTGGTCTGTCAACCTACACAGGGCCCCAAAATCTCCACTCAAGCAAACGTGGGCACTGCAAGACACTGACAGCTAGTATTTTAAAGTCGGCACTCCCTAGCGTGTCCTGCTTGTCCTCTCTTGCTATAAAATGCATACTGAAAGACAAGACCTAAAGGTCTCCTTCCCTGACCTGAATCAGTGGCAGAACACTGTCATTGACTTGCTCCTGTGACAAAATCTGCACAGTGGCTGACAGCCACGCAACCAAATGCTATTTGCCTTTTTGTTGTTTTCAGCAGTGTTAACTCCAAATGAATACAAAAAAGCATATATTCTTTCAGTATGCACATACCTATATCTTACTGCTGTGGGGTGAGACAATATCTCCATATGTGGTACCTATTGCTGTGAACAATCCTGGCTGTGCTTCAGCTGTTTTCATTAAGAAAGTCAGGATATCTGTTTGGCTAACAATTGCCTGTCTGCGTAGGGTTAAGCATGAAACTTAAACAGAATTTTGAGTAATTAAAAGGACGAACTGGCTGCAGGTCAGCAGCAAAACCTTTACCAGGACTTTTTCTTACAGACTGTCCTGGTTTCGCCTGGAATAGAGTTAATTTTCTTCCTAGTAGCAGGCATAGTGCTGTGTTTTGGATTTAGTAGGAGAAGAATGTTGATAACACACTGATGTTTCTAGTTGTTGCTAAGTACTGCTTATGCTAGTCAAGGACTTTTCAGCTTCCCATGCTCTGCCAGGTGCACAAGAAACTGGGAGGAGGCACAGCCAGAGTAGTTGATCCAAACTGACCAAAGGGCTATTCCATACCATGTGACGTCATGCTCAGTATATAAACTGGGGGGAGTTGGCTGGGGAGCAGCGATCGCTGCTCGGGAACTGTCTGGGTATCGGTCGGCGGGTGGTGAGCAATTGCATTGTGCATCACTTGCTTTGTATATTGTTGTTGTTATTATTATATTGTTATTATCATCATTACTATTTTACTTTATTTCAATTATTAAACTGTTCTTATCTCAACCCAGGAGTGTTTCTCACTCTTACTCCTCCGATTCTCTCCCCCATCCCATTGTGGCAGGGGGAGCGAGCGAGCGGCTGCGTGGTGCTTAGTTGCTGGCTGCAGCTAAACCACAACACAGACCCAGGGTGTTTGCTGCACTTCGTTCATCTCAGAGGTAGATCAGTAACAGTAGCGATCATGGTTACTTTAAACAGTACTATACCGTACCATTTATGGGTCTGGTCTGGGGAAGGAGGGACAGCCTTGGTAACTCAAGTGCATTCTTCACTGCAATACTGCTACATTGCTGTTCAGAAACTCAAGACACAATAACCTCACTGGAATATACCCTCATAGATAGTACTCCACTGGTCCAACCCATCTGGTGCTTTATAAAGTTACAGGGATGGGCTCCCAGTGATTAACACTGATCAGTATTTTCCATGCAGTACTTGGCCAGCTGTTGGCTTTCGTTGTGCCCATCTTCCCTGGACTCCCGCTGTTGCACCACAACGCGCAGGCTGCAGCCATCCCCCAGTCTGAGCGTTTCCGCCAGCAGTCAGTGAAGTCTGTGATAACACTGATGGTCTTCTGGTGTGTTGCAAGTGGGTGGTTTTGCTTAGTTTGGGAATCTGCTGACAGTTATTGCAAGTTCCCCTGTTTCAGGAGCCACTTCAGGCCAGCCAGAGGAGTAGCACGCAGGCACAGTGTGGCTGTCTCTGCATCAGTGACAGTGCTGCTACTTGCACCCTACTGTGTACTTGCTGACACCTCATACCCCTGTTGGGTGAAAAGCGGAAGACGCAGAAGGTGTGATAGTTGTATTTTAGCAGTCTAGATCAGTCTTGGGGTAAGAAGAAGAGTCACAGTTTGTTTTTTGACAGCAGTCTGATTTTCATAGAATCATTTAGGTTGGAGAAGACCTTTAAGATCATCAAGTCCAACCGTAACACTAACGCTGCCAAGTCCACCACTAAACTGTGTCCCTAATCACCACATTTACACGTCTTCTAAGTACCTTCAGGGTTGGTGACTCAACCACTTCCCTGGGCAGCCTGTTCCAGTGCTTGACAACCCTTTTAGTGAAGAAATTCTTCCTAATATCCAACGTAAACCTTCCCTGGTGCAACTTGAGGCTGTTTCCTCTCGTCCTATCTCATCCATTTTGTAAGGTAGGATGGGGTCACGTGAATGTTCACAAATTGCTGTTTACTGCATCTTATGGCACAAGGAGGGGAGGGAGAACTTTATTTCCAATAACCATGTTAATTTATACGTGCCTTTTGAACATATGGTGGGCATAGTTTAACATGGCTTAATTCAGTCCACAACTGGCCTATTGCTCATTTTTTTTTCCCGGATACTAGAAAATCTCAGCAAATTCTTTTCTTCTCTATGGCAATGCATCTTTTGCTTGTCCAAAGTTATCCAGAAATCATCTGATAAATCTGAATTCAGAGAAACAAAGTTCAAGATCTCTGTGCTTGAAGCGCTATGGCTTCTGTAGAGACACTTAGAATTTAGGGGAAATCTATTATGGTCAATACATATTCTTCTAATTATATGATCAGGAGCCCATGCTATGCAAAAGTTCCCTGGCTGGTTCAGCCAGAGATGGTCCCAGGCAAATGCTTTTTCTTTTTTTTTTTTTTTTTTTCCACCTTGATGCTATTAAATTTTCTGTTTATTTTCTCCCAGTTGGATGCCTGTTTTCCCTCTTCTGTTCCTTTTTGTGTTGGCTTGCTTCCCAGTATACCCATCTTTTTTTCCTCTCCCTGTTACGAGGGCCTTTGTCCTGCAGCCTTTACACTGAGGCTGTGCTTTGATTCTGCCATGTGCTCAGCAGCAGCACTGGCTTAAGGTGTTGCTGCTAGGACAGCCCAGTGTTCTCCTCTCCTGAGCTCACTCATGCCCTCAGGTGGCTTGATGCACTGACCTGGCTTAAAAATTGCATGTGGTGTTTTCCTGGGTTCATTTTTCCCTTTTTTTTTTTTTCCTGCTCCACCCCCCCTGCCATGTGACTTGATCATGATGGAGTTGTGAACAAAGTTAAAGGATGCAGCCCTAGAAGATGGTACTTGACTTCTTAATTTCCCCCCTGCCCCGTGCTTTGGGTCTTATGCCTAACAACAGAATTGGGGGGGGAAGCAAGTGTTATAAATTTTGCTAGTCCCTACAGCATCTTGAGAGTAGCTCAGAAATCATGAGATTTGTTTTTAAGAGATTAGAGCTCTTTTTATTTTGTCTAGATTTTTAAGAAGTCCTTTGGATACATTTGGGTCACTTTTTCAAGCTTTATTCTGCAACAATGAGGGCTAAAAACTTATCTTTTAGAATAAAACTGGAATTTTGGGGTCATAACTTCAAACCACCAAATACTGCAAGATGCATAATATTAATTGCCAGTTCTGGTATTCTCCCAAAGTACATTTTTACAGCAACCTCCCCTCTGTATTGGAGGGGTTTGTGTTTTGATTTAAGCCAATTTTTTTTTTTTTTTAAACTTATTTTCATCTGTTGCTTTTGAAGACAGCACATATGTGCAACCCGTGACCACTGTAAATTTCATGAGGAATTGGGAATAAATATTTCCATACTTAGCAAGAACTGTTTGTTGTATCGACACTTTGCCTCCCTTCCCCAGGGCTATATGACCTCTCCCAAATCCTCGCTGCATGCGGCTGATCCAAATGCTATGTAATCCTTTTGATACTTTGCTGATTCAAAATGATCCAAACTGCATTTTGTGTGCTTTTAACCTCCATACCGCACGCCACACCTGTAGGGGGGCTGCTAATCTAATTTTGATTCACAGTGGTGGCAACAAGCAGGTCACTTATGGAGTTAATGTCAGCTGCTCCACTAATTACTGTAGGAAAGTGATCCCATCATCCTGGATAAAATGTCTAACTCCAGCCTACAAAGCACTTTCAGTGCACTAATTCTGTTAATGTTCCATTACTGCTTCATTTGAGCTGTGTAGTCCATCCCCCAAAGTGAGGCAGTAAATCCCCAACCAGTTCCAGAGCTGGGAAAATGTACAGACAAAAATATTATTGACCACATCATTGGGCACTGTTTTCTACTGGGCTTGGTTTGTTTCTTGAAGTTTATTTAGGCAGATCTTCCTTGGTAACTCTTAGCTTATAGTAGCTGTAATCTTCCACTTGCCTTGAAGGGAGTTATATGCCCCCAAAAAATTCATGGACGTGGATCTGATCTCTCTGCTCCTTAGATACTAAAACATAAAATGAGAATATAAATCTACACTTAAACTTAGCAGGGTCTTGGGGAAAACACAGTGGCAGGCCATACCAAAACCCTCAAACACAGAAATAGAGGGATATCTTGAAACATCTGGGTAGTGTCACGAATACAGGTTTGTGAATCCTGCTGATTATGTCAATTTATTGTGAATGAGTGACTTTACACAGTTTGATTTAGTAACAGTTTAGAATTTACTTATAGCAAATTGCAGGATTTTATTGTAATATTTTTAATAGCACTCAATCATCAATGATTAACAAAGTGATTAGACAAAATTGATCAAAACAGTGATTTAGGTACAGATTCGAAGATGGCGAGGTTCACTCTATTTCTACATGGAAGTGCATAAAGGAAAATTAAATTACACTGAGCTGGAATGATCCACAAAGGGATTGTGTATGTAGGGGATAAGGAGGACCCTCCCGTTGAGTCATGAGGTTCAGAATAGACACCCTTGCTTTCTAAACTCCTTTTCAGAGAGGAGTCTAGGTGTGGCTAGGTCCAGTCTTAGTCTCAGACTTGGTCAACAGTTTAATAGGAATAAGGATAAGGCAGCAGTATAAGACTCACTTTGAAATTAAATCGTACATCTACAGACTACTTAAACTGATTCACACATGCATACACACAAACATGAATGCATATATAAAAAAGGTATACCTGTTAAAAATTCCCCTCGAGTTCAGTGAAATACTCATGTCTAATGTCTTGGCATTTCTCAATGGGCGAGGGTTGAACCTCGAGGAGTGAAGGGTTTCAGCCCAGGCTCCGCTGTCAGTCTTTGGCAATGGATTTCTGGTTGTAGCAAACTTTCAGAGTTTGCTGGCTCTGCGAGGCGTCTCGCTCGGAGGGAGATGCTGGTGCAGCCAGCGGCAGTCCAGGGGAGCTCAAAGGGCCTCACTTAGGACTGCTGGTTATAGGATTGTGAGATGATTGACTTTAATCACCAGTAAATTTCCATCGGAGCCGCAGTTCGGATCGGTAGTTGCTGGAATTCCAGTAATGATGATACCACTCCGTTTCAAGGCTGTCAGGGGTAGCTGTTTGCTCTTGCTTCCCTCGTTAGCCATAATACAAAGATTTTGATAAGGACAGGGCGGCTGTCTGCTTCAGCCATGTAGGAGTTTCTGGTACAATTAAGGGGCGCTTAACTCACTAACTCGCTACACAAAAGCGGCAGCCTGGAATTCCTGAGATCGTAAAGCTGTTGAAGAGAAAGAGGAATGGGGGGGCGGGGAGGGGATGCACCACCACAGTAGGTATCCTTGGGCTTGAGATCTTGCAGTCTTATCTTTGGATGGAAAGCTCCACAGCAGCCTCGGCCCATAAGAAATAACATGAGTGCAACTGGGTGCCGTACAGCAGTAAAAGTCATGAGGATAACGGCGACATAAATTGTATGCTGTCTTCCACCCAAGGTCCCCGTTAAAGACATAGGCATGTGCAAAGGTCTTATCCTCTGAAGTTTGACAGGCTTTAATTTTCTTTCCATTGAAGTAAAGGAGGATCCTTGCACTGGTTCAAGAGTTTCCTTAGGTTTCTTCCAATCATCCTCACTGTCACTTCTCCTGAAGCCCACATATATGTCTCCTTTAAGATACACAAATTACTTCAGAATTCACTGACAAGCAAAACGTTTTTGAAGAGCTGAAGAAAATGTGTAGTGTTGGAAGTTGCTGGCTGGCTTTGTTTGGAAAGGATCTGTGTGCTCTAAAGGAAATATGTTCACAGTGACAGATTAATAAAAATGCTGAGGTGTCTGAGCCTCCTCCAGGCATTCCCTGTTCACTTCTCAGCTGAACTGCAAAGACTCCTGAAAAAGTTCATAAAAGTTCCAAGTGAAAGGCCATATGAAATCTGTTGAGCAGTTCCCTTCTCAGCTATAGCCAGCAGCTGAAGCTTGTAGCTAGTGGAACAGCAAGGGCTGGATGATGGTGGCTCTTGCAGGAGCATCCAGTGACTGCTACCCCTGCTCTCCCATGAGCGCTGCAGCACTGAGCACTACTTGCCTGCTGCTCCTTCCATGCCCTGTTCCCAGGATCTCCGTTAGCCAAAATTCCCTTGTACTGAGTCTTACAGAGCATGCCTAAATATTCAATCCAGGCTGCTTTTATCTTTCTGTTCCTTTTGTTTTAAATATATGAACTATATAAAAGTGTAATAAATCATGATATTGTGACTTAAATATGTTACATATCCCACAGTGAGCAGAACCTATTTCTTTAGAGCACACTTATTCCATACATATATAGCAATGTTTCTTCAGCCTTTTTTTAAGTCTTAAAAGTTTTGCTATGAACTCAGAAAAACCCCTCCTGCTTCTAAAAAGAGGTTAAATACAGAAAATTGCTGTCTGAGTGGAATTATTTTGCCAATGCGTAGGAATCAGTGAAGCGAATGGTTATCAATGCAGTTGGAATGTAGCCTTAATAACAGGACGGTATAAATTATCATACTATGGGATGGGTATATTTATACGGATATAGTTAAAATGCCTCGTGTGAGAAGGTGGGTTGATGTCAGAATAAATATCGTGATATGGTCAGAAGGTGTGATTATGTCTTGTTTTGCAATACTAGATTATGTATAACACAAGGTGTTTATTGTCTCCCATAACATAGTGTGTGATTAATGCATATCTAGAAAACTGCATATCTAGAAAGCTACATCTCTCCTTCCCATACGGAATGATCACCGTGACAGATATACTTGTACGAGCCCAGCAGATCGCATACCTTCAAAGAGCTGGGGCTAACATTTAGAGCACGGCATGAAGCTGTGCCCCCTCCTGCCGGACAAGAGCTCGTACCTTTATTTCCCACTGTTTCACAAGGCTGCCTTGGCTCTGCTCTGCTTGCTCTCGCTGCCGGCTCTGCCGGGCTGCCTTCTGGCAGATGGCTGATTATCATAAAGAGGAGCCAGCCTGTTGTGGCCGCTGTGTGCATATCCAGGCGTAACCAAGCACAGCGCAGCTGTAGCTAAGCACGTGAAAGCTGCATTCGTCTTCCCGCCGACGCCGGGTTTGACTTTTCAAAAGGAAAACTGGTGGTGTCGCTTGGAGCAGATGGTGAACAGGAGCCTGGTTAAAACATCTGCGATGTCATTCTTTAAAAAGTCCCGTCGGGCTCTTCGTGGTCTAGAGCTGTGGCACCAGGATATCGCCATTTCTTCTCGTCTGAAAGGTGAGCTGCCGCTAAGGGCAGCATACATGTGATGTGGGGTGGAAAATGTGACCCTGCTTCTGCTTAACAACTTGTCGGCATTGCTTTGTGATGTCCTGAGCTTAACAAATAATATAGGTGAAATCCAGAATATGATCTTCTATGACACAATGGGTGCTTTGGAGTTGTACATGGCCAAATTATCCAGCAAAAAATCAGATGTTCACAGCGTAGTAGACATTCAGGCAAGATGCTGCACGTGTGGATTACTCACTGGCTGCAGGACAACTGCAAATGAGAGTCTGACAAACACACTTGTCGAGTTCTGTCATTCTTGTGAGCCTCTTAAATCCATTGCATTGTATTTAACCTGGTATTTAACAAATTCAGCATGATTGAAGAATCAAATGTGTTAGTTCTTCTACTTCATTTTCCAGAGGGGGGAGGTGAAGATGTGTAAGCAGAAGATGGGCATCACTCTAGGATGAGTTGGGGAGTCTGGCTGTAGGACTCCTGCCAGGATATGAAACCGTTGCTATGGAAATTGCTGTATCAACCACTGTGTCACCTGTACCTATCCATGGGCATCTTCAGCGCATAGCTGAGGTGGGTCCTGGCTGTGCCACGGCTCACTCAAACAACTGGTGGCAGGGCTGATTTAGACAGGGGATGGGACTTTCTCTGCTCTGAAGGGAAGAGCCTGGGAGGGACAATGGAAACTTAGATCAGTAGAAGTGACAAGTGTTTAGATGGGTTTTGGGGGAAAGGCTGAAACCAGTGGGAAGTTTTCAACAGTGCAGAGGGTCTCATGTGGCTGGGGGGACTAAGTCAAGTGAGAGAAAACAAGCCATGTGCTAGTGGCCACCCTGCTCGACATTCCTAGACCCTGTAAATTACAAGGGACAACATGGCCTTGTGTTTAGGACGTACTTCTGCTAGCACTATCTGAGCTTGCACTGGTTTTCTAGTTGTGTGGTCTGGTTTGTGCATACGTTTGCATCTAACATACTGCTCCTGAAGCGTCAAGCCTCTTTCAGCTACCTCAGATGCTTTGGATTATCAGTTCTACCAGTAATCTTGCATCCTCCAACTTTTCCTGGTAATCTGCCTCTTCATTTTATGTGTGGTGGGCCTGGCTTGCCCAGGATGCGCACTTAACATCAGCCTGTATGCACACAGTATGTGCAATGCCTTACGGATGTGCTAGGCTCTCTGCATACATGCAGTGGGGTGCTGCTGTTCTGCCTGCAAACTTTAACAGGTATGCCTTAGCTGGGTGTCTGGAAGAGACCCTGTTTCAGCTGCAGAGAGTACTTTGGGACTGGACTATCTCTAGCTGAGGAAAGCGGTGACAGACAGGCTTGTCACCAAGAAGTGTCCTGACAGGGACAGTGGTTGGTGAGGGTGGTTAATTCCTCCCAGCAAACCATGTGAGACGCTGAGGAGGAGCCAACAAAAAGCACGAGGTAGCTGTCATCACCCCTAACTATTAGCTGGTGGTTTTATTTCTCAAGGAATGTAACCAGTCCATGTTTACCTGTCATATCTACACAGCACCTCTGTGTGTTTCATTGTGGCAACCTAAAGGGACATATGGATGTGCCCCTTTCTCCCTTCCCCTGGACATAAAGGGACATCAAAGATGGCAAAGGGGTCCCAGCTGCCTAAGAGGTATTCCTTCCCCTTGGTGGTTCCCTGGCACTGGGCCAGATTAAATATACACGTGAGTGTAAAGATATGAATGAAAAGAAACGTAACAGCACATGGTGACAGTAACTCACTCAAATGCTGAATTACCTCAGTGAAGAGTACGATAAAGGCTCGCTGACAGTTTCGGGTACGGCACCGGTTGTCTGCACAGTGGGAATGGGATCACTACGGAGTTAATTCACAGAGTGAATCACACATCCCAGAGACATAGGTGGATCCATCCTGATGGATGGTATGAGCATCTACAGCAATTTATTCTCTTTGGAGTCTCCGGGCCTTGCTCCCATAGCAAAAGCACCTTCCTCACGTGCGATGGTGCTTCTGCCAGCTTCGGCTTCAGTGGGAGACAGTTTCGGTATCCCAAGAAGCAGCAACGTGTGCCAGGGGCTTTGCCTCCCCCCTGCCTTGCACACCCCCAAGCCTGCACCCAAACCAGTGTTCCCCCCACAGCACGCATCTGCCCCATATTTGCTGTTCTGCGCTCCCTCTGGCCTCATTTGGGTCCTTCGCAGTAGTGGGATGTCTGGCCCTTGGAACTTCAAACATTGAAAAACTACTGGAACAGTTAAAATACAGCACAAAACCACCATGCTTACGGGACTACCTGCTTTTTCCTATTTGGTTCTCCATCACCAGTTCTGTTGCGTGCATTTAGGAAAGAGCTGTTTGTGTCTTCGGCATTAATTGTGGCTGTTAAACACCCTTCTTATGTTACTCAATTGGCTTGGCAAATGCCTGTTCTTAAAAAGAGTTGACTGGAGCAGGGTCTGCTAGAGTGCAAACCCACTGGCAACAGGCACTACTGGGAGCTGCTGCTGCTGCTTGAAGCGACGTGGGCAGTCGGCTGTACGTGCAATACTTGGAAGTGATCATTTTTGCTAATCAAATATTAGGTGTTCAGGCTGATTATTAGGTTTCATCTGATCACAAGGCAGCCTGTTATTAATCCTTTATCAATGTACTGCTTTTGATTGAAATCTGTCTCTCTCTTTTTTTTTTTTTTTTTTTTCTTCTCCCCCCTCTTTCCTCACTGGACATAAAAGACAATGGAAGGGATAGGGCCAAACTGCTCTTCTGCAGACAAGAAGCTAATTGTCTAAAAACAACATGTCATTCAAGACCATGGGAGACTGAGGACAGTGGCAGGAGCATGAATATACAAAAGCGCCTACTGTTAAGGCCACAGCTTTAAGTGTTTAAATTCAAATCACATTCCCATTTGAGGTTCAAATTTATAGCAAGAACATACACACAAGGGTCTCAGTGTTTTATATAAATTTCATCCGGGTATTCCTGATGGCAGCACATCAGAGCTGAGTGCAAGGGAGACTCACTTTCCTTGCTTATGAAGCAAAAATATTGAAGTAAGTTATTTTGGTTTGGTTTGGTTTTATGTGCTCTCTGTTAGTAAATAGAGCAGCCTGTCATATCTAGGCTCTGGTTTTCCTATTGTGAGCCTAGCTCTTGGCTTGAAACGCTATTGTTCTTGGACCTTTGCCTTGAGCTGAAGGGCTCAGATGTGGGGAGGAAGAGGACGAACCAAGCTAAAAATAAAGCAAAACAAAATGCTGTTTATTGCTATGGAGCAGATAATGCTTTCCTAGATGTTTCTGCAGTCCCATCCTTGCAGGCAGTGTAGACTGGCACAGTTTGCTTTCACGTGCAAGAGGTGAATATCTATATCCCCTACTGCCTTCCTAGTATTTTGCTCTGTGCTCTAACAGCGTTTGCTCACGCCGCTCGCAGCAACAGCGAGAGAAACAGACTCCACTTTCCATTACATGCCAAGCAAAGAACATTTGCATCGCAGATGTAACAGGCAGGTCAAGTTCCTTTGTTCCTTCATGTTCGTCAGTGCAGCCCTGCGGTGCCTGCTCCTGTCGTGCCCGCTCCTGTCGTGCCCCTGTACCGATGGGAAATGCTGAGAGCCACATGGGCTTTTTGGTAGACTGCAGCACACAATACCTGTGCGTACATGTGCACGCTCTGCCCAGAACAATACCTGGACTGAAAGCACTCTGTCTCCATTTATTGACCTGCCTCCACGACTGGGCATCCCATGAAGCACCGAAGGCTGCAGATATAAGGCAGTGAAGGAGGTATTTCTCCACCAAGGGCTGCAGCACTCGCTGTGACAAGACTTTGTGCACGCAGGAGCTGAGCAGATGTTAGATTGCTTATGGGAACAATGAGAGTATCCCCAATTACATCAGAGGAGCTATAAACTAGATGTAAGACAACTGCCAATAGTCAGGATTTGGAAGAAAGCTTCTTCTGGACAGGATGTTCCCTCCTTGCCCGTTTTTGGGCTTTGAGTACGTGCCACTAAACTCTCTGCTATCAAACCCTGTTGGTGCTGGTTACAAGGCTAAAAGCGTAGGATTGAATTAGTGCACAAATTACCCTGCTTCAGTATAGATGCCACAGAGGCAGGTAAAATATTCAGATGTTAAAATATTTCCCATAAAAATCACTCAGCTGTGGCTATCTTCATCCAGTATATCAACATCCACCACCACATGGATAAACAGTGGTCAAGGAAAGATCACAGTGGCCAAGGAAAGATCACAGAGGCCACATCTGCCTCTCCAGCCATGCTGCTCTTGCACTGATAAAACATTCCTGCAAATTTACAAGCTCAGAGAAATGGATAAAGAGTTTTTCTCAGTGATATAGTTTAATCAGATTGTTGTGAATAGTTTGTGCAGTATCAAGAGCACAGGGTGCTCAATTTCTTGAAATATTTGAACAAGCAGAGCATCAGAAGTGTTTAAAGTTTGGGCCTTAGTGTCTCAGTAACAAGGCACAGTACATTTTTAGACATTTTAGAGGCCTTTTAATAATAATATTCCTCTCTGTGAGTAAAACACACAGCACTGATGATGTCTCTGGGGTCCTTTCACTACACATACTGCTTGTGCTCACCAAGTGGGCCAGTTCCTATCTCCTGACGACCCAATCAGGGTATCTACACAGAAAATTCCCAGGTCTGGCATTCAAGTTTGGGTATATTATTAGCACATCCCATTTCTTCTTTTAGGGCAGTTAATTGAGAAACTGCAGCAAAGCTGCTTTTTCCTGAATCCCTAAAACGTTTGAGGTCCCTTTCCTTTTGTAGCAGTAACTGACTACGTGTAGTCAGATGGCCTCTGAGAGCAGTGCATTATTCAAAAGCAGGCACCCGAGTACTGGTTTCGTGAGCTGGAGTGATGCTAAAGGGCAGACAGGCAAGTCCCTTGTGCAGAAACCTCAGGCTGGGCATGACTGCCCTGTTGCCAAATGCAGCTGTTTCGCTTTCACAGCTAAAGTATGGGTGTGCTTCATGTATCTTACTCTAAAGTCCAGGAAAAGGGCTTGTGCAGCCAAAGCGATGGATAATTTTCTTCCTGTGTGGGTGTACTCTAATAAAAGATATAATCTCTTCTTGCAAACTTTGTCTCATTTAGTGGAGAAAAGGCAACAGTGGTTTTACTGTCATGTGGGTGGGTAAAGTGCAGGAATTGTCCATCTATGTCCCGTCCTGTGTCTGTGCCTTACCTCTCTAGGAAATGGGTGGTGAAAAAAAGATCCCTGAAGCAACCCTTTCCTCCACCTTTTTCAAAAATGAAGGCATTTTATTTCTCTCTTTCTGGGGCATTTCATGCCCCACTGCTTACTGAACCTTAAACCACTTTCCTCCCCTCAGCTGCTGTGTGTTTCATCTGTGCTGGTACCAGCAAAGAGCTGCTGGCCAGGTAGGGTTCACATGTTGGCTCCTTCCCCGCAGCCCCTGGAAATGCAGGTCACAGGGACAGTGCTCTTTGCACATGGTCTGGGACAACTCTCCAAAGACTCGTCTGGATGCAGGATGAGGATGCGAGTCACGCAGCAGCCTTCGTCCCCACTGCTGTCAAGTTGAAGTGACTCACTCTTCCACCCCACCACTACAAGAAAGGTGGTTTTTGGTCAGTCTTAACCTTGTAATGTGAGGGTTTTGGCGGGGAGGGGGGAAGGAAAACAGCAGCAAGCCAGCCTGGCAGTGCTGTCTGTGCTGAAGTCTTGCCACCCCTCACTGGCTGGGACCTGTGCTACAATCTGCAGCCACCAGCTGCTGAAGAAGCTTGTGAGCTCCAGTTTTGGTATAAGGGCAGCAAATTACTACTGAAAGGAAAAATCCTGTATCAAACCAACTTCAAAGCCAAAACAGGAATGAGGGTGGCACCTGGAAGCGTGTGCTGAGCCTCGGTGAACCGGACACGAGACACCCAAGCTGAATGGGAGAAAGTCAGCAGCGCTGCCTTGTTTGTGCCAGCTAAAGGTCTTGCCTTACCTGCTCAAAATGCAAGGTCAGATCCACCTAACTCAAAGTCTGCAAGATGTGACTCTTGAAAAATAAAGGCAGTGGGCTTCATTCCTTCCATGAAGTAGCTCAGTGGCTTCACTGAACCTCTGGAGGTACAGCATGGGTGAAGTTGGCTCCTTTGTTTAAAACCTTCACCTTGCCATCAAGATTTTTATAAATCCCAGTCACAAATTAGACGTTGTATTACTCTTATTCCGATTCTGTCTCCTGAAAGTGGCTGTTTGTTTAAAAAAAAATCAATTTTGTCATAATTTTCTTTACCCCGCTTTTCTCACACGGAATCAAATCAAACTCCTTCCTCTGGTTTTATTACAGAGTGCTGTTACCGAAGGTGATTAAGGGTTTTTTAACTGGAAGCTACAGAAGTATTGCTTTCATTTCACAAAATGTGTGATGGATATCGAGAACACTTCCAACCAGTTGTTTGCCTTCTTTGATTTGTGTGGCACAACTAATGTAATAACATCTTTGCAAATTACATTAATTATGACTTTCCCTTGTGTTATGGAAACAGAAAGAAGAGCTTTTTTAGAATATAGCAGCAGCAATTTCTGATGTCCCATACTTTGCAATGTTCAAACCAATTATCATGTCAGTAAAAACATTGAAAACAGTTTCACTGTTACAGTCATTACTGAAAATACATGGTTGTAGTTGTTGCAAATGTGCTATCTACATTAACACATATCTTAGCGAATGCCAAAAGAATTTACTTAAAAGAATCTTGTATTTTTCAAGGAACTGCAGTGTTAGTAATAACCACAGTGGTGATAAACAAGTGCTCTTGCTTCTGTGGTCATGGCTTAAATTCTGCTTTCAAGATGAATATCTAAATTTGTGCCTGTTGATTGATACAGATTTTAAATCTGTATTGTCATAAATTTGGCTTAGCAGCTGGGAAACATATTTAAAGCTGGGGAGAAATGAATATGAATAAGAGGATGTGTAAGGAGCTGCTTAATACTGCTGGGAGCAGAAAGATCAGGTTTCTTCAGTTAATACAAGCAGTACATTTGCATCCACATCTTAAGACAGGGACCTGGGAGTGATTAAAGGCTACTGTATAGAAATTTTTGTTGGTAGGATTTTGTCAGCAAAGACCACAGTGAAGAGAGCCTATAATGATAGAACTAATCTTCTTCCTTGAGAGCTACAATCCCCCAGTCAACGTAATTAATACAGTAAAAAGACTCTACTGCTGCTGTGAGTTGTGTATGTCAGAGACTATTTTGCCAGCATTGCTCCAGCAGTGGCAGAGCCTTTTACTTGTCCTTGTAGCTCACTGAAGAAGCAGGTCACTGCATCTGCCCAGTCACCCCTTGACAGGGGTGGATTTGAGCGGGCAAACAACAAAGTGCTCCTGGCAAGAGCACCAAGCAGCATCTTACACCATGGGGTATCCGTTTGTCCTTCGTGTGATCACCACAGTGGGTTTTAGCTTTTCAGCTCAAAGTTCTGCCTAGTAACGAGAAAGACAAGCTCTTGGTCTACACTTTCACCAATACTCTAATCCAGCATCATCTGCCACCAAGAAAGGCAGTCCCGCTGCCCTCCCGCCTCTGCACTCTTCTAGCCACCATGTTTCACAGCAGTTGCATGTTCAAGTCTACATGGGAGCCAATCGAGATCAAAGATGATGATTTGCTCTCAGCTTTTAGTTAGGCTGAGTTTCCCATTGAGCTCTTTGCTGTGTTAAATCCACCCCAAGAAACTTCAAAACGGCGGAAGCCCTGCCAAGGAGGCTTCTGCCGAGCCGTGCTGTCCAGTGCACATGCTCCACTGAAGATTGGTTTCAAAGTGTGGCTTTGACCATGGATGGAAGTCTTCACCTGAGCAGCCTGAAGGCAGCTGGGTGGAGTGGCTGTACAGTCACGTAACTGGGAGGAAAATTTGGCTGCCTGAACTCTGCAACATTACTTTAAATGAGATTAAGCGTTAAGCCTTAATTTAGTTATAAAACTTATTGAAACACTGCTTACAGAGGTGTTTCGGGAGTCCTGCTGGCCTCTGTTGTACTTCATAAAGTTCCTAAACAATCCTCTGCCTTGTTTTGGTTTAATTCTCATGGGAAAAGCTTACCCTTTTGGTTTCTTGTAACTCATTAAACACTGACAGCTGGCATGATGTTGTACAAGACATGGGAAAAGAGAGAAGGAAAATTCAGAAGGAACGTAACGGAGGATGTCCCCCCCACAGTAACCAGAAAGCAGCTCTAAGTGGCAAAATCATGAGACTTGCATGAGTCTCATGTTTTCTGGATAAACAAAATGAAGCTAATTTACACCGACGACTAAATCGTGTTTCTGCTGAGTTCAACTGCAAAGTTTCCATTTGCCATCAAATTCAGTGTCTTGGATTCGTATGTGCGATATCCTCTGAAGATGGGTGAGCCAGCTAACTCACAGCAAGGTCAGCCTTATTTTTCTTTGTGAACCAGCCCGTCGTTTCAGGGTCACACTTACAGCGATGCCGATAGCGATGATGCTGCGCTGGCATAGCGATGCTGTCATCCTCCACCTCGCTGTGGGTTGAAACCAGGCCTGATGCACGTCGATACTGTTGATGTTATGCCTGATTTGTCACATGCAAGTAACTGCCCTGCCCGTCCTCGTGTCAGAACGGTCTCTCGGAGTGCCATTTCTGGACTCTCTATTTAATTTTGTCATCCATGGAAGGGGTAAACAAAGGAAGCTAGGAGACAGATGTGCGGCCGATACACATACAAATCCTTCTAATTAGCTCAGCAGAGCTGAACTAGTTACATGAGGAGAAAAATTTCCCTTTCTTCCCAGGTCAGAAATTGAGACCCGCAGCCTGGCTTGTCCATACCCAACCTGACTGCTGTCATTTGCTCCCAGAAACACAATTTCTGTATTTTCAAAAAGGGCTGGTGGAGGTGCTTGGTCCAAGGAAAGAGCTGGGGGCTCTGCTGCCCAGCGGACAGGAGCTCAAGTGCCAAAGAGAGGAATGATGTTTGTTAGCCACCTTGCTGGCTGATGGGTTTCTTCCTGGGCACCTGGGTGGCCAAGTGTGGCAGAGTGCGAGGCGCTGACCTGGTCTCCTTGTGTATGGCAAGAGTGCGTGTTCGTGACACTGGGAGGTGACATGCCCCAAAGCCAAGTGCTGCAACGCCGGCATGTGCAGACATGGCATGGAACCAGCCAGCAAAAGCCTGGATAGGTGTAATCCTATACATCTCATTGGCCCCCCGGTCTTAACAGACGCTTTGCTTTTTTATTATAGGGGTTAGTAAATAAATAAACTTATATTTTTATATAATCAGCAACAACATAGCTTTAGGGACTTCCTGAAAATCCGAAAATCTGATGTAGAAATGAGCAAAAGGACAACTATGGTGGTTAAAGACTCAGGGCTGTTCATTGAACTTTTACCTCATTTTTTCAACAAAGTCATCAGCTGTGATTGCATCCAGTTTGAGATTATTGCCATAATTAATTTTAATTAAAGTATATTTAATTTAAACCTTGAAAAGTTTTTTTCATGTTGTTGCATATTGCCAATATTCATGTAGGATAGAACATCACTCGTGCAACTTTGCAGTTCAATGTTGACTCATACAGCGCCTGCTAGCTTAGCCATGCTTTGAAAATTCAAAATACGCTCTTGCAAGTAGGTTGCAGTGAATGCCAATACAATGATTACATAAGGCAGAGGAATCTACTGTCGTGCATAGCTGCAATTTTATGAAATACCACATCACATGTGTCCTCACACATGCCAGTAGGTTTTTATGGCATACTGTGGATTGATTTTTCTGTGCCCTTATCAATCTATTCCATGATGATCTCAGTTTGAGGTGGCAATGCAGGGTGGACAGGGCTTTGATCTACACTTCCAAAATCTCTCTAACACTGGCCATTTGACTGGCAAATTTATGTCCTGCTTCCCCAAATTGGAGCCATCCTTAAGCAGTTGCTGGCTCCCAGCAGCTTCCAGCCCTGACTGCTGTGGCGTTTGCTTTTGGGAAGCTGTGAAAAACAATGAATACAGTTACAACTAACTTGAGAGTCAGAAACATTTGGTATGGTAATAAAAATGTTCCTGGCAGAACAGTAGCAGCCAGCTTAATAACTAATTGGCTTTATTCTCACCGGGCGGTACCTATACATTTCTTTGGAAACGGGCTGCGGGGTCAAAGCAAGTGATATGATTCCCTTCCCACATCATATAAAGCTGACACAGAAATCAGAAAGCAAGCAAGCGTATAAAGGTGAAATGCTATTGATTAGCTTATGAAAATACCATTCAGATTTGGCAGAAAATGAAACAGAAGTATTTCTTTTACATATTTGAAACAAACAAATGTATAGACAAAGTAAAATATTTACTGTACAAATCTCCATAGAAGCAGGTCACCATGTCGAGGTAAAGCTGCAAATAATATTAATTGAAAAATGTATTGCTTCTCTTCCTGAAATTTACTGCCACCTGAATTAGTATTCCTCATGGTAACTGCTTGTCAAGCACATGGCCAGTAAATAACGCGGGTGGTGTAAACACAGCTATGTGATCGGGAAGTTAAAAAAGGTTTGGCAATGCCTTTTGGGGGGTCTTTCTGTCTCTCAGATGAAGAGTTTTTCCTACCCACAGAACTCTAAGTTATCTGTACAAGCCCATGTTGGCTCAGCCAACAGTTCACCTCTGTTCCGCAGATTTTAGCCACATGAATCATTTCCAGTTCCGCTTTCCTATTGCCACTGATTTTCAAAAGGGAGTGGGTGCGATCAAGAATATCCAGTGTTACTATTGTTATTGCTAAACCAAATGAGAATAAAGTTGAAAAAGCTTTTGAATGGCCTCCTGGAAGCCAGTGTTTAACTCCTGGTGTTGGGATGAGAAATGCAGATTTTTCTACACCCTGGGAAGCATCCAATACTAGTCTGCATCAGAATTGCTGAACAGACTGGACTTTGAGATTGAGCCAGAAGATTAATTCCTACTTTCCTGCCACAGCCTCCTTCCTGGAACTGGAAGATGAGCCAAAACCCTCTAAGCAGTGTGTCTGGCCTTTGCTGTTGGCTGCCAGGGCCCTTGGTGTACCCATTGCTTTGTTCCCGGGACCCCCAGGCACCCCATTCCCATCCCTGGCTGCTCCTCACTTGCTGGCCAGATGTCCCCATCTGGTTGTGGACCCACGATACCGGGCCAGCGCTCTCATCACCAAGCTGTTTCCTGGCATGGCCACCCACCTTCATCTCTTGGGCAATTCGTCCTAGCTTCTCTTCATTAAAAAGCAACAGTTTGGTTCAGATCATTCAGAGTACTTTATTTTCAGTATAACTGGGGAACTGGCTAGCATTTGTCACATAGATATGGACTTTAGAAAGAAAGATGTTGGAATTTTGTGCAATGAACAGGGTGACCTTTACTCAAATGCTACCAAATTATACGTAGGTAAACAAGTAAACCAGGTTCATGACAAAAGGAGGTGGTGCTCCATGAAAGAAGTGATGGACCTTAGGAAGTCTTTCCTAAAGGGTGGTGTTTGGAGGCAAGATGTTTTTATGAGTTCAAAGAGAAGATGGAAAAGTGCTTAGAGGAGACACCCTTTGGTTACCAAAAGACAAAGTGCACCAGGCTCAGGAAGCCCCCGAGCAGAACGTAAGCAGAGGTTGGGAGAATTTTAGGAGGCAGAAGGATCACATACGCTTGTGCTGCTCCTGCCCGCCCCTCACTGTCCACTTATGGCCACAGCTGGGTGTAGCATGATGGGTCAGGGGGATCCTTGGTTGGAGTGAGCATGGCCACCTTGTCACCTCATCAGTGGCTTTCAGGAGCAAGACATAGCCTCTGAATGGTGGTACGCAGGCAGAAGTTACCCCTTGCTGAAGTCCTGCCTCTGCAGATGACAAGTTATTGCATTTCCGTGCTTAATGATTTAGTCTTCAAAATAGCAGGGCTTGGGGCAACACTGCTGCCTTCTCATGTTGATCCTGGGCAACATGAAGTGGCTTGTTGGTGATTGATTTGGATGGATTGCCTCATTTGTGGCTCAAACCTTTGAGTATAGGAACAGTGAATAATAGCAAAAATATTTTTTAACTTTATTTGACTGACTTTTTGCTTAAACATTAAATAAATTAATCTCCTTAATTAATTAGAAGTGATCTTTCAAAGTGAATGGAGCAAAATTACTTATTGTTGGTGGGTGTACTTATAGATCCATGAATAAAGATCTACACAAAAGCCTAATCCTACTTTCATTGTAATTTTACTCATGTGCAATGTTTCTTTAGGTTAGAAGTTATACAAAATAAACTGGTTTGTCTAACTTATCTTTCATGGGTTCCCAGAATAATTAAATGAACTCTTAAGTAAGGGGTAGCAGTTTCTATGCTTCATCCTGATCCATTGGAACTCCAAAATCCAAGTTGCAGTAAAGAGAGGAAAACCAACAGCATAGTTTCACACCACCTCAGAGATGCCAGTGGAATAACTGTCATTTGGTCCACTTGATGATCTTGTTCCATGTTTCCAGATCAAATCTGATTTGAGCAAGACATCAGTTCAGAGGGAATTAAATGCAGTTTTTCTTCATCGTGATAATTAATTAATTAAAACTTGTATTTCTCTCAGTCAGCTGAGTTTGTCTGAGGTTTTTCTCTCTGGTGCACCAAGGGGGTCAGAGGCAAAACTGTTGTCAAGTATACCAATGTAACATGAAATGTTAATGATGATTTGCATTTTATTTTGTTTCTCGTCACGTTTTTCATCAGGTTCCCATCTTCCCACTGCCTCTCTCAGGACGAGTGTGTGCTCTCCGTGTGGGCTGGAGGCTTTCCTCCACCCCCAGGTTTTGGCCAAGGCAGCTGCGATGGCTGGAGGCCTTGGGCTCTCTGGAGGAAGGAGAACAATACAATTTTGTTAAGGCAACATCTTTTATGTATGTATTAAATAGAAATAGTGGATCCTCAGCTATGGAAGAGGCTCTCCCCATGCAGATGCCAGAAAGTATGAGCCCTCTGGACAGCTGCAATCAGGTCCAGGCAGTGGTCCCCACCAGTTGTTGCACAGATGTGCCTGTCAGAAACATTTATAGTTTGGGAAACTCAACAAGCACCATCTAACAAAGACCTCCTCTCTTTGCCCAGGGCACAGCCCCTCCAATGGGCTGTAGTCCCAAACTCTGTTGGTTTCTAACTAACTCTTCAAATAATATAAATCTAAAAGATTTCTGGTGATAAAGTGTAATGATCTATGGAAGTGAATAGCTGGTGCGTGCCCCAGAGCCTGATTTTGATCTAAGTTATGCCCCTGTAAATCTGGAGTGACTTTGAAAAGATTAAGAGAGCTATGACAGAGAAAGGACATGGGAAGCCACACACTGAACAAGCAGAGCATGCAGGTTTGCCATCAGGATTGCTAGTAAAATCCAGGTGCTCTGCAGAGTGGGGTCACGGTGGTGATCGCTTCTCTGCAGGTGAGTTACAATGGGTTTTATAGCAACTGCTCCTGTGCCAGGGGAGAAAGACCTCTAAAAGGTTCTCCAGTAACCATCCTGGGAGCCCAGGCTCAGGCTGACTGGGAGAAAAGGTGCTGGAGCCTGAACTCCCCTCTGGTCCCTTCTGCCTCCTTGGAAGGGGCAGAGAAAGCCCCCCACATCAAGCTGGCAGAGGCAGTCCCTATTGCACATGGGGAATAGGTGTGCAGAAGGCGCTTTTGATGTTGTGAGCCCAACCGGAGATGTTCTCACAGACTCTGTAAAGCAAAGACATTACTCTGGGGAAAATTCTGTCATTCTAAACCAAGCAAGATGCCCAACAAAATCCTGGAAAGTTTATTCAAATGAGGATTACTGTGATTGAGCTCAGCCATTTCTCACCACTTTTTTTCACTTTGTTGCACTTCCAGATACTCTAACCTGAATATAGTCCCCTCTTTTGCTGGAGTCCATGCACTCCTATAACAAAGTAGATTTATATTCAATATTTAGATATAATCTTACAGTTAAATTATATATAAAAAGTATACATATATATTCGCATATAAAATATATGTGTGTACACATTGTATATAAATAAATATATATACACACACATACAATAATCTAAACCTCAAAAGACGAAAACAATTTAGAGGTGGAATACAATCAGTAACTCACAGTGTTTCTGAAAGCGTTATATAAGCATATCCCTGAATATGTAGGACAGTCCAGCTCAGGAACATCAGATTTGATATTTTGAGTGGCATATAGAGAAAATTTCTTGCAATGATTAAAGAGTTGTAAACTGCTGCTGAGCAGTAACCAATGCTACATGCAAATGCGGAAATTGCTTGTTAAGTGTAATGTTCAGTGATAAGTGTTTTGATTACAGTCATTTCAGGGAAGTCTGATATATGGCAGCAGCGAGATCGAAGGAATGTTAATTCCACCTTGGATCATCTCAAACCTTGGGTTTGTTGGGAGATAGAGAAAACCTTCCTCTCCTGGAGAGCTTTAAGTTTTAGACAATTCTGAATTATTTGGGTTTTTACAGGTGAAAGAAAGATCAGGACATCAAGCCTATTAAAGCCTGTGAAAGCCAGAGTGCAGAACCACCCCACCGGCAGGTGCAGGCACAGAGGACCCACCACCAGCTCTCCAAAACTCAGCAGGCAGCTTCATTGGCTGAACTCTAGTCTTACACTAGAAAAAGCAAATGAAATCCTGGTCGTAAAAAATGACTTTTTCTAAGGACGTAGATGCAACATTTGTTGTGAAACTTTTTTCTGAAGACACTGGAGATAAGACAGGAAGAAATGCCTTCTGACGAGGGGCAGATCTGCACAGCTGAGAGAACAAGCGTGCACGGTGTTGGGTCTTCCTCCTTGGCACCAACTCTGTGCAAACCAGCCTCTTAAAAAGGGCTTTGCCGACAGATTATGCACCGGAGGAGAGTCTATGTCTCCTCCCACCCTCTCCCACACCGGATTTGGGCTTGGGGGCCCTTTGCCGGGCATACCCCAGTTATCAGATGCATTTGCAGTAATGATCTCTAATTCAGGCCTCTTCCCCTCCACCCCCTGTCCCCAGATTCATACAAGGACAAAACACTTCATTTTTTAAAAGTACAAATGAAAAGTAAGCAACAGAATGTGGGGAATATACGCTGCTAATTCCTGATGGTTTAATGAACTCTATGGTCTCATCCCCTGCACTGAGCAGCTCCAGCCAAAGCAGCCAGCTTAGTGCAATGCCAGGCTCATAACTGAATCTCATACAATCTTTTCCACTGATTCTCTCCATTGCACGTTCAACAGAGACTCTGTTCATTGAAGAAAGCAAGGGGTTTAAGGGCTGTCTTTGACCGCTCACCAACATTTTGTCTGCCCCAAAAGAGAGCCAACAATAATAACCTGGGGAAGGAGAGGGAGGAGGACTACGTGAAAGTCTGAAATTGTCCCTATGTGACTGAACAGGGAATAAGGCTGAAGAAGCAGCTGCATGAGGGAAGACTGATGGAGGACAAGAGGACAGAGCCACAAAAGCAGCCGGGGCAGATGGAGGAGGACAGACCAACAGGAGGGGGGGTGAGGGGTGAGATGCACAACAGCAGCATGCATGACACATAGCATATCATGAAGTCACTGGAACTGATAACTTGGACTGCCTGGGTCTATGCTTCGATACCATTGATGGTATAACTCTATGGCAATCTCTTGACATGAAAGCGTTGCACAAAGAGCCTCATGTATAGTATGTATAAGAAATGTCTGTAAAAAATGTGCACTCCTGCTTGCCCCATCCATAATCCCACTTCTTGCCTTGATTTCTTTTCTTTCCCCTTTATGTATTTTTGCAAACACTTTGAACTTCATAAGAATGAAGTGCCAGTTCCATGTGCAATCTTTCTGTCTTGTCTGAAATCCCTTGAATCACGGGTTACAGGCAATGAAGGAGGAAAGGCAGGAGAGCCAGGGAGCTATGCACGCATTTCTGAGCTATGCCTTTACTGCCATCAGAGTTCCCATCACTGCCATTCCTATTGCCTCTGTCTCTTGTCCGAAAACCAACTCACCCAACGTCAAAAGCTGCATATGGAGACTGGTGGTCCTTTCTGCCCCTGGATCTAGGCAGCATCTGTTCGCTTGCCTTCGCAGTACACAGGTAGACTAAAGCAGTTGGTAGGCTGATCATTGTCACCCTCTGTCTTGTGCTAGGCACTCTTTGGTTTTGTCCTGGTTTCAGCTGGAATAGAGTTAATTTTCTTCCTAGTAGCAGGCATAGTGCTGTGGTTTGGATTTAGTAGGAGAAGAATGTTGATAACACACTGATGTTTTAGTTGTTGCTAAGTACTGCTTATGCTAGTCAAGGACTTTTCAGCTTCCCATGCTCTGCCAGGGGCACAAGAAACTGGGAGGGGGCACAGCCAGAATAGTTGATCCAAACTGACCAAAGGGCTATTCCATACCATGTGATGTCATGCTCAGTATAGAAACTGGGGGAGGAGTTGGCCGGAGGGGAGAACGATCACTGCTCAGGAACTGTCTGGGTATCAGTTGGCAGGTGGTGAGCAATTGCATTGTGCATCACTTGCTTTGTTTATTATTATTATTATTATTATTATTATTATTATTATTATTTTCATCATCATCATCTTCATCATCATCATCATCATCATCATCATAATTACTACTTTATTTTATTTAAATTATTAAACTGTTCTTATCTCAACCCAGGAGTGTTTCTCACTCTTACTCCTTCAATTCTCTCCCCCATCCCATCGGGGTAGGGGGAATGAGCGAGCAGCTGCATGGTGCTTAGTTGCTGGCTGGGGCTAAACCACTACAGGTTTGTAAATGTCCTATGAAAAAGGGGATGTTCAGAGAGCATCTCCTAAAGCTGTCCTCCCAGCAGCAGCCTTGGAAAGCTTGTGCATTCCTCTTGCTGTTGGGCTGAATGTTAGGATGGCATCACCTCTGGCTCACTGGCCTGTGTAAGCCAAGTCCAAAAACATCCACAGCAGAGCCACAGCTCTTCTGCACTGTTCCAAATTCAGCTCAAAAATACGATGGCAGGATGAAAGCAAATCTCTTCAGGGATTATTTCAGAGTTGCTGAACCCCAGCCCACCACTGTGCATTGATGCAACGCTGTTCACCTCTCAGTCCTTCCCTGTACCAATCCACCTATCTATTAGAGGAGATTATAATAACCAGCTGCCTCAGACAGTGTTTTGAAGCTAAGCACTTGCAAATGCTTGAAGATATGTGGATTAAAGACAGCTGAATAAAAGCTGACATGAGAAGTAAAGCTTATAATGTGCAGTAAGACAAGGGGCTAGAGTTCAGGTTTTTCACTGGGCTTTAAATCATACCTTTTCTTTTGAATAATAATGTAAAACCATAAAACCTTTGTTACTGAGGGGCACCATAATGAGCATTTTGCATTGAAATCAAAATAGTTTCTTTTAAAAATACTCAAGCTCTCTTTAAACTGCTAAGACCTGAGTCAGATATTTAACCCCAGGTCAGAACTTGAACTATTGCCATTTGCCTTAAAATTTTAAGTATCGGTATAAAAATAAAGCACAAATAAATTCCTTTCGAGTACTGCAGAATACACGGACACAACAATTTGAAAGCCAATTGTTAAACAAGCAAGTACTCTCCTAATCATAACAAAAAGACAGAGCCATAACACAAGGTGAAAATAACCAGAAAGCAAACAGAACACATCATTGATTGAGTCCTTCATTATCTAGGATAGCTTTTAATGGAGGAACCTGCCTGTGTGTCATTGCTCTTATCTCTCCAAAGGCAGTATGCACACACTGTAAAAATCAGTCTCTTCATTTTCTGCTTGAAAAGATCATTGTGAAAAAAAAGTGTCAGGGAGTGGAGGTCATGCTGATTTATTGGCAATTAAACCTGCAGGATTTCTGCACTCCTTTCAAAACAGAGTATCTCTGGGTAATTCAGCCAGGCAGATTACATAGTGGGCTATCTACTAAAAGGCATGAATCTTTTTGTTTGTGCACAACAGAAACAATTGACTTGGTCTTATTTAGGAAATTGCTACTATTTTCTGTAAGGTATTTGTATTACCCATGAAGAGAGGGAGGTAAGTTATCTCTTAAAAATGCAAGATTCTTTCCAATAGTAAAAATGCTGGTTTTAGTCCTCATCTGTTGTTGAGGATAGCAAGTCTACAAATAAACTTCCTCCTGCTTAAGAGTAAATAGATGATGGTGCTAAATAATAATCCAAATGCATTGCTAAGGAAGATTGTGTCTGGTTTACTCCATGGTTCATTTATCCGTTCTTGAGTAGGTACTTCTGCACGAGCTTTCAAACCAGGCTGCGTTGGCCTGGTCTCTTGGTGGTGATTTTCAGGCTGTATCATTTAGAAGTCTGGAAAAAAAAAAAAAAGTCACCCTTAAGTGGCATAGCTAAAGTGGCAAAATGTTCACTATTCTGTTTTGGCAGAACCATCTCACATGTGTTTGGGCTAACATAATTTACTGAGTTAGCATAAGCGATACCAAACAACCAGCTGCAAGTATGTTCAATATTCCCACCGAAAGCATTTCCCAGCATAGCAATAATCTCAAGATCTTTCTAACACAGATACCTTCTTAGCTTTGCAAACAGTTTTGGATATCCAGTATCGTAGAGTCTTAAAGCTTTGATGGTGATTCAACACATGTATTTCAGTTGTTGGACATGCAACCAGCACTGAACACCTTCCCAATCAGTGCAATGTCTTTGGTTGTATGGTTGGGAAAGCACCTAATTATTAATTTCGCCAGATAATATTGCCCCTAAGACTTCCTTTATAGTTACCTGCTTGTCTGAGCTCTGGATCTATACTGCAGAGCTATTCAGTGGGGAAGAGTGGGTCTCAGGAGATGTCCACAGGCCATCAATCTTAGGAGGACCATCTGTTAAAGGGGAAAGAAAAAAGCAGAGAGCATATTCAGTCCCTAAAATGAGGGACTTCGGACCTGTCTGTATATAGCTACAACCAGATCTGAACAAGAACTTCAGCACTGAGTCCCATTTAGGACATAGCAAGAGATGAGAGAGCGAGCAAATGTGGCAGGCAGCAGGATGGTGGGAGAAGAAATACTATGAATCACAGACTGAAGAGTATCCCTCATGGCTTTGCCTAGGGCGAGGGAAGAGATCAAATGCTAAACTAGCCTGGTGGTAGGAGAGAGCAAAGCGGGAGACATTCCCAGACAGAAACTGCAAAGCAGAAATTTATGGTGTGGGAGCTGAGTAGGCAGACACACCAACCCGGAGAAATAGGAAGTCCCTTTGAAGTTATTGCTTCAAACAAGCTGCCAATGCAAATCATTGAGATGCTGCTTGCAACAAGAAGTCCTAGAAGAAGCAGGTGTCCAACCAGTGCTGGTCCGGCATTTCTCTCGTGGCATCCCTGGGCAGAAACAAAGGTTAGCCAGAGCCTGCAAACAGCACCCTGTTTTGCTCCTCTGGAGGAGGCAATGCCATTCCTGCGTGGATTAACCTGACAAACTCTTCTTATGCCAGCTTTCTGCAGGGTGATACACCAGTTGTAGGTCACCGGGATCAAAGTGCCTGTGGTTTCACGATGCAAAGTGCCGAGGCACTATGAATTCTGGCTGACCATTCACACGTGTGGCAGAAATCCAGGCACAGTAACTGGGGCTTGCTAGATCTCATATCACATATCCATGCCACTGGACCTGCCGCACTTGTCCTTCTGCTTTTTAGCTGTTTCTTTCTTGCCCTTCCCCACTCTCCATGCTCTTAGGTTGCACCTAAGAGCACTGATCACATGTTGTACTTTAGATGACAGGATGGGTGACTGGCTTGGGTGAGGAGGTGCTTTCATGGCATTGGCTGGCACGGGTCGGGTCTGGCTGATACGGCCCTCGGAGAGTCCCTGCTATGCCCTCTCCTCTCAGGAGAGGCAGATTGCAACTGCTGGGAAGCAGGTTTCATCATCCCAGTGGGTTTGTCCTCCACGCACCAGGCCTGGATGACCATCCTCTCTGCCTGGGGAAACCCTTATCCCACGATGCATGTATAAATGCCATCTACCATCAACACCTTGGATCAAAATAAGAGAGAAGGTCTGAGGATTTTGACCCTGACATGGGAGAGGTGGAAGGGCCTATTTTCTGCCCAGAGCAGGGGAAAAAAAGAAAACCCAAACCACTTTTTTTTGCTTGCATTTCACCACCTGTGGTGACCACAAGACAAGCAGAGCTGTGACTGTGCCCTGAAGGGGAGAGGACAGCCAGCCTCTGGCAGAAACCATGCAGGAGCTGGGAAGGAGAGCTGCAGTGATGAGAGCCACCTTGGCAAAGCAGGTACGGCATGTCCTTGAGTGGGCCGTACCTTCAAGGGCAGCTCTGGAGCTGGGCCAGGAGGCACCAGCAGCCTCTGTGGACTCTGACTTGGCCCTGAGCAGGAGGTGGCAAGGGTAGGGTGGAGGGCACCTCCTGCCACCTCCTCAGCACCTGCCTCCGCCTCTGCAGCCCACCTTCCCCACGCCTCCTGCCTTGGGGGACTGCAGGAGATGTTTCATGGACATCCTGGGGAGCTGTGCGGAGACCCATGGTGTAGCACCATGACTAATGTCTGTCCCACCTGTTGTAAAGGTCTGTGTTGGGAAATAGCACCATGTCCTTGTCATATTTATTGGATAAGATCTGCTTTGCTTGGTTGCTGTTTTGCTGTGGGTTTCCTTCAGCAGCTCTGGTGCTTGTCCTGCGTGCAGTAGAAAGCTGAGATGGAGTGAGAGGGAGACCAAGGTGACGTGTGGGCTTGGACTGCCAGCAGCCACAGGCCTCCATTGTAGGACAGGGTAAATTGCAGGAAGAATGGTTTAATCCCTTCAATCCGAAATTTGGGAACAAGCAGCTTTCAGGGATTTTGCACAAAGCAGCCTGGCAGGGCATCCTCCACGCCGCAGCTCTCCAGCTTCTCAGGGCTGAGCGAACGTGCGGCAGGACGACACCGGTGGCCTTGGCTCCGTCTGACACCGTTGCTCCCAGCCCTCCACCGCCTTGCTCCATCTCGCTCTCACAAATCACGTGCAGGATTGAGCAGGCAAACTGGATCATGGTAAGGAAGCAGGGATCAAAGTCGGTGCGGACACCCAACAGAGGCAAACACAGGTTCCCCGATCATCCAGCAGCTGCCTGGGCACTAAGTGAAGGCATCCTGATGCTTGCGGAGGTCACCGGTCAGGAGCCAGTACAGGCAGGGACAGGCAGAGCAGGCAAACATCAGGAGTGGTGTGAGTGCCCCTACAGTGACCCAAGAAGGCCTGTGGTGGAGGACGGTCCCTGCCTGTTCATGACGGGTGCATACCCTTCTCTCCGGCTGTGTTTGGTGGGGACCACCAGGAGAGCCTGGAGCTGCGGCATGCCTTGGCTCCTGCCTGAGCCGCAGGCACAGATCCGGGCCACTGCTGAAGACAGGCTGAAAATGAAGCGTCGCCCCAGGGTGCAAACAGTACTCCAGCAGGAACCTGGTGGTTTTTGCAGGGCTGCTCCCGGGGGCTGTGGCTGGTGGGAAAGCGAACACCCTTGAGGAGCGACCCCCCAGCATCGCTGTAACGCTAGGGATGCTGAATCACATATCCGTGCCACGTGCCTGTCCTGTACCCGCTACCCGACCTGGCAACGCCCACTCAAAATGCTCTGCGCCCCAACTGAGCCGGATCAGCTCTGCATCCTCCAACACCGTGCAGATGAGCTGCTGCAGAATTGCAACTACACATGCACCTCTAGAAGACGTAATTCTGCCTATGGTGCACTCCTGAGATGAATAAGACATGAGGTGGAAAGCTGAAGCCTTTCTAGGGATTGTGCTGGGCTTTCTTTTGTCCCCCCCTCCCCAAATGCACTACTGCAGTCACTGGTGACTTCACAGGTAGCGGAAGAGTGAAGGCGACTCTGGTTGGTGTTGGAGGTAAGGGCCTGATGCAGAAGGCAATCCAGAAAGCTTCAAATCTTGGTTACTGTGTTTATTGATACCGAGTTGCTGGATTTTTAACAAGTAGCATGGTTTAAAGCGGAAAAAAACCTGCTGTGGGCATGTTGAGCAGTAGAGAGTACTGAGGATGATAAAGGTGACAATGCTTTTCAGGAGATGTAGAAACATTTTAAGTGGTGTGCTACGCCCTGGTTTGAATAAAATGCCTGTTCAAAGGCCAAGTTTTACCTTTTGTTTCCGTGAGGGGGTGGCAACTTCAGGGCACTTTCAGCTTTTATCTTTTTAGGTTTTGTTTGGTTTGGCATTTTTTTTTCTTCCACTAAAATATAAAGGGTGAGAAGGCGTATGTTCCTACTGAACTCAGATTGCATCTTTAAAAAGTAAATGGAAAAATGAGTAGCTCCGCTTTAAAGGCTGGGGTGTAAATGCAATCAAGGGGTGAGAATGGATCCCACCCTAAGATATTGAAGCCAAATGGATCCGGGATTCAGATGCCTCTCTCTCAGGTTGCCACCCAGCCGGGCAAAAGGCAAAGCAACACACCCTGATTGCAACAGGCAAACAACGGAGAGCTTGGGCCCCCGCTCCTCCCTCCTCCTGAAGCCGCTGAGGTGTGGTAGCTCTCAAGGCAAGCTGCAGCACCCGCTTTCTGGGAGGCAGAGGGATGGGAATTTAGGCAAAAGAGCCTCTTAGGGGCAGAGCATTGCTGGTACCAGCAGTGCTAGGTCTATTTTTAATGGTTTAGGAATGGAGGGTGCTTTCAGCGTTAGATGGTTTTAGTAATACATAATTAATGTAAGTGCACTTCCGTTGTCCACTGAGAGGGTGGGAAGGGCCTGGATAACTTCTGAAGCTGTACAGAAAAAAAAAAAAAAAAAGAAAAGGTTGAATGAATCAGAATGTATTTAATCAGTGGAAATTAGGTAGGAGCAAAATGAAAGTTGCTGAGAACAATTTATTCTGGTCAAAACTGTGCGGCTGGACTCTTTCCGAAGCCAGTCGTTCTTCACGGCGTAGCAGGAGCCTGTACGTGCTGGGCTGAGCCTCCCTGCTGCTGGATCCAATCCTCCGCCCTTGGGAGAGTATTCTGCCCGCTGTAACCCTGGGCCCGATTCATCCTCACTCTTAAAAAACCCAAGAAGTTGTTCTCTGAACTGGAATTATTTCAAGTTAAAAAACCCCCAACCGGTTCCTGCTAACGTGGAGTTGGGGAATTTCCTTGAAACACGTTCCCATCCTCCCTTATAAATAAAATTACTGCAATGCATCAAGAGGCAGGCGAAAGGCGAGCGTCCTTCAGAAGGCAAGGAAGCCTTGGAAGGGGGAATAAACTTTTTTGCGGTGGCAGATGGGCTGCAAAAGAAAAGTTCTCCCTGCGAGCGACTTCCCGAGGTCCTCTTTATTCTGCCGTAAAACTGCAAGTGTACGCAGGACTGTGAAACGCCGCTGAGCAAACAGCAAAGTTCTCGCCCCCGAAAAGCTTAAAGCCGAAGGCACGAGTGGAGGACAATGTGCTACAAGGCAGAGCAAACACGGCGGCGGCTTCATCTTTGTTAAAATGAATCGAGAAAGACGGTTTAATGGCATGGGAGAAATGAGCAAAATGTGGGGGAAGGCCGGGGTGGGGTGGGGGGGGGAAGTAGGCAAAACGCACCAGCGACTGTGGCTGTGCCAGGGGAAAGGGAAGTGAAACTAAAAGGAAGGTTGATGTTTTAAAATTTCGGGGGTGTTTTGGTGGGAAATGGAAACTTTGCCCAGCCGGCCTGGATGCTCGGGGGTGGCGGTGGGATGAGGCGCCTGGAAGCCGCTCGTAACCCGCAACGCCCTGACGGCCCCGGGATGGCGGCGGTGCCTCAGGCACCGCCGCAACGCCCCGACGGCCCCGGGGTGGCGGCGGTGCCTGAGGCACCGCCGCCACCCCGGGGCCGTCGGGGCGTTGCGGGGAGGCGGTACCGGCGACGGCGGGGGGGTGTGTGGGGTGTGGGGTGTGTTCCCGGTTGCCATGGGGAGGCGGGGAGGGCGGTGCCGCCGCCGCTGCGCAGGGAGCAGCTGCTCCCTGACACATCCCCCCGCTGCCATATTGTGTCCGCGCTGCCGGCCGCGCGGCTTCATGACCGCGGTGAGTGGAGCCGCCGCCCCCCCCCCCCCCGCCTTCCCCACGCCTGTTTTTATTGCTCCCCCCCCCCCTTTTTTTTTTTTCCCCCTTAGTTTTGGGGTTTAACGGCTTGGGGGGAGGGGGGTTGGCATATTTTTTGTTGTTGTTTTTAACGCTCTGGAAGGGTTTCGTGGGGGAATGGGAAAGCGCGGGGCGGCGGGTCGCGCTGGTGCTGGGGAGGGGGGTGGCTGGTTCCCCCCCCCCCACACCCTTTTTGGGGATGCTGCGCCCCACGCGTGGAGGCGGATAAGCACCCCCCCCCCCCCCCGCGTGGGGACAACGCGCGGCGGCGGCGCTTCCTCTTCAACCGGTCTCGATGACGATGCGGGGGGGGGGGGGGGGAGGGTGCGTGGAGGGGGGAGGGTGCGTGGGGACCCCCCCCTTTCGGCGGCTCCTCCTCCCGCCGCGGCTCCGCGGAGCTTCCGTCTGTCCGTCCGCCCGCGGGTTTTACGCGGGTGACCTCCCACGGCGGCGTAGGCCCGCGCTTCTTCCGCGCTTCCAAGTGGAGGGGGGGGGGGGGGGCGCGGAGACGGGGTCCGCCCGGGGCAGGGAGCCGGCAGCGCGGCCCCGCCGTGCCCCTCGCCTCCGGGTCACCTCAATAAAACCCTCGAGCGGTTTATTTAAGGAAATACCCACCCCCCCCGCCGCCCCCTTTTGGCGTTGTTCCGGTGCCCCCAAACCGGTGGGAAGCCCCCACGGGTGTGCAAAGGCGCTGGCGGTTTGCAGGGGTGAGGCGGGAGCGGCAGGCGCCTGACGGGGGTCCCGCATTTTTTGGGGTGAAGGGCTGGGAGCGGCTGATGATGTGCTGGAGGCAAGGCTGGGATCCGCACGTGGCCCTCTGGAGTTAGTTTTCCGGCTTTTTCAGGGTTTTTTTGGTGGAGCTGGGCAGCGAAGCGCAGTGGTGGCTGGGGAGCGGCATCCGACTGCCCGCCTGGCTCGCTCCTGCTCAGACGCGCAAATATTCCTGCTCTCCCAGTTTATCTGGGAGCGCAAACTGGCTTTTGTGCGTAAAGATTTGGATTCTGACAAGGCCCAAACAAAGAGTAAAGAGGACAAAGAGTAAAACCAGAAAATAAGGAGTAACCTTGAGCGGGACCCAATAAACTCACCTCCCCACTTTGGTGCCTGCCTAGGGATGGACATCATGTGCAAAATGTAAAGTTAAAACTGCTGGATTATGTTGGACTTGAATGCTGTGAAGGTAACTTGATTAGGTGTGTGGCTGACCTGTGAAATCAGGATAATTATACATGTAATATACTACATATACACACACACGCGCGCGCAGAGACACCGAATCTTGTTACTGGTGCACTTGCATTTAGATGGACTTTGGTAACGGTTGTGTTGTAATATGTGGACGCACAAATCGTTTAACTTCTGTTGTGCTTCTTGGTTTGGGGTCTTTTTTCCCTCCTAAAATCTGGTGTGATGCTACACCTATGCAAGAAAAATTAAACTGGTGTTATGTCAGAAAACTTGAACTAGTTTGCAGTTGTTTTTTTTCTTGTTGTGTTCTTCTTTTTTTTCCTTGGCAGGTGCCAACTCACATTTCCTAAGCTCTGCAGAAGGTAGTTGGACACATCAACTCTGAACTGAAAGCTATATAGTGTCAATTAACACAGCACAGAGCTTGGGCTAATGAATTAGCTGCCCAGGGTATGTTATTTCTGACCTCGGCCGCATGCTGCCGCCGCATTTTGGCTTCTGCTGGGGGCTCACTTGTGTCCAGCCGTGTGACTTGAGCTTTGTAGAAGTACGGAGGAGATGGTAATTCTCACTTTGTATGTTTGAGTTGCCTGAAATACGTATAGGACTTTTCTGTGCTCTTAGTCTTTTTTTTTTTTTTTTTTTCTTTCCTCCCCCGAATGCCCCATAAACTGAGCAGTGCCGCTGTACGCGGGGTTTACGCTTGCAGAGCGTGGTGGAGATGCTGCGTCGGCTCTAGCTGCGGCGCTGCCCTGGGGAGCAGGGGCTGGAGGGAGCTGGAGGCACCGACCCCGTATCACTCCAGGTGTGTGGCCCTGAGTGCTCTCAGGGACCTTGCTGGAATAAAACTCGGTTGGTGTCTTCATTGTCAGTGTCCTGACCAGACGATGAAGTTGTGACCTCTTTGGGTGCCACCGCCGAGGCTGTACTGAAGGAGCTCCGCAGGAGTTGCTCAGCCCAGAAGTAAGATTTTTTTTTTTTATCCAAAAGGGACACCAACCACGGAGCGTGCTGCCTCAACAGCTCCAACCGCCACAGGTTTTCTGCTTGAGGAGCCTTCCCGTGTCCTCTGGGGAGCTCGGGATGGAAGGCACCAGCATTGCCAGCAACTATCTCAGTGTCAGGACATGCCAGTCCAGTAAGTAACGGAGCAGATACAGGAATGTGTAATGGTCCTGTCGGACTAGAAAAAGGACTGCCTGGCGACCGACTGTAGTGCCTGGGAAAGAAGACAGAGGCTTAGGGGCATGTCAAGCTCATTTTTACCATCTCTGTTAACCAGAGGCTCTGCCCGCTCAATGCAGTTGGCTTAAAAACCTGTCATGTTGAGCAAAGCCAGACTCTGTTGGTGAACAAGATAGTTTGACACCTGAAGATGTTGTGTATGGATTTAGTTTAAACTGGTGAGAAAGCGATGCGGTTCTTGCACAGAAACGTTGGTTCCATAAAAACAGTGCAAGCTTTGATGCTGGTTTCACTAGGATTGTAATTCCACCTTCCTTCCCCATCATCGTTCCTTGGCTTCTCGTTGTTGGGGTTGAAAGGAGCTGGTATTTATGGGAGTAAATATTGCAGGCATTCAGAAGATTTCTTCCAAGTACAGGTTCATGTTACCTTATCAGAATGAGCCGGACAGTGGGATTATAGCTGGCGAGGTGACGGAAAGTAGGAGTGTTGGGAGGAGTGATGCTGTGCCCACAGCCGCCGCTGCTGTGCACCTCTTATGCTGTTCCCTTCGACAGGGTAGTCTTACTGCACCGCCACGGTGCAAAACGAGCTGTGTGAAATACAGTTTTCCTTTCCTGGCTGTAAATCAATGAAAAGCAGCCTTTAGTCCCTGTAAGTAAAGGCTGTCAGCGGTACGGACGCATACTCACTACCTTTTAGCACAGGTGTAAATCCGTTTTATTCCATTTGGCTCCTTGAGTTTTCTTTTTATGGCTGTTGCTGTTCCTCCCCCTCCCGTTAATGAGGTGCATTGTGTATAAGCCTGTTTATAGGATGTCACTGCATTGATTGTAACTTTTTTGAGGGAAGTAGATGGAGGCAGCGAGTGCCTCATCCTAGCGCGTGTGCCTCGTCGCTCGACAACTGAAATGGTGTTGGGCAACTTCCTGCGCCGAGACGCTGCTGTCAGCGGCACTCGGTGACTCACGTCAGCACGCAGCTTCGTCTCTCGACAAGTGCGCGCTTGCAGGCTGCAAACCTCGTCCGCATCCCAGCGCAGCAACCGAAAGGGTCGGTTTGGGTGCGTGTGGCGAGTCTCTTCCCAGATCCAGCAGCTTCCTTGGCTCCCAGAGAAGACACCCACAAGTAAAACAAGAAAACCCTGAGATGCTGCTTCACTTTTTTTTCTGGCTGGACCTTTATGTGTGATACGTGTTTCTTCGTTCCCTGTCATATTACACGTGCCTTCTGACTTAGTGCACGCTGTATGATGATGAACTCTCCATCCCGTCCTCACCATGCTGGCTAAAAAAGCATGCAGCGATACTCCAGGGTACTTGCAAAATACAGTTTAAAGTCAGCAAGCGGCAGACAGCTCGCCCATGCTTCGGTAATAAATTACATCGTATGGAAGAAGCGCTGTCTGATGCCAGCCAGCATCTTTATGACCCCTGGTACTCTGCCTCCTCCCTGTAAAATGTTACGGCTACGGAAGCACGAGGATTGGGTCACGCTCGCTTTTGGAGAGCGCTGCTGGGTGCTCCTTAGTGCCGAGTGCCTGGAGGTCTGCGCGGTCAGCAACTGGGAAGACTGGCTGTTGTGTCTGGGGTAGAAATACCCGTGTTACTGAATGGTTGCTCGCATACCAGGACCATTTTAAAAGAAGACTGGAATTTGTGCAGATAAGGAGATTTATAGAAAAAGTCAGCGATGTGGATTTTGACTTTTTTTTTTCCCCCCGGTGTGCTCAATTTTTTTCCTGTTATGTTCAAACTAGACTTAGAGCTTCCTACTTTTTCCTCAAAGGTTAGGGTATGTTAGGGACTCCATTAAATTGGCTACTGCTGCTGCAGAAATCACCCCCCACTCCTGCTCTTCTGCACCCTCTGTAAGGATTAGCTTATAAATGGGGAATTTCTTTGCCCAGTTCCCGCTGGCAGAAAATCCTAATACAATTTACTTGGGTCAGCAGTACCCATGTATGTTGGCTGCCTTGCAGGATGGCAGTTTTGGTCTGAGGTAGCTGACGCTGCTTCTCTGAACTTGCTAATGGGACAGGTTGGAAATGCAGGGCTGGGCTGAGATTGGGTCTACAGCCTCCAGCTGCGGTGCTTACACCTCCAGCTGTGGTGTTTACGGCCGTGTGCCGGCCTTTGTCTGATGACAAACCTGGCCTTTGCATTGCAGCCACAGACCCGCACGCCTCGATGTGCCTTTGAATGGCATCATTGGCTACCTTTGACTTTATCGGCATGACTGCGTTTTCCATATATTAACTGCGGGTGATGCTGCTTGATCCTCATGTTATTTTGCTTATGCATCTGGGTGTCCTACCAGCATGCGTTGTACAAATTGCCATCACATTTTTATTGTGGAATTTGTGATGTGTGGCTGGATGTATTCCCAAAGCCCATCTCTTGGAGCAGCTTATCTTGATACCACGCTCAGGCTTTGTTTCTTCTATCAGATTATTTTCAGTGTATTCTTATCTTGCAGTTTGTAGCTACTTTTAGTTTCCCGGTTCATGTGTGGTCCCCTGCTTGCTTTCTTTTTAACACTCTCACTGGATTGCATTGTGCTTAGATTTGGGGCAAGTATGTGGTCACCTGAAAGCTAATTACTGGGTGTGGAGAGAGCTCAGCGACTGGACAACTTGCACAAAGTAGAGCTGAGTGAGTGGGAGCTGGGAAGCTTGCTGCCAAGCAGCAGCAGCGACAATTGCTCATCCCTCATCCTCTGGTCTGTGAGGACCATCACCAGAATGGCTGTCAGCCAGTTTGGTTTGGTTTAGGGGTGTTGAGTAGTTGAAAGTATGAGCTAGTAGGCTTTTGGGCTTTTGGCCGTGCCATATGAGAAGTGTCAGATGGCATCTTGTACTTTGACAGTCTAGTTTTGCTAGCACGGGTGCCTTTCTTCTGTGTTTAGAGAAACTTGTATCTTCTGTAGCCTTCCATCTCAAGGTGTACCTCAACATACAGACGCTGTATGATTAAACTGGGCCATTTTTCTGTATAAGAAACCTGGTTGGTCCAGTTGTTCCAGTGTGGGGTCACCGTATAGAAGAAGAGATAATTTTATGCCACAACCATTATGAGCAGAGGGATTATTCTGATACGAAGTAGTTTTGAAACAGAAAGCCAAGTTCAACAGTTATGGAGTAAAATTAAGAGCAAGTTGGCTGGGGAGGTCAGCATGGTGAAGAGCATCGCTTTGCCGTGTCGGGGTCTCTGGAAGAAAACTTGCACTTGGGGAGCAGGAGATAGGAAACAGCAACTGGTAACAGCTTCACGATCACAAAGTTGTACCGGTAACGTGGCGGTGGCTTTGTGGTACAGCTCCGATGATGCTTTTAAATTAAATCATGCAAAAGTGTCACTTGGGGCGAAGCTTCAAATTGTTGGTTTTCAGCTGAAAATTGGGAGTTCTGGTACTTTAAGGCTGAAGAAGGCAGAAAAGCTGGATGGAAGAGATAGTGTTGTTTTCTAGTGTTGGTAAATTGGTACTGACACCAGCTGAAATGTGACTATATTCACTTCTATTTCAAGAGGATGGTAGAGAAACACGTGGAAGGGTTACCCTGGAAAGGGAATTAGCATCAGAATTATTTTGCAAGGCATTTGCTCAAATGGCTCGCTTCTGAACATATCAATGGCTTACATTTTTTTGCATTTTAGTCCATTTAGCAAGCAGTGTATGGAATTTAAGGAACATGACCTGAAGGCATCTTTTGAAAAGCTACTTTTGAAAAGCTACTATTGACAGTAAAGTGTTTTTTCTTGAAAGTACTTTGCCCCTGCCCCGCTTTCTGTGACACCAAGGGTTTTTCTTAATAGTTTAGATTTCATTGCTGTTTGTTGTTTTGGGTTTTTTTTTGTTGTTGTTTAATCACTTCCCAATTTCTCTGTTATACTCAGACTGTTTTCATGTGCGTGTTTTAAATCTGAGGCACAGGGAACCCTGTCCAACAATGACTGCAGCCTTTGGAAAGGCTTCATGATTGCAAAGTCTCTGCAGGCAGTGCTGGAATAAATGGCCCAGAGGCTCTGGGCTGTGCACAGGGTCTCGACTGGGGTCTGGGCATGTCTGAGTTTACCTATCATTTTCGTTTCAGATATTTATTTCAATCACAGACCCACTTCTGTGGGTCATTTATTTCAATGACAGACCCACTTGTGTGTGTGTGTATGTGTACTTAATAAAAAAATGAACTTTTTTCATACAAGTTAGATCTTGGATGAAATCTCTTTCTCTCACTCCCTGCCCTTCCCTGGGCTATGATAAGGGTTTATTCCCTTTTTTTTAAAATTTTGCAGCATTTCTTAACTTTTCCTAATATTGGACCTTTTTCTTGTTTTTCGTTACTGTGTTTTGTTTTTTTTTCCCCTTGCCTTTAATTAGATCAGAGATTGTGGGAGAATATTGACATTAAAGGGGCATTAGAATGAGAGAGGCTTGAAAGTATTTCAGCAAGTACCTGGAACACCTCTCTTCTCCTTTGAGCCCACAGATGCCATAGTTAAAAAGAAACCCCTGAGCTTACAGCTCGTCCAGTCCTTTGGTTGGTTGGTTGTTGTTTTTTTTTCAGGCCGGCTTCGAGAAGCCAATAACTGCCTTTTTAATGGGTTTTCAAACAATTATTTTGAATTTCCCCCCCCTTTGCAAGCCCAGAGGAGCAGGAAGGGCCCTGCCTGCCGTGGGTGCTGCCCTGGGAGAGCATCTCTGGGTGCCTTTTGTCGCCAGGGGGTACAGCTGCCTGTTCTTCTCCGCTGCGGACAACCGGTCCCGGCTCGCCGAAGTCTATGGCTGAGAGGCAGTTTTGTCCCTGGGAGACCGTAATGCCTTTAGTTGTCTTGGATACGTGACATCATATAGTGTTGTAATCAAATATAGGCCTTTTGCGGGGCTGAGGCGGGGGCGGGGGGGGGGTCAGGCTGACCTCCAGCCCGCTGAGCCGCCCGTGTTGAGGTGGGCAAGGGATGGAGCAGGGCAGCCTGAGACAAAGGAGATGAGGGACGGGGGGAAGGTTAAATTAATGGGGGAAAAATGGTCTGGTGTCGTGCTTTTAATGCTCCCGGTCAAGCGGATGTGGTGCTTTTTATCAGTGGGTTTCACTGGTTGTGCCAAGATTTTTTTTTTTTTTTTTGGTCGCTCTTCCCTCTAACACACAAAAACTTGTAGTTGGTCCTGTGCTGTCTTGAAAGTTTATCGTAAACTTGTGTAGGTGAGTGATGACAGTCATTTATTTGTGTAATTCTTGTGCTGTTTTAGCAACACAATACCTACATTGATGTATTTAAGTCAGGACAATCCCTGGTGTCAATATGCTTACCGTAAATGCAAGGGAATATGAAAAATCAAGAGGAGTTTGCTATTGGTATAGTTGCTTGCATGCAAAGGCACATACCAGTCTTTTAAAATATTCTCTCAGCGCGTGTATATGTTAGTACAGAAGTTGTGTGTCGAGTACACAAATTGCCCTGGCTCTGTAACTGTGGCTGAACACCCTGATCTTGTTGCAGAGCACGCAGTTGCAGAGCTGCTCTCACGTATGTGTGATATGGCTAAAAATCTCTTCTCCTGGATTAAAATCATATTCTACTCCTCAGACTTGGACAACACATGGTGAGATTTTTTTTTATTTTTTAAATCTGGAGGGAAATTACTGCACTGTTAGCAGGTTCCAGGTCTTCCTGCTACTAGCAGAGATGACCTAGTTGCTCAGCTGGTCCTACAGAAATACATAGGTACGTTTAGTTGTTAGAGAAGGTTGTCCTAACCTGGGGCACTGATGTGCGGATGCCAAAAGGCACCTTTCATCTGATGCCACTGGAGAGTGAAGAAGGGTCAAGCAGCAGCAGCAGTGGCTCTGCTCACGCACTAACTTGGCATGGATGAGGTCTATGGCATCTTTTAATGGAAGGGCTGAATTCTTTCTTGTCGGGTCAGTGAGTCCGGCTGTGGTGGCCATAGTACTAAAACGACAGCTGTGCACTGTTACCTGCAATGCTGCTGGTTTTGGAGAGGGTCACCTTTGGTGGGATGGAGGTGTCTACCGTGGCTTTGCCCCCTGGACCTGGGCTCTGCTGGAGCCGAGACCTCTTCAAGAAGGGCTGCTGCAAAAAAAGCATGCTTCCCTGCTTGCCTGAGGATATGCCCAAGCGGACTCCTGGTTTTGTTAAAGCAACTTTGTCTTCATAAAATGCTCATGCATTAAAGTATTTGCTTCTGTGGCAGAACACAGTAGTGCTCAAGGTCTTCCGTCAAAATGAAGTCATAGCTGGGGATGTATGTGGGGGCGTGCAAACCTGGTTTAACCCCAGATGTGCTCTGCTAGGCTGAGGACCTTTTAGCCCCCATAACCTTTCCCAAATTTAGCTCTTCAGTGAGTTTGAAAGAAGACTGCAAAAATTACCTTGTCTCGCGATGTTGACTCTCCTCTGATCTGTCGGACCTTCTGTGAACCTGACTGCCACCTGAATACACCTGCAGCCTTAATCAGTCCCTTCGGACCTGGGCTGTGCTGTCCGGGTAGCGAATGGCCTGCAAGAGCAGTTCTTCACCAGGCTTTGGGTGCTGGACCAGTGTTTATTATTTCCGTGCACTCTTGAGCGATGCTGAAATCACAAGACTGCTGGACCGAAGGTCGTCTCTTTCGCCCTAACTTTTATTTGAGCAACCTCAGTTGACTTTGTAGCCTTTTAATCTTCTTACCCTAGAATCACAGTCCTCTGTATATAATGGCCATGCAAAATAACATGCACCTCTGCTGCAGTGCTTTGTATTTGAGGAGTAGATGTCTTGATTGGCTTTTCTTTTGAAGGTGCTTACAGGAGATAGATGCTTGAGTTCCTTAGGGTTTGGATACGTGATGCTCTTAGGCTTTGAATACTTCATCTTTCAGTTGCAAGTGTTAATAATTAACAGCAGCGTGCTGTGTTACTGTGTTCTTACTGGTAGGGCAAAGCACATGGGACAGAGCATAAACTTGCACATTTTTTAGAGGTGCGCTTAAAGCACGTTACTTCTGCATCTGCACGGCTGGAGTTGCCTTCCGGCTCTGCTTGTGGGGCTGGGGCTGTCCCCTTGGGAATTGCAGCAACTCTCCGGGCATTCAACACAGCAGCCAGCGAGGTCAGTGACATGGTTGCCATCTGCCATCCTCCTTGGGTAAGAAGTAGCTCTGGGAGAGCCAGAAGAGAGGGACAAGGAGCGTGTCTCAGCAGCTGAGCAGGTGCGTGTCATTTGGAGATGGTTTTCTTGCAAGGCTTTTGCTGCCCCTGGAGTAGCTGAAAAGGTGGGGAAGGTGGCAGTAAGGGAACAAAGGAGTGGAAGATAAATTTCACTGAGTGGCCTTGCAATGCTCATGTGTGCTCTTAACCTTGCCTTTCTGCTAGGTTTCCCTCCCCCCTCCCTCCCTGTTTCACATTGGTGCTACCAGTTCAGCTTGGGTGGGAGCACTGTGGAGAACAAGTTCTAGTGGCTACCTCTAACCTTGGTTGCATCAACCCCTCTAGTCAGTAACAGTGAGAAACATTAGGAAAAAATCTGAGGGTCCAAGCGTATACGGTTTTATCATGTCATCTGCACTGGAGACCTTCTTCGTGCTCTTTTCTTCTCACAGTCTGCTCTCCTTGCTCTTACTGTGACTTTCCTGCTGGGTCATCCCTGTCCACAAAACCCTGCTAGCTTACAGCAAAGACGTGAATCGTGTGACCCTTACATAAAATATTAAACCCCAAATATTGGAAGTGATCGTCTTGAAAATGACAGCTTGGAAGCTGTGTTTTCATGGTCCCATCTGCTTATGGCCAAGCAGAGCACACCTGGAGAAAAAGAAATTGTGAATTTTGCACGTCATTAAGGGTCCGCGTGAATGAAGAGGGTCTTTGGAGAGCATGCAAGCTGACCACTTGTGTGCCTTCAGATACACTCCAGTGGCACTGCTGTTGCTCCCCACCAGGCTGCTACAGGCAGAAAGCAGTGCTGTCTCAGCAGAATACAGATGGTCCTATGGTCCACATGGTTCTTGGGTGCTTGAGAGGTGAGGCGGTCCTATGGGCCACGTGGCCCTTGGGTGCTTGAGAGGTGAGGAGATGCTGTGGTCCACGTGGTCTTTGGGTGCTTGAGAGGTGAGGAGGTCCTGTGGTCTGCATGGCCCTTGGGTGCTTGAGAGGTGAGACAGACATTGACATGTCTGTTAATGAGCCCACCTGTGGGGTACCCCTTGGAGCTGTGGGGGTTGATCTTTGTCTAAGGGAAGGGCGAGCTTTTGATGGCTTTGCAGTCCTTTGCAGTAGGAATGCTGCCAGAGTTGGTTTCTTCTTCAGACTGATGCAGCAGCAAGCCAGAGTAAACTGGACAGAATTAGAGGTTACAATATTCTGAGATCAAGCAAAGCAAGGGGAGGTTAGTGTGGTATAAAGCACATTACGTCGTTGGGGCTGAGGTGATGCTGTCTAGGAACACTGGCTATATCCAGAATGGCAGCACCAAAATTACCAGTTGATCGTCCTCAATGTTATCGGTCTCATTACTGCCGTTGCAAAGGAGTTAAGTATTACTTCATTAAAATAACTCTTCCTCTTGCATACTCTGCTGTTTCTATATTTAAAATATCCTTGATGCAGCATTCAGTTTAGACCAGTGGAGAACACCCTTTGAAAACTGCAGTAGTTACAGAACTGTGATTTTTTTTTCTTATTTATTAAACAATAATAGTCTAATAATAGCCTTTATAGCTTTCTAGAAAAAATATTTTAATTTCTGCTGATGTGTTCATGTAGAAGACGTGCAAGGTGGTGAACTAGGCACTAAGAACGTAATATGAGACATGGATTTTTGTAATGTATCTACTAAGAGAAACGTGGCACTAGCTTGTATTATTTACTGTATTGCCTGCAAATAATTTTTTTTTAAGTAGGGTATTAATTATTCTAATGATTCTCTGCTAACACATAATAGTGTGCAAACAGATAATGCATTGACACCACAAAGCCTACCTGATTTTAAGTACCAGTTTAATAAGTTAATATGTTTTTCTTCCCTCTGTTTTTGAGAAGACTGTGAGCGTGCCCAGGACAATTTATGTTGTAAAACAGACTTTATTGCCGCATTTCACCAAAGGAATAAATATAGTGACCTAAAACTTGCTCGTGTGTGCGTGCATGTGTATGTTCTTGATCTACTGTGCCGGCTGAAGATTTGCAAAGGGATATCACATGCAACATGAACTGAGTGCTAAAATTACTAATACATGGCTGAGAGGTGTAAGCTAGTAGGTAGCTGGCTGAAGAGGTGCTGAACAAGGAGGTAAAGTTGCTCATTGTAAGGAAAATGGTGCAACTCACATTGTGGCAGGATTTGGGTTTGTCTCACTTTACAAATTTTATCACTAGCTCTTTGTTTTTTAATTTAAGGAAGGATTGAAAAAGTGACATAAGTATATGTATATATTGCTCTGTTTAAAGCCAGCAGTCACTAACTGCCAATATAAATCTGCTCTGATGGCTTGGAGGAGAAGTAAATTGTAGGGAGAGCAAAGCTATTTTTGACCAGCTATTTGAGCAGTTCACTTTGCTTTAATTTTTTTTTTTTTTAATAACTGAGCTGGTAGTTAATCATGCCCATCCCTGCACGTAAATAGAAAATTTGGGGATGGTTTCCAGCACTAGTACTGGTAAGCATAGGTGCAGGTGTTGCTGTCAGAACAGCTTTGCAATAGCTGGCATGAAAGCGTATGAGCAGATGAAGAGAAGAAATTGCTGGTGGGAAACCCAGTGCGTTTTCTGGGGGAGGCACAAATTCTGCACCCCACTCCTGCCTGGTGCCGGGTAGGAGCTCGCAGGGCTCTGGCTCCTTTGGGGAGTGTAAAATGGATGTATCCTGCTGCCTTTCTGTGTCACCACATCACGCCTCCTCCTCCAAAATAAAGAGGCTGGGCAAATAGAGCTCTGGGCAGGTTGGGCAGTGTAACTGCATGGACACGGTGAGGCTGTCAGGTTGGAGCCAGCCAGCAGTGTGGTTTTGTAGGTGGGACAGCCAGACTGTGTATGCAAGCTGGCCAACTCCTTGCCTCCACTTTGTAGGAGAAGATGCAAGTGCACGAAGCCGTGTGCTTACTAAAAACTGTTGTAAGGAAATATCCAGTAACTGCACAAAGCTGTCTGGTGAGATATGATACGGAAACTATCCCGGTCTTGCAATTGAGCTCCTGCAGTAGGAGCTGGAGCATGAAGCCAGAATGATAGCACATGTTCTGGGAAAGGGAACTAGGTCGCTCTGGCTTTTTATTTGGGTTTTGGGGTTTTTTTTACAGTTAATAGAACCTCAGCTTTGCCGGTAAACTGCATCCATAATTGGAGTGCCTTACATTTATAGCAGGCTGGTATAGAGTGGTTTTGTTGTCCTGTGCTTCTGGTACCGTTACGTTGGCCAAAGCTGTAGGTGCAGTGAAGCTCTAACATGGTCACACCAGCAGAAAAAACAGCTGTTAGCATAACAGTTTGCTCGATGACCCCTTTTAAAACTCTTATGAGCAAGAAGATGCTTTTTGTTAGTGTAACGCCTCTAAAGCATGGGTAGCCTGTTAGACCATGCACTCTGGGTGGTAGTTTTTAATAGATAAAATTTTATAGTTTATATATATTTTTCTCATTTAGGGAAAAGTTCAAAGCAAGTGGTCAGCCGTTATTCCCGCAACAGGTCTGAGCTGCCACCTGTTGAGAGCTGGTCCCACTACCCTCTGCTCTGCGGGGAAGCCCAAGTTAGAGCAGCAAGCCCTTGCGGGAGGGGAAAGAAGGTCTTTCGGACCTGGGCAGCTCCGCGAGACCTAGCTGGTGAACCGATGGGCTGGCCAGATCTTTCCCTGGTGAAAATGAGAGGCAGTACTTGGGAATGACTGTGACTTGTAGGGGGTTGTAAAGGCTTCATTTGCGCTGAGACCACAAATTCACTTTACGCTGATTTAAATTTTGCAATTTATTTTTTACTCTTTGGGCGCCAAAAGCAAACGCTTCTAAACAGGGTCAATTTACAATATAATGAGCATAACTAAAGAGTTAATGTGAGAGCTGAATGGATTAGATCCTACCTGTTAAGGTCTTTTCCAGATTTCAGATGTTGACATCGAAATAGCCATTATTTCTGTGTCCAAATTGGCATTTCAGGATAGATACAGCAGTTTGAAGGGCTTACCATAAGTTCTGGTTATAAACCGGGGGCGGGGTGTTGACACATGCTTATGGGATTACTGGGGGGCTCATGTTGGACCCTGGCTTTCATCAGTGACTACTATGTTCTTGCACAGCGTGGGGATGGTACAGCCCCGTGTTTGGGTTTAGCGGGCTGCCACTGAATGTGATTTTGAAGGTTTGCATTGATTTCTGACCATCTCCTTTGTTGCAGACCAATAAAGCTAAATGGGTCCAGTCACTGGAATGGCTCCGGATAAGAAAGCTGAAACACCAGGAGCAGAAAAAGCTGCAGGACTACGGCAGTGTCATGGGATGGGAAGCTTGCCCGATGCAGGTGACGCCGGCAGGCCAAAGGCCACTGTGGTGGACAGAGATTCAGCAGATGACGAGCTCACAAATTTGAACTGGCTGCATGAAAGTACTAACCTTCTAACAAACTTCAGCCTCGGAAGTGAGGGTCTTCCGATCGTTAGCCCCTTATATGACATTGAGGGCGACAGCGTGCCATCCTTCTCACCGTCCTGCTACCAGAACCCCGAAAAAAAATCCTCCACTTCCAAACCCCCTTACTCTTTCAGCCTTCTCATTTACATGGCGATCGAGCATTCCCCCAACAAAAGCTTGCCAGTCAAAGAAATCTACAGCTGGATCCTGGAGCGCTTCCCCTACTTTGCCACGGCACCCACTGGCTGGAAGAACTCGGTCCGACACAACCTCTCCTTGAACAAGTGTTTCCGAAAGGTGGAGAGAAGCCATGGCAAGGTGAGACTTAGTGGGAGGGAGGTGGATCAAGGTTGAAATTCAGGGGGAAATGGAGAGGACTCTGTTGTTCTCAAGAACTTCCCCCCACCCCGCCCTGTCCTCTAACACTTTATTTGCAGCTGGAGATGGTTTGGAAATGCCACTTCTGACAAATCACAGGATTACAAGAGTCTCTTGGTTTTGTTACTTAGTACTGACCTGGGTAGAGCTAGCTGTAGTGCATCCTTATTAAAGCTGGCTAACATACTATTGCAAAGGATCCTGTTTCCACTTATTTATAATTTTGTTAGCCTGCAATACCCAGCCTGAAATTTCAGACATCTGTCTTAGGATGTCTTTTTGCTGAAGCTTCTTAAACGGGTGCTCTCTTTATTTTCCCCCACTGAAATTTCAGGGTGTGTTCCTCCTTCCCTGCTTTTCCAGCATGGCCAGGGCTACGATTGCACCAGGAAGCAGGAGAGATTGTGGGATGTCAAGTAGCTTCCCTGCTTGGCTAGCACGGGTGTTGCCCGTTTGGGCGCAGATGTGGTCTTTTGCAGAGTACCCTTGCTTGCAGGCCCGCTGTATGTACGTGGCTGAGCGTTTCTGAGTCTGAAATTGTCTTGAATATTAAACTGACTTTTTCACCTGTGATCTTGTCGTACACTTAGCACAGCTCTAGCTTTTAAATAACCATCTTAATTCCTGCATTTAATATACTGGATTTCTTTAACGTCTGTCATAGCATATTAGTGTGTGTCTCTACGTGGTGCTGACACGAACTTCACTTCTTAAAGTAAAGGATACTCTTTTCTGTACAAATTCTTTCTTCTTCTGATTTGTATGATTTTACTAGTGACTCCCTTCCTCCCTCTCTCATTTCCCATCCCATTCCTCAAAGAGCCGGCTCTGACTTAAATAAACCAACAAACCACATACCAAAAGTCAACAAACAAATACCGGACCGGTGTGCTTGGAGGTCAGCCTAAGTGGTAACAGGCTTGTTATCAGAAATGCATGCAATGCCTGGCATGCTTGACAGCCTCTCGCTGTAGATAGAGGTCCTGGAGCTGAGTGGGCATCGGGAAGGACTGCTTTGTATTGGTAGGACTGAATGTCACTGCTTCGCAATATCCCTGCTTTTACATTAAATTGTTAGGGTGTTGTTTTCCTGAGCAGCAGCTTTGCCCTGAAAAAAAAAAAAACTTTTTACTGCTCTGTGGCAAGTCCAGTAAATCCCCCATAGCTAAGTCCTGCTGAGTGTTGGGACGGGCTTTTACGGTGGCTCCAGGTACTGTAATGGAGTAACTGAGATGCTGCAAGCTCTGCTTGTGTGAAGGACACAGACCTGCATGCTGCCGCAGATGGCAAAGGTGCCCTTCAAGGACTGGGTGGCTCTGTCCAGGAAGGGAGACGTGAGCTTCAGAAGAATTGGGGCAGGGAAGGGAAATCTCCTTAATCAGTGTACAAATTCCTGCTGCCTGTGGATCTGCCCTTCAAAGTTCAGTCATTTCCAGCCTGGAAACCCTCGACGTTTAGGAGTTACCAGTCAAACCTCGTGTCTTGGCATGTGGGCAGCAGGAGCTTGAGACTGCCCAGTCCTCTGCTTAGCCTGCCGACTCCACCAGCATTGCTGGGCTCGGAGGGGCTGAAGGGAAGCCAAAGGATGGCTTGCTGCTAGGTGTGACACCTCTAGTAGGAAAAACAAAACATAGAGTAGGTACCACCACTACCAGTAAGGTGATGTTGATGTGCTCTGTCAGCATTTTCCCAAGGCTCTAGAGACTGCACAACTCTGATTCTTGAGAACAGAAACGGCATTTACCAAAAAAACCCACCTCAAAAAAGCCCCTCCTGAAACTTTGCCGAAGCTTCCCCATTTCCGACACATGCTAGTTAAATCTTTACCCTTTGCCCTGCTTAGAAAAGGACCAGATGAGGGTACTGCTCTGAATTCTTCTTGCAATAAGTCCGTGGCGTGCAGCGGTAGGCGCAGACTCCACGGGGGATGACAGGAATGCTGCAGACCCCTTTGGATGAGCTCCTCGGGCATCACTTCTTGGAGCGAGCGGCTGTAGCTTGCAAGCTTGTCTTGCTGATTGTGTTGCCTGTAACCATGCGCTAGCAATGCCTCTGGGTGCTTCTCTGAGAGGGCAAGACAATTTTGTATTTTCTTCCATTTTTTCTTTGTTAATGGCATCTTAGTTGTGTCTCAAAGGGAGCATGTAGTCTGCTTTCTTCTGTCCCGAGTGCCTGTGGAAGCAGAGGTGCCTATGGCATGTTGCATGAGAGGAGCATGTTTTGTTTTGTAACATCAGGGGAAGAAGGGTTTTAAAGCCTTTCAAATGAATCTGGGCTCTTGTATTGGAAGAGTGTAAATGTCTGACAGGAGGGGAGGGTCTGTGACCCTGCATCCCGGGGCAGGCTGCTTTCTGATACCTCCCTGGCTATTGCTGCCAGCCGTCAGCTACGAAATCATCTCTTGGAGGTCTGGCAGCAAAAGCAGGAAGAGTCCTTTCCCATGTTTGCCATAACACTAATATCTTGGTTTGGACTTCATGTTTTGAAGTGAATTTCCTGATTTTTCCCCCACTTATCCATGTGAGCTGTCACTACAGGGCAGTTTCGGGACACATGAACTGGATTCATTTTGGCTGGTGCTAACCTGGAAGAGGTGCTGCCAGAGTGTGCTTTCTGTCTCCTGACTGCTCCCAGACATTGTCCATAAGACCCCGCTGTAGCAGAACTGGAGTAAAAAAAATCTCCAAGGCACATGCCAGTGATCCCCCACCACCAACTCTCTCACTCCGCAGAGCTATTTCCACCGACCTGTGCCACATTGTGCTGCAGGCGTAGCTGTGGATGGTTGGTCGTTTGCATGTATATTTGTATCAGCCAGCTAAATACCATTACTCTGCCTGTCGCAGCAGGCTGCGGGCATTTGGGAGTCTAAGATGGCATTCAGCAGAGATTGAGGGAAGGCTGTCCCTGCTTGGATCGCTGAAAAACATTGGATGTTATGGTTTTCTTTTAATGAGTTGAAGGGCACTGAAGGGAAAGTAACTGCTTTGAGATGCATTATGAGCCAGCACTGCAGTTGAGAGGAAGAACTTCTCATTTCATGGAAACAGGATGTATGTACATCAAATCTCTGCTAAAATACACGTTACCCTTTCTGTATGCACGTATTACGATGCTGCTCTATCTACGTGTCTTGTCAAGGTTTACCCCGGGTGATAGACTTAAGAGCTGAAATACCCTTTCTTATTAGAGTTGCGGTTGAGCTCATGTCCACAGTCATCCAGACAGATGAGGTTTCAGTGGTTCTCTGGTAATGGTGGTTGGGAGCTGGAGCAGATGGAAAGCAAGGGGGCAGTGCTGGAGCCGGTCCCTGGGACACCTGCTTGCCTTCCAGCGTACCTGCTGTGGCCCTGGTGCCCCTGAAGATGTCACAGAATCATAGAATCACAGAATGCTTTGGGTTGGAAGGGACCTTGAGAGATCATCGAGCCCAACCCCCCTGCAGTGAGCAGGGGTTGAACCTGTGAACTTGGCGTTATTAGCACCATGCTCTAACCAACTGAGCTAATGTGGAGGTGTGATTGCGGGCTAGCGATCCTCAGAAGATACTGCTAATGCTCTTTGCGTCTTAAGTACACACAGCCTTGGGCTCAGGGGGAGAGAGGTCTACAGTGGGATATTGCTTCATTTGAGGGAGCAGTGTCTGATAGACAGCATGGGAGGACCTAAAGTGAAAAGCAGTTTGGAGTTGGAAGCCCTGAAGAGTCTCCCTGCTCTTTGCTAGACTTGTTTTTACAATTGTGGGTTTGGGGATTTTTTATTAATCAATACCACTGGGGAGAAAAGGTGCAAGGAGGCACGAGTGGCATCCGCGTCAAGCATCAATTGGGCATTCCGCTGCTCACGTGGTTGTGGCCCTGCCACTGTAATCCTCTGGAGGTCGGGGGGGGGGACAGGGCTTGAGTATCTTCTAACAGGTGTCCCTTTTTTCCCTTTCTTCTTCTTGGTAGATATGTGTTTTAGGGGTTTTTTTCCTCTTTTAGGGTTTGTCTTTTTTTTTTTTTTTTTTGACAAGAGATGATGGTAAACAGTCTGTGTGGCTATTCAAATATTCAGGCAAAGAGCAGGTCCCATCTAAAAGCCTGTAGAGATAGGAGATGTCTGTTACCTGATAAACCTCTTGGTAAATATACGATACGCCTCCAGGCACACGCACAGTATTTTACAGTGGTTCAGCTAGCTCAAGTGGAAGCAGCTGGTAAGAACTGCCCATACACGATGGAGCCGCTGCCCAGGGCTGAAGCTCATGGAGGGCTTTCTGCAGCGCAGGGATGGGTATCTGCCTCTGCAGCAAGCCCGAGCCACCAGTGCTGGCCGAGTTGCTCCGTTTTGGTCACTCCTTGGGCTTTCCTTGCTGATCTGGTCATACTCCATGGTCATACTTCACTGCTAGCAGAGGAAGGACCATGGAGGGGTGGTGGTAAAGGTAAAGGAGAAGGCTGCACCATGGGGGGCATCTTGGTTCCAACCCATGTTGCTATAATCAAGCCCCAAAGTGCTTTGGACTGGAAACTTACGGTTGTCATGTAACAGTCCAGTGCTTCAAAATGCAGGAATTATTTTCCTTCTCAATTTTCTTTATTTGGCTAGATAAAATCGTGCAAGTCAAATAAGAAATGTTAGAAAGAAGCAGAAGAGATGATAGTCAGACCAAAAAAAAAAATCTTAGAACAATTTAACTGCCCGCTCATTTTGAGACGGACAGTCAAAACAGTCTGGTGGCTGCTCTGCGCTGACTCTGGAGGGATGTTTGATGGTATGTAAAAGTTACATCTACATTTCAGCTGGCACATCAACAGTTGCCCCGCTGTTGACATGAAACAGTAACCTCCAAAGGCAGTTTAGCATTTTGGATCACCTAGGCTTTGTCTTTGCTAGGAGAAATGGCACGGTCTTTTTTTGTTGCTGTGGTGAGACGGCTGGTTTGTTTTAAAGCTGGATGTATCTGTGTTTTATGCGGTTTTCAGCTCCAGTTGTGCACAGCTTTCCCCTAAAGTGTGGCACTAACTTCAGACCTATGTTGGCTTTCCACTGCGTGTCTTTGCTAAGCAGCAGATGTGACTGCAATGGCGCACACAGGCAGCCCCATGGGCATCATCTCATTTGCTCAGTGTCTGCTTTTAGTACAAAGAATGGTGGGTGGAAGTGTGGTTTCGCTTTACACCTAACCCAATCTTACTAGCCAAAGAAGAAATCACGCTGTTTATCACCTCTTGCATTGGATTGAGTGTCTGCATGGCTTCAGGGTGTGCCCCGGTTCAGCTCACTGTTGCAATACCCACCCAAAATCACCGTATTGTATTCTCAGGGCAGCAAGCTGGTGGGAGTAAGTGGCTGGGAAGATGAAAGGAAAGAGGGAAAGTAACCCTGTTCTGTCTGCAGCTCACAGCTGAACTGGGTTAGGCATCAAGTGGAAGTGCTCGCCTGAAGTAGCAGATAAAATAGTGTAGAGCAGTGGTGTCCTGGTCCTGGTCCCCCCTGAGGGTGACAGCCTCAAAGCTACTGAAGGGGGGGAAGCCAGAGTTAGGCAGGGTCTTTTACAGGGGAAAAGTAATGAGTTAGCTGGCTGGTCAGGGAAAGGGTCTGGGTCCAGGAGAGGTGTAGGGAAGGGATCAGGGCATTAGTCTGTCATTGAGATGATGGATGGAGCCAGTTGGGAAGATACCCCCCATTGGTACCTAGCTGGCTAAATCATCCTGCTAGTCACCATGGTGAAGAAATTGGCTGTTTAATTAAAGGTGAGTTTCTTGATGGCTCTCTTACAGGCTGTGCTCAGTTTTAGCATGAAAAGATGAGTACAAGAAAGATTCAGGTTAAAAAAAATAATTCTGAGAGATGCTGCAGCTCAGAGATCTTTATGAAAGGCTGTGGCTTCAACTAAAATTATGGAGCAGCATCTCTTTGTTTCTCAGCTGGAGCTCTCTCTGATTTGATTTTTCACTACTGATAGCAAAATATTTCCTCTTTTCAGGAAAAGTCCTGTCACTTAAATAGTACCACAGACTCACATGCTTTATGGGTCCTTTTCAGTCTGAAGTAAGCTATGGAGCATCCATCCATAAAATGGTATTAATACCTGCTTGATACCAGCAGGAGGAGGCCAGCTGGCCTCTCTGGGCTTGCAGGAGGTGCTCCATGAAGCTTGGGGTTTTGCTCTGAGACTTTTCCCCCCAAAATCCTATAGAAGCATCTTCCTGTTCAGGTGTAGAGCTGCCCCATCCTTCTGCTGCATGCATGACCACCCCTGTAACATCTGTTTCCCCCCCAAAAAAACTGGTGCTGCTACCTGTAGAGCTGTTAGCTGATCTATCAAGTCAGTGATTATAGAATTGGTTTAAGTTTTCCTACAAGCAGGCTTGAAAAACAGGTTTTTTCTTTATATAGTAAATATGTGAAGAAACCCTTGAGAGGAGCAGGAGATGCTTTATCTTGCTTAACTTTCAGCATATCAAATTTAATATCAAGAATGACTAGCACAGTGGTGCTTACATTGTTAGGTGCATCAAAAATACATTAATTAGGCAATCAGATTTTGAAAAAGTGGGAATAATCCATTTTGTAGCAGGGCATCTGGCAAGTTGCTTTGACAGGGTGGTGCAAAGTTAAATTAGTATGTGGCCATATCTAAGTGAAGGGAAAGGTGCTTTAGTTTCTTACTTAGAAACCTGTTAATCGAAAGACTGCTGATCAATTAACTGATGGCTGGACAGATCCTTAAACTCACAGCTGTATTTACCAAGTGTTTAAATAAGGTTTACAGCTTTCAGTGGACAAACATGAATGGAAATGGGGCTTTGGAGATGCCATGCCAAACTGCAAGACAGGTGTTTCCATACTGTTTAATGAGGGTCTCAGGACCACACGCTTGCCTTAGGAGGATCTGCTTTTCATGCAGGTGATGTACATCAGCTGTACAGTGGTGGATGCCTACGTCATTGCATTTTGCTGTGTCTTGGGAGTGTTAAATTAGGAATGACTGTAACACCCTAGTCCCTGGATTTTCTAATTTGCAGTACTTCTTTCTTGCAGGTGAATGGAAAAGGTTCGTTATGGTGTGTTGACCCAGAATATAAACCTAATCTTGTCCAAGCACTGAAAAAGCAGCCTTTTCCCTCAGCACTTGCATTTTATACTCCGCTGGCGTCACCACCAAGGTAGGTGAATTTTCTCATCCAAGTGTGGCGTGCAGTTATGGTACTCCACCTAGTAGAGGAAACGTCCTCACGGATGCTGATGCATTGTTACTGGCTGCCACCTGAGAGAAGAATTTGAGTGGGGGCTTAGTTGAGACCGGCTAGACGAGGTGGGGAGATGTAATGAGCTCAGGCTTCCCAGATAGCAGATCTGGGGTTTGTGGCCCAGGCATCTTTGTAACTGTGGGAGAGTTTAAAAGAAGAAGGTTGGGGCTCTGCTGGGTGCTTACTGGTGAGCCCCATTTCTCTGGAGGGCAGACAGTTCCAGGAACTGGAGCAAAATCCTCATTCAAGCACAGTTCACCGGGACTGATCTAGAGTGCTGGTGCTTAGTAGGAGGCATGTGTCTTCTCCTTTAAGTCACCCATCTGGTTATAAAATGTTCTGTGCTGTTGTCAAAACCAATCAACTCTTCTACAATCTGAAGTGCTTAGAGAGGGGTGTTTTTCTCTGGGGCTGTTAAAAGCATTTTGCAGCAGGGATGGGAAGAACGGTCTTTACCATAAGCATACTCTGAGGTGGAACATGCAAGACTTCTGAAATCAGGGCTTCCTCATCTGACACGTTTTAAGATTAGGCAATAGATTTTGGAGAATTTGAAGTCAACATCATGTGCTCTCGGTAGAGGAAGAGGAACGGCAGCTGGGTCAGCCTGTAGAGGCGGGACAGAGAGGAGGAGGACAGAAAGCAGAGAGGAATGCATTGCTGTTGGTGAGCTCAGTTCTTAGGTAGGCACGTGGCCGGTTTATCTAGTTCAGCAAAGAATTTGGGTGAGATACGAGATAATTAAGGTCTCTGTACATTGCCCTATGCCTTAACCTTACTGCGAGAAGTTTCCTTAACAAACAGGAGGAGCTAGGATTATTGGAGCAGATGTAAAACTGATAACATTGAGCAGACATTTCTAAGGGTCCAACGGGATGTTGACCCTGGGAGCTGGCAGCCCATGCAAGCCTTAGCTGTCTGGCAGCGGCTGAAGATTTGTGTGACATGGGCTCTTCCAGTTGGGCTTGTAACCTACAGGATGTAACAGTGGTCTCTGACCTTCCATCTGTCTTGAGCCATAAAGGCTCATCTTGGGTTTGAATGAGCCAGGCAGAAGCGTCCTGTTTTCCAGCTTTCTGCTGGAACAGGAGCATTACTAAAATAACCCTGAAGCATTTAAGTATTAAGAAACAGTCAAATCAGAAAGTATGAGGTGGCTGATGGTATTGTCAGGCTTTGGTTTATGGGAACAAAGATTGTTGAAACTACTGTAATTGGACTCCAGATGATAATGTTTCTTAGAGGCATTAATGTTTCTACGTAAGGGCACAGACTTCTGTTTTTCAGTACAACTTGAGTGAAGGTTGGGTCCTTGAAAGCTGTGTTAACACCGTGTCTATGTTAACACGGTCAGACTTTAAAATTCAGAGAGTAGTATGGATGGGAAGGGACCTCTGGATGTTGTCTGTCCAGCCAGAGGCGTAGAAGATCAAGACAGACTCAGCCTAGGGCAGGTTGTTCAGAGACTTGACTAGTTAAGCTTTTAATATCTCCAAGGTCTTCAAGATTAGTGCAATGATACAAGCATTGAAGTATGACTTACCTAGCTTGTATAAATACAACAGTCTGAAATTAGGTGTAGGGAAGGAGGGATTTTATCTGAATGCTAAAGTACTTGCAAGATCAGGACTTTGATTTGAAGCTGTTGTTTTCAGTAACTTTTTTCCTTCACTGAAGGACTAGTCACACTTGCCAACAATCACAATTCCAAGGAAATCCTGGTCCTAATGAAACCACATGGCAAAATTCCCACTGACTTCAATACATGAAGGATTTTGCAGTGCTTATATTTATAAGGACAACAAAACAAAACCAGCATTTTAAGACACTCGAATCCTTCCTAATGAAAGCTGGTTTATTTTCCTTTAATAATAAAAAGCATTTGTAGGACTTTCACTCATACACAGAAAAAACAGATTTATGTTTTTCCCTTCCATGTTTAAAAATTCTTGTATTAGATTTAAATTCTGGGTTAATTTTGGGGAAGGCCCCCCAAGGGGCTGCCTTGTGTGTGGAAAGAAAGAAAGCCCAGAGGTACAGCTGGAGAGAGGCTGGAAGGACTGTCCAAATTTAACTATAAGGTAATGCTAGAATTTGACTGTGAGAGTCTCTGAATTTTTCTGTGGGAGGGCTTGTGTTCATAATTATTTTACAGTGAGTTAGCAGGGAATATACCTATCATTCAGGAGCATTTTAAAATAAAATTTAAGGTGTTACTTTGAGCAGAAGCTTTCCAAAACTGTAATCTGTGTCTAGTTAAACTGAAACTTCTATTATCATAGATGATTGGCATCACTGGTGCATTTTATTCCTGCCCAGCTTGTTCAACAAGTCGGTGCAAGGGCCCTAGCTGCATTCTGTTTCTAGTACTACATGTATTACATCCGTGGGCTCTGGGGATGGCCAGGGTCCTCATCTTGCCTCATCTAAATACCATATGCATACCCTGTCTTAATCAATACTAAGCATTAATTTGCTGTAGGAAAGCTCTATGTGGATATGATTCTTGAAGGATCTGAGCTCAGACAAAAGGAGAAGATGTTTAGCATCTCTTTGTACAATTTACCTGCAGACTGGAGAGCCAGCCGTGTTGGGGTGGATCCATTGCTTTTCTTGTGACTTTTTTTTTTTTAATTATTTTCAATTTTTCCCCCCCACTTTTGGTTCTCTTCCCCTTGCACTCCATCACCCCCACGAGAAAACAGTGAACTCGACTTTTGCACGTTTGTGTTCAACTGCACTGGATCTTTCTCCCATCAGTTACCGCATTGGGAGACGCTTAAATATTACTCTCCTTTTCAGTAGCTTTGGTTACCAGCACCAGGCAGGTTGCAGCGCTGCAGGAACTCCTTACATAGCTCGGATGATGCACTTCAAGCCACCTTGCTTGGATTTTTTTGCATCTTCTTGCCATTAACAGTCTGCACTGTGCTAACCTTTGGAACTGTTACCAATGGCCAGCTAAGTTTGGATACTTTGATGGCAAGTCAGAGCAGCGAGATTATTAAACAGGCATCCCTCATAAACGGCTGTGCACAGTAGCTGATCTCAGGGTCGTTAAGATGTGTGCAGCCACAGCACTGGCCAGTGACTGGTGAAAAACATTTTGTTCAAAATTCAACTTAAAAAAATGAAGATTTTAGTTTTTAAAAGGTATTTTAAAAATGGAAATAACTGTTTGGATTTTAATTAATGATCTAGATAAGTAATTTAAAAAAAATATAAAGCACTTAGCAGCTGTGTGATTTTTGGGGGGGGATTTGTGGCTGTGTCTTATTTTGGAAAATAGAGCTGCCTATAAATGTGATAAATATAGAAGGTAAACACACCTTAATGATAGAAGTTACCCCATTAATCCTGTGAGATTGCTGTTACAGGTTGGGCTTGAAAATTCTGCTCATCACCCTTTGAATTCTTCTAGCAATGCTATAAAAGATGGTGCATTGTTATGTTTCATGCAATTTTAATAGTTGTGTACTATTTCTGTTGTATTTATTTCTAACTGTTTGCTAGTACCTTTATAATGAACTGAATAATTAGGGCTGGGTGTGTTGCAGAAAACCATGTGAAAGCTTTAACTTGCCCTTTATTCTGGTGCAAAGCTGGTCTGATAATGCAGAAAAGCAGACAGCATCACCAAAACAGCTCAGCTTCAGCTAACTTTAAAATTGGCAGATAACTTGGTTTGGTTTTGGTTCTTTCCTGGCTTTTTGTACAACATTACCTTTCATTTTTGTTAATCTCCTACCATCATTTTGAAGAGCAGATGGACACAACTGGTCCTTATCTATTCTGTTGCTCCTGGGCTCTAAGCATCCCTGTATAAACTAATGTTTTGTTCGCATGCAGGTATTACTTACTGAAAAATACATATCTTTGTTTAAAATCCACCCTTTAGGCAGGTACATAAAATCTGTAGAAATTAGTATCTCTTGCCAACAAGACTTTTGCTTAGTGTGTGTGTTTGGGGCTGTTTTCCAAATGCTCACGATAGCTTAATCATGCTACATAAACCATCAACCAATGTGTCAAGCCATCCACTGAGGGCAATAGAAATTACTTGCCCACCAAACTGTGGTGATTGCGTTGGTTTTATTTTTACCTTTCTATGATTATAGTATTGTGTCTACTATACTTTGTAGAAATCATTTGGCTAATTAGGGCTTGGCTTTGACCTGTTGAATTTCTTTTCAGTAGGTCAGCATCCCCTCACTACCTAACTTCAGTCCTTCAGCAGAATCATGGCCGATCTCTCAAAGGTAAACATTTAATTTTATTTTGTTTTGCTCCCCTGTTTTTAGTTGTAAGTGTGTACTGAAGCCCAGCGGATGTTGTGTACAGACCTGCTCTGAAGGGTCCACTAGACTACAAAAATAACTGATGTAATAGAATGGATGCTCATTATATTAGCCACTTGTGTATTAAGTTTAAATCCATAAGATGAATCTCAAGATGTAATAGGAGTCATCTTGTTCTGCCAGCAAGGTATTTAGCAGGCATATCGCTCCCAAATATGACCTACTTAAAGAATGAGTAGTTCAGTAGGAAACTAGTCTGAAAGCAACATATCTCTACACTAGTTTTATTGGTTACCAAGAACTGAGAACAGAAGGCAGCAAATTTTAATGTATAAGACTTGTGGGATATGGCCATAGAAGTGTCTTAAAGTTGGTTTGTTGATACACGTGGCTGGGAGAACATGACAGGATTTACAGGGGAACGTGGAACAATTCAGAGGAGCATTGCGCAGCTGTGTGGTACTTTTCACTCGCTTGCCAGGAAGTTGGGCACAAGCTGGTGTTACTGCCAGTGTAGTTATGCAGGAAGACCTAAGTTCTGGGCGTTAACCCAGTTAACAGAATAGCCTCATGATGTCTGTTTAGTTTAACGTATCGCCTTAAAAATTGCAAATGTTCATTTTAACTCTTGGGAGAGAGGAATAAGATGGGTTTAATATATGGACTCTGAATACAGGTCTTGGTTGAGGAGCAGCACTGCAGCCTACGATATCAAGTTCATATCCCTATGTTGCCTGCACAAGTAATGAAGTAGGTGCAGAAGAAAACATGTCCACAACCAAAAGCTTTTATGTTGTATAAATGTTATTTTAACCATAGTCACCAAAACTTGATGGAGAAAGATTGGATCAGACCAAGTCATGCTCAGGATATTATTGTGGATGAGTCATCTCTTCTAGCCATGGCAGGAACTCAGTAGCACAACACGTTTTCCCATCTAGCAAGTTAAACATAGTTGTCTGTAGATGATGTTTCAGAAAGTGCCCATCCCTCCTGGCTGTCCCTGCGGTAGCTGGCACCGCTGTTAGGGCAGTTGTTTGGCACTTGGAAACCTGCCCGAGGGGTCGGATGGGCACTGGCAGCAGCGTGCAAGCTGAGCAGGTGTCGTGGTTTAGCCCCAGCCAGCAACTAAGCACCACGCAGCTGCTTGCTCACTCCCCCTTACCGCGATGGGATGGGGGAGAGAATTGGAGGAGTAAGAGTGAGGAAAAACTCCTGGGTTGAGATAAGAACAGTTTAATAGTTGAAATAAAGTAAAATGGTAATGATAATAATAACAATATAATAATAACAATAATAATAGTATACAAAGCAAGTGACGCACAATGCAATTGCTCACCACCCACTGACCGATACCCAGACAGTTCCCGAGCAGCGATCGCTGCTCCCCGGCCAACCCCCCCCAGTTTCTATACTGAGCATGACGTCATATGGTATGGAATAGCCCTTTGGTCAGTTTGCATCCACTATTCTGGCTGTGCCCCCTCCCAGTTTCTTGTGCACCTGGCAGAGCATGGGAAGCTGAAAAGTCCTTGACTAGCATAAGCAGTACTTAGCAACAACTAAAAACATCAGTGTGTTATCAACATTCTTCTACTAAATCCAAAACACAGCACTATGCCTGCTACTAGGAAGAAAATTAACTCTATTCCAGGCAAAACCAGGACAGCAGGAGATGTTGACGTAGCTATGCTTGTGCTTTTGTAGCACAGAGAAACCCAAAGTGGTATTACTGCTGAGAAAGAACATGGGTTTTGGGTTGGGTGTTTTTTTTTTAATTGTTTATTTTCAGGGAATCCCTGCTGAAGTGCAGCATTGCTTGTCTTTCTGGTGTCCCCTTCCTCAGCCCACTGGGATATACCTACTCTTACAGGTTTTAATGAGCGTTAGAGTAACAAGGACTTGGCCATAGTTCTGTCATAGGGATTTCTACTTTTGCTTCCCATGACAAAAAAGAGCCAGCTAGATTCAGATTTTAAAAAAAAAAAAAAAAAAAAGTGAATTTAAGATAGGAATCTGTTTTTCATCGACAGTCAAATGCAAATAGAAGTAGCAACAGCTCTTGAACAGAAGATGGTTACTTCATTTTCCCATATGTACTTTTTAAAAACTTTTCTTCATTTTAAAACATTTTAGTGGGCCTTGGTACCAGGAGGGAGCTAGACAGCGTGCTGGGATATCTCAGCGTTTCTTTAAAAGAAGCCTGTTGAGCACAGGTCTTGTACCTCAGTAATAAAGTGTAATACACTGAAGGCCTATCCTCATCAAAAATAATAACTTTTTTAAAAGTGCTGAAAAGTGAATCATGCTCACTTTTTAAAGGGCTGATCCCAAGAAAAAGCGAGCATGTGTTAATTTGTTGTAGAGGAGTATTGCTAAAACTTTTGAAAGGATAATAAAAGGCCACTGACGAAGTAGGACTTCAGCAGCATAGAAGACATCCAGCGCTCTGGTTTTGCTAGCATGGTGGGGTGTTGAAGTGAGAAGGTTGCTTTTTAGTTTTCAGCCAGAAACATTGGTTAGGCAGCAAAGCTAAGGGTTTTTAAAGACCAAGCAGCTGCTTGGTCCACAGATGATAATTATCATACATTCAGACTGAGGTTTTATGGTGGTGCCCTGGTGGCAAGGAAGCATCCTTGGCTGGCTGGCTGCTGCAGGGCTGCTAGATATGGGATTCTCAGGGCTTGTTAGAGAATACAAGAAATTCCCCTCCTCTTAATGATTTTGCTGGTGTGTCCTGTGACAGGTTTGGATATTGCCAGTCTGATGCTAACTATTCCAATTTGCTACACTGGAGGTGCTGAAATAACGATGTATATCTGCTCTCCTTCATCTCTGTGAACCTCTTCAGCATCTCCCTGGCATTAGAGGAAAGCCATTAATGTTTCCAAGGTCGTATAGGGCAGCTGTTGTGCAGATGAAAGAATTCCTTGTAATAAGGCACTTCCTCAGCCATTCTGCTGGGGAAGCATAAATTTGGGAAATACTGCTCTATCAAGGAGAGCAATCACAAATGAAGCCAAAGCACATCAACGGTGATGCAGAGCACTGCTAAGAAGTCACTGCAGAAGTGTCCTCCTCTTTCTTTGGGGTTACTAACATGCAGAAACACTATTTGCATGTAGTAATTCTGTGTCGCATTAATGCCTCCAATTGCTTGTCATTTTAACAAGGTGGTGCTTATATACCAACATCATATGTTAAAATAAAATGTCTGTGATAGCAAGTAAGGAATGGGAGTTTTTCACCTTCTGATTATGGTAGTGGAGGAAAGTAACTTTTCATGCTTTTTGTTTGTTTTTTTTAAATTTCTTTTTGTCAGTTGGATACATATGACTTGTAAATTCAAGGGCTCTGTTGCTGCCAAAAAAAGACAAAACAGAATCAAATGAAATAATCTCATGAGTGCAATGGGACAGACCTTAAAGTATGATGGTTTTAAAATGACAGAAAGTGAAAACAAGGGGGGAATGTGCATGTGTTATAACCTGTGTTGGAAACAGCAGCTCAGTCCCCTTTCCATGTTGGTATAACATTCCCAAGGCGAGGTCATCTTCTTCAAATTTCTCCCTAACCAGGATGAAGTTGGGGACAATTGTATAAGATAAGGAAGCCAAACTAACAATTCTGCAGTCCCCTTCCCAATATTAACCCTACCCTCAAATTCAGTAACATAGTTAATGCATATGATGGGAGCCAGGGGGGGAAGAAATGCCATCAAAAATGACACTGCTGATATTTCACGTTGGCAATTCCCACCCCAGTTCCAGTTCAGCAGGACTGAGCCCATTCTGCTCGCTGCCAGCACCTTCCATGCATTGTCTTCCAGCCCTGCTTCTCCACTCACCACTCATATGTACATACGTAACATATGTACACCTCCGATGTGGTCTTTTGCTCTGAGACACCAAGGTTCTTGTGAGAGCTCACCATCTCTTTGCTCCTCTTTTGCCTGGTCAGTCCACCATATATATGTATATAGTCTTACATAGTTCTCTCCTGTATAAGGAGAAGAATATGCAGCCTGTCTCTCCACCATCCGTAGCTGAAGTGAGCAAAGGAAGACCTTGGATTTCCTCTTTAAAGTGCATGAGTGTGTCCTGAAATAAGTGGGAAAGGTGTGCTTGTTTCTTGTCCTTTTCACATGATTCTGGTTAGAAATGTCACTCTTTGCCATAATATCCTCAAGATGCCCTTTTTGAGATGTAAGCAATCCACTCCGTGTGGCAAAGGATGGAGTTTTACAGCAGCGCTTGTCACCGTAGCTAAAAGCGCTGCAGTTCACCTAAACCTTTTAAAGTGCCTATTTATTATTTAGATCCCCATGCTTTCTAGATCGAGCAGTTCAGTGCACTTTACCCCCTCATCTTCTCAATTCCTTCCGTCTGACTTGTTAGTGTGGAAAATACTGCTGGTGGAGAGAGGTGTGCTGAATTAGTGCTGCGTTAATGGGTGCGTTCGTTCTTCAGCCTTGCGTATTCACATAACCAGGCTATGAAGCTGCTGAGATGCTTTGCTGTGCCATATGCATAGTCTTTCTTTCTCAACCGGTACAAACAAAAGCCACTTGTTGAGAAGTATAGCAACAGCAGCATCATACGAATGTCTAATTAATGTCACTGATTCTTGGCTTCAGCTTTGGTAAGTGCAATGTGAGAATTCAGCTTTTGAATATCATAGTTAAGATACAAGACTGTTCTGTAACCGCATTGCATGGTACGAGAGTCATGCTCTAAATTCCTAAAATCCCCCCCTGCCCTGCCACGGCTCTTTATTGTAGGCCAGTGTATGCATATATATATTCTCCTTACGTTCTAGGGACCTCATTTTGTCAGGCTTACCTGAGATCTAATGTTTTGCTACTTCTCCTTCACAGAATCCGATATTGATGCTGCTACTGCAATGATGCTGTTAAATACTTCCATTCAACAAGGGATGTTGGACTGTAAGCATAAGCTATTTTACTCTGCTTTTCTTCTCTACCCAGTAGCTAAATGTTTTCTCTATAAAAGTTTCAGGAAACTACTATGGTCTACTTTCCAAATAGTAAGAGCAGTTAAGAAGCAATTCTGGCTTGATTATTCTTTCTGCTAGCATTACACAGTTTTATAGAACTACCTTCTTTTTTTTCCCCAGTTAATTTTGTTTTTCCTGCAAAGTTCTTCCCCTGCCCTCTTTGTGCTAGATGGTAAGAAGAGTTTCTTAGCTACTTCTGTGTTTCCTCAGTTCTTAGTTGTGATTAGCTGAAGACCATTGTCCTCTGTGGATGACGGTAAATGTGCACAAGATATTACGACTCTTAAATGCTCACATTCAGCTTACTTTGCAGTCAGCCAGCCATAGTGTGCTCATTTTGCAAGTGATCTCATTGGAGTATTGGCTTACTGACGAATCTTGTTTTTAATAGGTGAGAAACCTCAGCCTCTGAAGACACCTAAGAAGAGGAGTTACGGCAGTGCGTTCAATCCTCCCAGTTCTATAAATTTGCAGGAAAATGATTCTGTGGCCACCAGTATCGATCCGAAGGAGGACCACAACTACAGTGCCAGCAGCATGGGTTCCCAGTGCTGCGCATCTAGGTCCAGCGTGTCTTCCTTGTCCTCCCTTGACGAGGTGTATGAATTTATCTCCAAGACCAGCCATGACGGAAGCGATGGCAGTGAAGGATTTCACAGTGAAGTGGATACAGACGTTGACTATGAAGATGATCCTCTTGGAGACAGTGGCTATGCATCACAACCTTGTGTAGATACCTCTGAGGAAAGTCAGCCTAGCAACAAAGCACTCAAGGAGTTGTGTCAAGAAATTGATGAGGAGTTGAAAGAAGCAGCAGGGTCTCTGCTCCACCTTGCTGGCATCCAAACGTGCTTGAGTTCCTTAATAAGTACTGCAAAGACCCACTGTCACAAGCAAAGGAAAAAATAGTATGTTTCTCAGTGTTGAATATATACATATATTTTTTTTAATTGTGGCAATACTCTTCTACTTTTACCCTTCACAAGGGAGATCAAAGCCATAAGAGGACTCATTGCTTTTTTATTTTTGGCGCTAACTATAATTTAGCCATTTATTTTTAAATCACTGCCCAAAAAGAAAAAAAATTATTTAATCTTCTCAAATTTGAAGAGATGCATGACTTGTGAAAACCTGAAAGCATACTTCTTAATGATCACTTTTTAATTTTTTTCCTTTGGGTTTTTTTTGGTTCAGATGCACATTGTGGATCATATTTATGTCTCTCCTGGCCCCATCTGCAGAGGTGAATTTTGCCCTGTCTAAGGGCTCTGACTTCCATGTAAAGGATTAAAAAGGGGGGGGAAAAAGGCTCCTGGCCTTGGCTGCTGCCTCCCACCTGTCCTCTCTTTGCTCTTCTGAGACAGGTCCTGGTGGAAATGCTGGTGAAGCAGCTCTGAGTGGCTGAGTTTTCAGCCCATCTGACACAGCAGCTGAAAACCTGTAGCACTCCAGGAGCTGCTTTCAGCAGGATGCTAAGTAGCCCCTGGAAGAGTGGGGATAAAGGGTAGCTGAGGTGGGTACCACCCACAGTTTGGTTTTTTTTTGGTTTTGGTTTTTTTTTCTTCCCCCCTTCCTTCCCCCAAATCTGCTATGTGCAGGTCAGATTCCTGAAGGAAAACAGGGGTTGGGTTTTTTTTCATCTTAAGACAAATTGTCTTTTTTGGGGGTGTGTGTGTCCTTTTCATGCAGATGCATGCATGCATACACACACCTTGGATGTAGCCAACAGTGAAAGCTGCCAAGTTTGATGTTGTCCTTGTGTTCCCACTACTGTTGAATATGTAGTAGCTGCGAAGTCCTGCAACATCTACTCTTCTGCTTTCCTATACCAATCTGGGGGGAAAAATGAACTCAACAGTTAATGGTGGTGACAACATGGACGAAGTGGAGGCTTTAGCTGGCTAGATGATGAACAGCTGCTGAAAAGGGAATATTTTACCCCCTAATCTGAGACAAAATAGAATAGCTTCCTTTTAGATCAGTGAACCCTGGATTGCTTTTGGGGTTTTTGCCCCTTCCCCCTCAATGCTTGTTGTATTTTGTCCCATGGGCAGTCTATACCTTTTGTTTTCCAGATCACTGTGCCTTGTGCTGTGTGAGTCCTATCAACCTCCTGCTGCATACGGGGCATCTAATGGGCAAGGCTAGGCTTTAGCCTTTGGATGTATATCGTAGCTCAAGAGGACCTCTCTGTTTCGGGAAGAAATTCCTTCACAATTCATTTTTGCAATAACAGAATCTCTTTATAGTTCCCAGACATCCTTCAGCCAAAAATGTTTTAGTGGTATGGTGAACTTCTTTCGTCTTTTTTTTTTTCTTTTAAAATCAGTGGTGATTGCTTACATCATCATGTAGATGATGGCTTTTTTTTTTTAAAGTTTTATGTTCAAAAATGGGTAAGCAGTTCTGTTGGAGTGGGTTTTAACAGTACTGTAAGTATAAGGATGCCTTAAGTATGTTGCAGAATCGTACACAACTATCAAAGGTCATCTTTCCTGTTTTCGAAAGGTAGCATGATGTGCCATAAATGTTCTCGCTAACACGTGAAGCAATTTCTTCCAGCAGGTGTTGGGCAAGCTGGTTGAAAATTAGGAGCAGAGCCACCTAGGAAACCAATGTCCACTATTTTCGTTGTTGAAAACAGTGCTGGATTGAGCCAAAAGTTAACCTCTCCCTAATGGGGTATTTTTCTGGCTATTTGGAGGCCTGTCTTTGAGTGTGTGTTTTTGGGTGTTTTTCTTACCTGTCAGTGTCTTCATGAATACTGCCATAACTGTCTACTTTAAATATGAACACAGCCATGCTGCTGAAGGTCTGTTGCTCTGAGGGCCTGTTCCAGTGCCTCGTGAAGACAGCGGTGGTGCTCCGGCTGACTCAATGGCTGTTGGATCAAGCCTGAAATATTTGAGGTTCTTTGTGTTTTGGAATTTAAAGCCAACTTTTTTTTTTTTTTTTTTTTTTTTAAAAAGCACAAACACTAGGGAAAAAAGTGGGGTTTTTTTTTTTTTCTTTTTCCAATTATTTCAGTTTTAAGCATGATTTGTTTTATTTCTTGAAAGGGAAGAAAAATACTCTGCTGCATTCCTGCTTTGTGTGAACACCCGTTAGCTTACACCCGTAACAGGGCAACATGTGTGCAGACGTGTATGTCTTCTGGATATCACAAGTGGTGCATTAGCCAGTTAGTTCTGATATCGGATATGTTACTGATGGATAGTAGGGGTAAAATTTGCGATTTAAAGGAAAATTAAGTACCAATGCAGTGGTTCTTAGGATTTTGGGATGTGGAGATGTGAATGCTTGGTGGAACTGCTTTTTGCTCACGGGTTGTTTTTGTACCTTGGATGGAAAATTGCAAAGGGCAGAGTTAGTGTCAATGTGAAAACGAGGATTCAGCTACACAGAAATATTGTTAGCAGTCTGGGATTTTGCTCGGTGCCATGATTTCAGTTGCACGCTGTTGAAGAGGGGTGCTGTCTGGCTCCCGCTGAAGGTGGTTGCAGCTTTTCTGTAGCTTCCAGTGAAAGCTGGATCAAGGTCCAAGTATTCTGGAAACCGCAGTCATAGTTGGCTCCGTGGTTTGGTTTGATTCTGAATTTTTTTTTTTTGCCTTGGATAAAATTTGAGAAGGTTAATATTTACTAGGAGTGTGGCTGTGCCGCTGTTAACCCTGAAGTTGGTGATAGTGACTTAAGCATTTCTGAAGGGATGGGATTGGGATGCTAACAATGCATTTAATTACCATATGCAATGAGCAATAAAACCGTACTAATTAGAAGTTAACGGTGAAAGCTGCACCCATCCTTACAGCTTTCAGCCGGGGAGAACTGGAATTGTGGAAGCGGGGAAGTGGGGCCATGCTCTCCACACTTTGCCATCTTCCCTCTCCCTTTTGCGAAGGAGAAGGCAGCTGATCTGTGCCCCTGAGCTATTCCACCACATTGTCCCACACCTCTGCCCGCACATTTTGGCAGGCAAAGGCCGCCAGCTCAGTTGCAGAGCACCCCTCTTGGTAGTGGGAGAATAGCTGCCCTCCTTTGGCTTATGTACCTAGCATTGGGTTTGGGTTTGGGTTTGTTTGCCACCTCAGTTAGAGACCCTCCTGTATATAGTATAAATGGAGTATAATTAAAGGTTATTTTGATTGTTGGGTTTTGGGGGGGTTTTTTTAGTGACATATGTAAAATGTTCATGCCAATGGTTGACTTGGATATATTTTGGCAAGAAAAGTATTAATGAACCACATACAATTCTTTAAATATGGTGAAGAAGTGTATGAGACTCATGTACAAGGGAGGCTGCTCTGTTCAGGATAAATTTAATGTGAATACTGTACAAACCTGTATTGGCCTTTCAGACTCCAATACTAAATTACTGCTTTTGCAAAAGTCACATCAGATGTTTTAAAATCTGACTGTAAAATGGAAGTTGTATGGTTCACAACTTTTCATCAGCCTGAAAAGTAAGTACAAGCTTTGGTTAAAGCAAAGTACACTCATACACATTAATAATGGTGTAGTCAAAATATTTATTGAAAAGAAAAGGTAGAGTATTTTAAATGTTGCACCTGCCATTATATCTTAAAGCACATTCTTCACACCTAACTGCCAGTGCCATTATCAAGTCTGTTTTATAAATGTACATTTCTTCAAACTAAAAAGTGCATAATTAAAAGTATTATGTTACTGCCATATAGTGATATAAAACATTTTATAATTGCCAATTCATTGTAACTATTATTTATTTAAAAGTGAATTGTAAGAATGCTTTCTGATCAAATGAACCAGAGTTGTTTTTAAACCATTCCTGTTAGCTTGTTTCTAATGTAGCATAAGCAATGTCCTTGGGTTTGTTTAGAATAATTTTGCCAGTAGCTGACCAATTCTAACCCGTTTTCCTCCACTTTAGTCCTTTACCCGTTTTAAAGACGATTTACAGAAGTTTAGTTTTTTGTATGCTAATCTCTGTTAATTAAAATGTTTATAAAGTTTATTTTTACCAAAGAGATGCAATTCATTATGACAAAATATTGCAGAATAAACTTTGTTTTATAACATTTGTGACTTTTCTGCCCACATTTTTCATTCAGATGATCAAAGGGGCTTTTCTAAAATAAACTGCGTTGCAAACAGAAAGTACTGTGTTCTCTCTTTATCTACAGACCCTGGTCTCAGATTGTCCCCTACCTTGCCACGTAAATCTCTTCCACAAGACTGGGCTAGTGTAAAAAGCCAAATGTGTAATTCATTGTAGGTCTCGGCTTGGTTAAGACTGTTGCATGCATGTGCAAATTACCTGTACAATAACAGAACCCTACCAATCCGTAGTAGGATTTGCTTACGCTCAGGTTCATCCATAGCTGGCCCATAATATTTGAAGAGCATCTTATTAAGGCCAAGATTTCACCCTTAAACCTGGCAGTCGAGGTATGTTTTGACGTCTTGAAAATTGCTGAAAAAGTACTGCATACCTTTTGCCTTCCTGTGTAAAACATTTGTTTAAACAGAAATAACGTGAATCTTTTTCTGATGAAACATTTGTGATTACTTACAGTTCTGTATTGGTATCGCTGCGGCCGAGTTGCTTGTGTGATACTCAAAGATCAACAGCATCGTACAGGACAGGTAATTTAAAAAATGTGTCCCTGGATAAAGCTGTGTAGGTCTTGTTTGGTATTTTTTCAGTATTTACTTTTCTTTAGATAGGATTTACGGTGTCTGTTGGGCCTTTATACGTAAGGCCCTGTGAAAAGCACACAGATGGGAACACCCCTCTCTTCATTAGCAGGAATGAAATACTCCCCATCCCACTTTCCACTTGCCTCAGCTTGCTGCTCCCAGGCCAGCTTTCCTCTCAAGTGCATGCACACACACGCGCCCTTCCAGTGCCTGAGAGGCAGAAGTACCAGAGGAAGGAAACAAGATATGACATGATGCTTATCTCTCTTAAAAGCAGACATTGGTCCACCTCTTCTATTTTTATTTTTTTAACCTACTAGTATCACTGAGTTAAGTTTCCTTTGTAGAATCTGATGGAAATACAGTTTCTTTCGCAGTACTTGAAGTGATACGGTAGATTTTAACAAAGACTTGCCTTCATCACAGTATCAAATAATATTTAAACCACAAATTACAGAACACATGTGCTGTTAATATCTTTGATTTAGTGTTCTTCTTAATATACTGATAAGAGCACAACTGCTCTAATTAGTTTGGACAAAATCACAGCTATGTATCATATGTTAATGATGTCTTTCTAATTGTTATTCACTATATTGTGCTAAGAGAGCCTTAAGTTCGTTGTTAAATTTCCCAAGAGTGTTTTCCTCTGTTATGACTTTTCTGGAAATTACCCTTTGTATGGAGCCACAACTCTCAAAATAAAGCATTAACTGAAGAAATTACCCACTTATACCAGCTGTATTTTAAGGACATTTGTTGAGGAAATACTTAATAATTAGATTTATTTTGAAAAAAATGGCTGTCTCAATTTGACACAGAGTATGGTTATACTTTTACAGATTTTGAGCTTCCAGATACCTGCAAGTACTCTTAGTTTGAGTAGTCTGAGTAAATACATGATCTGGCATACTTAGAGGTAATCACATATGAGTATTAGTCCAGCAATGTTCCTGTGAACTTTCCTAGCATATTTGGACATTACCTGCAAGAGTCGTTCTTGCACCTGAGACAGCAAAGCAATATCACCTCTGCTCAAATTTTGAGTATTCCGATCAGCTGGGTTTCCTGTTCTCCCTTTTCCTCCAGAAGGCTCTCCTGAAAGCTACCTGCTCTTACAGTTTTAAACTACTTGAAGATAACGTGAGAGTATTAACTACCCTCTGCCAATGTTGGTTTAAACAGCTCTTTGTTAAACATCAGCATGTTTGTTTTCCTATTGCATCAGTACAAAAGCAATCATTTCCTTCCTTAGGCTCTTGACTTATTAAACAAAACATGATTATTTCGTTTCTGTTTGGAAGACATGATCTTCATTCCTCTTAACCACTTTCCTGTACATCAGTTCCAATTTGAACTCAGCCTGCTGGCATGCGCATGAGAAGAGCGCTCTTGTAGAGTGACGACGCTTTCTGTAACCTGGCCTTCATACCTGCCCTGACTTTGCAGCACCGCTCTTGCCTGGCATGTCCTAGGCTTGTCATGGCTTTTACCATGGTCACATACAGTCAACTAATCCTGTTACCAACTAGTGTGTCCATGTCTTTGTTCTCTTCCCGTCACTGCCAAATGGTGAGGCCCCACTTGGCAGAAAAAGTTGGTAGTTCATGACCTGGAACTTGATTTAATGAGATCTGTCCTGATCCTGACTCTTCATGATCTCTCCTGGCAACCTTCCCGCTCACCCAGAACTCCCTTTTGGCACAGCCTGTCCAAATAAAGGAAGAAGGACAAGATTTGTCAGCCATGGTATGTATTTCATCAATGCATGTTTGCAGTTATCTACAGGGCTGAGGTTTTTTTGTTTGAAACAGTGGGGACTGATCAAAGGTGTCTTTGCCTCATGTCTTAATAGGAGATGCTGCATTTGCCATTGTCACACTTCATTTGAGTCATCAGAATGACTACCCTCAACCAAGTACTTGTCTGTGCTCTTTCAAAGTTCAGAGAAGGACATCCAGTTTCTTAAAACTAGGTATGTCTCCCTGAGTGTTGCTTTTATGCTGGTTGCCATAATCTCCATTTCCATAGTATCCTGACTTTCCAAGCCCTAATGGGCGGCATACTAGATGGGACTGAATACCTAATTTCTGTATCCATTCCAAAGACACTGGTAGCAGTTAAGTACTTGGGTATTTTCATGCCTAGAGATGCAGGTTGGTCCCTGTCAGACCAACCTCAGAAGTACTGATGTGCTTTGCAGTTGGCAGGCAGGTGTTCAGAAAAATCTCTGTAGGTGCCTATATCAACCTTTACACAGCATCACTTTTAAAAATAGATTTTGTGCCTCAAAGGCTTTTTTTGATTTAATTAACTTGGTTAATTAAGATCCAGTAGGTTCCCAGTTGTTTTAAATGCTAAAATTAGCTCAGCACACTAAATTTTCAGTTATTTTCAGTCAGGGTACATTTTATTCTCTCTCATAAGCTTTGTGCATGTTTTCCAAACTGCTGGTGGAGGTTTCTATGCTCTGAATACACAGTCAGACCTCCACAAATTACAGGCATTTTGCTTTTCTTTTGGTTCTGAGTAATTTGAAAGGATTAAAAATCCACCTGTTGAGTTTGACTGTGGTGTGCTGGCTGAAATGACCTGCTGTTTCATGCAGACTCTGCGAGCCCTTCTGCAGGGCAGGTAAGGTGTAGGCAGAGCTGAGCCATTTTGAAAGAAAAGATGTTTCCTTAAATCTCCAAGTGGCTACACAAATCTGGGCATTAACTCGAGTGCGATTGTGTTGTATGCTACCTTAAAAAAAATGATGCTGCTGTGCCGCATGATGTCACCTTGACCCAATCATAACGCGTTTTCTGTGAGCATAATGTTAACTCCCCAGAGAAGCATACACTGAGTGACAGCAGCATCCCATGCAGCCGTTGCTAAGCGACAAGATTCAGCTTTCAGCAGGATCTAATTTTAAAGTATTTAACCCTAGATCTGTCAAGGCTCATTATTTCCGATGTGGTGGTTAATCTCTACTTGTTGGTGTCCAACTTCACAAATACCGTGGTTCTGGTAGCACTGCTGTTTATTTATCATATATAGTGGCTCATAAAGAGGAGAAGCATAAGCACCCCAGCTAGATCGTGATACCAAATTTCATTTTAGTGCTGATCTATACACAGAAATATGGGATGCAATTAGAGGTGGAAAATAGTGCATTGTCATTCTGTGAATCTTCCTTTCTTTGCTAGCTTGCGCAAGTGGCTTGCACCTATTTTGTCTCTAAGGAATGCTGGTTTTCAAATGAATGAATGCTTATGGGTGGGTAGGCTGGCAATAACAATTAAGCTTCAATTTTTAGTAATATTATGTGTCCTCTTACTTCTAGCTGCATTTCATCTAGGTTAAGAAGCTTGTCTTCTTATCTAAAACCACTCCAATAAACTGCTGTCATTTTGAAATTTAGGGGTTTTTTAATACTGGAAAACTTTAATTCTTTTAAATCACTACATAGAATATTTACAGATCATGATGAAGGTCTATAGAGTATTTTTTTTTTTAATAGTTTTCTATATTTACTTATTTCTAAAATGTAGAGGCCTGGAAGCCTACTCCCATATTTTACAAAAAAGAAAAAAAATTTCTGACCAACTGTGTCATTCCTTGATTAATTCCTACACAGGTCCCTGTAAGAGCACTCAAGTTCACTGCTAGCTTCTTAAAGGTATGTGATATTTCACTCAGCTGAATTAATGCTGTTTTTACTGGTCAGTATCATAACCACACACACACACACAACCCCCCCCCCCCAAGAACTGCACAAAAATACCCCATAAAATGTAATAAAATGAAAAAAACAAAAATTGGACCATTCATATTTTTAAAAACGCTAATATAGTCTGTCTCAGCCTCGTAATTCCCCCTAAGATTCTTCCTCCTCCCATTGTTAGGATTCAAAACTGACACTGCTTTGCTCCTCATGCTGTTTCTCCTTTCCAGTTCATACTAATCCGCAAAGACAAACCTGTCTCCGCCAAAGCACTTTTTCCAGCAGTCAATTTGATCATAATACTCCCCTGCTGCCTTTCGATCCTCCCGGGGCCTCCCCCCTTCCACTGCTCCAAGTTCACGTTTCCCATTGCCAGGCTTGCGCTGTAAAAATAACCGTTTATCGCTTTCTCCTTCTGCGTGGCATGCTGTGCCTTCTCCCCGTGCTCTGTCGGTGAAGAACCCTGCCCCACATTATTTCTGGAGGTGCCACAATCTTTTTAAAAATAAAAAAAATGCTCATGAACAGGAATAGTTCTGATTAAAATGTTTCCTAAACTACTGGTAAATCTGCCAGATCTCTCTCCTTTCTCTCCTCCTGTGTCGATCTCCGGAGAGTTGAGAAAATTGAGACAAACCCATGCCATCTTTGCTGCAGGTAAAAGCTGGTTTGTTGATGTTACTTGCATGGGCGAGTCGGGAGTTCTTTCAAAGGCTTGCGGCTCTGTGTCCGTAACTGGTGTACGTGAAAGAGCATCCACTTCTCACTGTACAATCTTCATAACACTCGTTCTCAATTCAGTCTTTTATCTTTCTCTGTGGAATTAGACAATTTGTCTCTCAGGCTTTAATGTACATTGCTTTTATTTTTCTTTCTCCAGCAAACGTGCAAGACTGTAGAATCTGAGCGCAGGCAGTCTTAGCTGGGCCAATGTTTCTCAGCTATGGCCCCTGCAAGCATGAAGAGAAGAAAAGCAGGAAACAAGGCTGTAGATGTGTAGACCTTCAACAAACGATGGCAGAGCTAGGGAAGAGGTTTCATTTTCCTGTCAGAGGGGGAATTCTGCATTCAAAAAAAAATGGAAGAAACAGAAACTTTTTCAGCTGTTCCTAAGTTCTGCTGTTTTATGGAGCGAGTATCAGTAAGGATTTGCTGTGAAGGTACAGAAGTCGCTGCTGTAGCACCAAGGGCTGGTACGTGTTGTACCCGAGTGGAATGGGAGCTGCAAAGTCAACTTTGAATTATCAGAGGCAGCTGCCTGCTCATTTTTTCCATCTTGTTCTCAGCAATTTCTTTTTACACAAAGGCACCACTCCCCCGGCCATGCACACACCCTATAGATGACTCAAGTTATTTATCCTATGGGCTGGGAAGGGACGCAAGAGACAGAGAGACTTGTTTTCATTTCTATTTTTAAATGCTATGGAAACACTGAAATTATGATAATGAAGACTACAAATAATTAAAAGAAACTGATCTGTGAAGTGCATATCTGTATATGCATATACTTTTTTTTTTTAATCAGAACAATCTGATTTTGAAAGAGGTGAAAGGTTATATATCACAAACAGTTTGTTACAGAGTCACCATGAGAAGTAACGAGCGCATATCGTGAGCACATATCCTGCTGTTCATACTTGCCGTTGCTAAGATAACAGAAACAAAACACCAGTTTAGGGTGTTTGCAGCTTCCGAGGATGTGGTTTATGCATTGCTTGTGATAGTCTGATGGCTGAAGATGGCTCCCTTCCAATCATTTTTTAATTTTTTCCGGATCTTAGAAACCCTTTTGTTGTGAATACTTGTTAAGTATGTAAGTGATGACAATGAACTTTGTTATCCCAAAGCACAGAAAACATCCTGGATGATTGAAAATATATTCTTTGTTTATTTCTCCACATGCACCTATTCACAGGGTATGTGAGTACACGTTCTGACTAATCAAACAGAGGGGAAGGCACTGTTTGAGCAGGGAAGGGAGGATAAATGAGCTTGAAAATAGAACATATCGAAACAATCACTGTAACTCTTAAATAAATTATTTGTCTTGAGACAGCATCTAAAATTCAACACCCATTATACTAGCTGCTGAGCACAGACATACAAAAAGGACAGCCTCTGTTCCACTGCATGTCCTTTGCTCTCCATTCTCCCCCATGAAAGCCAACAAGACAAGGAAAAATGCTATGACCCTTGTAAGGGATTTCTTTGCTCAACATGTCATGTTTTAGCTTGCATCAAGTTCTGCTGCCATAATGCATACTTATAGTCATGTGGGCGGATTTGCAGAAGGTAGTATTTTGGGGGACCTGTGGCAACCACTCCACACTGCTTGGCATTCCACTCACTTGACCTCTCTCGCTCTGAACTTCTGATGACAGGATCAGTCCTTTGCAATTACATACTGAGTCACCGACAAGGAAGCATTACGACACCATGCTGCAGCAACACGCATTATGCACCTCTCTGGTGCTGTGGTTGGACAACCTTGCTCTCTAGGGAGAGATGACTATCAAGAAAGTGTTTGTGAGAAAACAGCACAATAAACACATTTTTTCACAGCTGAAAGTAGGGGAAGTAGCACTGCAGCGGCAATGACAAATCAAAAAGATGAATCTGAGAATTTCCTATGAAAAAGTTAAAAACACCCCAAAACCCCAAAAACAAACAAGCCACATACCTTTTGTTACTTGTATGTTTGAGGAACTTTTGACTCAAACCAACTTTGACACCAAGTACCACCATGGAACGGTGATAAATTGCAACGTTATATGTTCCTAACGTTACAGGGACTCCAGGATCCATGAGGAACTGGGTAAGAGACAGGACCAGTTTAAAATACAAGAGGCTGGCCTGATGCTTAAAATACGCTGAAGTAGAGCTGTTGTGATGAGCCTAAAAATCCTGCAGTCAGCTCTCAGCCTTACAGCCTTTAAGCAGTAAAAGCACCCAACTTCTGATTCACTCCGTCCACTTTGTGTTTTAAGAAACTGGCATGACCTCCTATGATAAATGCCCTATAAAACATACATTTGGATCTTGCCATTCTGGATGGATGCAGGCAAATAAATTCTGTGTTCCTCCACCCTGAACGCTAGCTGCCCAGTCAGAAACACTGTTGTCAGTGGGAAAGCAATTCATTCTGCTACAACTAGACACTGTAATTCCCTCAGCTCCCTTTCCCAGCTTTCAGCTGTAAAACCTCTCTGCCAGCGTTCACTGCACCAGATACAAGGAGAAAAATTTATCACAAAAGCATCTCTGAACATAGCACAAAACCGGGAGTACTGTATTTTGCAAAGTATGTTCAAAGCATTTCAATCTAGCATTTAATGAAAGACATATCCTACACAATCCAAACCTAAAAATACAGGCTTAGAATCAATTCTAAAGGTTTTTAATAATTTTCCAGTATAAAATTTACTGCACTGACATGTGAGGACATACCATGCAAGGTATGTTGCTATTAACCCTGGTGTGCTGAACGGCAATTACAAACTCCATTTACTTCGTTAAGAACTTCTGTAGGGAATACAAAATGGAGTGGAAGTAGTTGTCTATCATGGCTCTAATGTTAAAAACTAGAGCTTCCTTATTTCTTATTCCAGTACTGCTATTTAAGCTCTCCTGGCCATGCAGAACAGCCGCAAGATGATTTGGATGAATAGTGACAATGTGTTTTGCTTTCTTCCCCTTTTAGACTTCCTAAAATGTGCAGTCTCTGTTCTTAGCAATATGGATCAGTGACATGTCCTCCAACATTAAGACTTCCTGTGGAGATACAAACATATTTACTAATCTGGCCGCAATATCATATTTAGTGCTTGCCAACTCCACTACTGTGATAAGCAAAAGAATAGCACACACACCATCAAAGCCTCAAGCCTAAGGAAAAGGATTAGCTGCCATTACAGGCATCTACTATCTATTCCTACTTAAGGGAAACAAAGAGAAAAGGAGGTAAAAAAATTATGATTTAGCATCTCTAGCACTACCCACTACTGAGGAAAGGCTATGAAGACACCACGCTGAAATCAAGTGGAAAAAAATGATACCATGGAAACTGAACAAAAATAATAATTTGCTGTTACATCTCTATCCTAGACCAGGAAGCCCTTAACCTGCAAATCACCAGATGCTCAGCATATACTGGTGAAGTATCATCACATTTTTGCCTTATTATTCTTTTCCTTACACGTCTGTTTCCAGTCATTTTCAGAAACAAAATCCTGCATTGGCTGGATATCTGGCAGGACCAAATATACCTATTACGATGTCTTCAGATTCTGCTTAAAGAGTGCTGATGGTATATACACATTTAAATGTTAGGAAAATCTGACGATAAAGAAGAAAACAGGAGATAATTAGCACAGTCTAAGCAATCCCTACAGGACGATGGTGGAGAAGCTGAAAGAAGGCTCTGAAACAAAAGGACCTACAGGCTGGAGGCAGCAGCGAAGAGGCTACCCCCGGGAACCACAGGGTGTAGATACTCAAAATGACCCCAGAGGCTGTGGAATTCGAGTTTCTGCAGCCTGAGAGCAAAGTGACCGCACTGTAAGCCCACACAATTTACCCGTGTTCCCCTTCATTAGGACACAGTGGCATTGAAAGTTGAATGCAGTAGGAAGAGCCAAGTGCTGGCACCGACGAATCCCCTCCCTGCCACTCGTTGCAAACCATGAGAAATTACTTAACTGCCTTTTGTTGGTCATCTCCTCACCTGTGGATCTGCAAAAAATGTACTTGCCTCAGTTTCTGTGGGTATTATGTGTGTTACATTGAACAAGAGCTGAAGTGCGCTCTGAAGGAGCAGTACACGACGCTCTGTGCTGCAGAGGCCTCCCTCCCTCGCAGGCAGGTAACGGGCCCGACGCCTGACCCTCTGCCCCGGCACAAGCCCCCAGGTTCAGGCTCCGCTGGGCGCCGCCCGGGGTGCAGGCCTTCAAGCAACCGCCCTCAAACATCCCCGGCGAGGCCGGCCGGGCCTCTGCCGCCCGGGGTGACGGCCCCCCCCGCCGCCGCGCCGCGGTGCCGCAGGCCCGGGCCCGGGGCTCCCCCTAGCGACCGCACTGCCTCGGGCGGGGAGCCGTGGGACAGGCCCCGGCACTCTGCCCAGGCAGGGGACGGCGCCGGGGCACCGCCCGCCGCTGCCCGTGTCGCGACCCGCCGACACGGCCCCGCTGACACGACCCCCCTCCGCCAGCGCCCAGCCTCCACGGGCGGACGCTACTCCCGCGAGCGGCCGATGCTTTTTGGGCGGGGTGGGGCCCCGTAGCCTCGAGGCCGCGCAGGGCCCGGCGGCTGTTACTATGGCAACAGAGGCGGCTGCGAGCGCCTCGTGGCGTCACGTGATCCGGCCCGCCCTCCCTCCCCGCCGCGGCCCCGCCCTCCTCCGTGCCGCCATCTTGGTAGTTGCGTCAAGATGGTGGCGCCGGCCACTTAAGCTCCGCCCTCCCTCCCCACGGCGTGTGGGGCGGTGTGGTGACGTCATCGCGCTCCCGCTGCCTGAACCCGGAAGTGCGTCTTCCCTTCGCGGGCGTGTGGGACCGGCGGCTGCGTTAGCGCCGAGCCGGGTTGGCGGCGGCGGCGGGAGGGATGGCGGCCGCCGCGGAGCTGCAGGGGAAGTACCAGAAGCTGGCTCAGGAGTACTCCAAGGTATCGGGCGCCAGAGCCCGTCCCCGATGCTCCGCGAGCAGCGGCCGGCCGCCGCCCCCCTCCAGCCGCTCCCTGCGCGCGGGCTGCCGGCCGTTACGCGCCTAACGGCTGCTTCTCTGAGGGGGGAGGTGGGGGCCTTCCCGTTCGGCCCGCGGGGCTGCCCTGCCCCGGTGCTGTCGTGGGGCGGCGGGGCCCTGAGCTCTCCCGCCCGGCTTGGCTGCCCTCGGTGCTGTGCTCCAGCCGGAGCGGGGGCTGCTGAGGACTCAAACGCTGATTTTTGTGGCAGCGTGAATTGTTTTGGTTCCAAGGGCTGCCTTTTTTTGAGAATGAGGTGAAGGCAAACTTGGGCAGGCAGGGGAGGTGCGAGTTTGCAGGTGCCGAGGGAATACAGTATTGCCGAGTGCTGGCTGGGCAAGCCTGCGTGAGTAGGAAAGCAGTCTTGTCTGCAGAGCATCCAGCAGGACAAATAATGGGTTCACCTATGCCAGGGAAGTGAAACTAGCTTGCTTCTCCACTTCCCAGTCAGGCATGAGGCTTAGTTATCTTTTTGGCTGTGAATATTTGTTGAGGTCTTGGTCCTCTATCTTACCCATGAGTTTGGTTTGACTGGTGGATGTGGGAGTTCAGTGGTGTTCGTAGCGATTGCAGTGGTGTTAGTGTCTGGGAAGTGAGGACACGATTCCAGCCTTGCCTCATGTCTGTTCCCATTCTTCTGCAGCTGCCCTAGGTGACTTTGCTTCCTGTTTCTGGTGCTGCTGAACGGAGTATTTGCAAAGCCTTCTGGCCCATAGTGGAGAATGCCTTTCAAAGGTGCTTGAGATGATTTCTGAAATGGTGGAGCCTTGCTTAATACAGAACTCTTCATTCTTGTTTCCTCACTGAAAGGCAGAGGAGACCATTGGTCTTGAATGGTGCAGTTCTTCAATGGCTTTGGGAAAGAAAGCCAGCACTTTGTGTAGCCTAGCATCAGAGTGTTTGGCACAAGGCACTTAACTGTATTTGACACCTTTCCCTACATTACAAAATAATGCATCTTTAAATACTATTCTTCTTGGGACTGCTATTAAAAAAAAAAAACCCACACCCAACCTGTAAAGAATCTAAATTGCTCACAGATATTTTAATGCTTCCACAAAATCACTTAAAGCTGAATTCACTTTGGGGCTTTGTAGGTCACAGAGTTCATATTCCTTGTTGCTTTCTACAGTGGCTCTGCTGTACCTTGGAGGTTAAAAATGGCTTAGGATAAGGTAATTGAGGGACTTCTGCTGCTTGATTCCCAAGTGAAACTTTGAAATGTGGACTTTTGACTATAGCTTCTGAAAGTTCCAGCTGGATCCTCTTTCTTTTAGTGTCATAGTGTCCAAAAGCTTTCTCTGAACTTCATCTTGCAGCTTGAAGTGATGTTGTTCCTTGACAACACCAACAGACTGTGATGTTTCATTGGTTCTTTGTGGGAATTATTTTTTTGGTCTCATCCCACTTCTTGTGCAACAACTCCATGGCACTGTGGGATCCCCATTGCAGATAACTCTCCTTTTTGTGTAAATTATTAGTTGTTCAACTGGCTGCTTATTGTGTGCAGGTGGAAATGGAGAGTAGCCCTGGGAAGCTATTTGCCTGTTCACTTAATTGTGTTGTGGAAGCCAAGGAAAGAAGTAGACAAGAGCTTGATAGGCTTAAGGAGTGCCAAGGGAAGTACCTGCCAAAGGATTGCTTTCCCTCTCAGTTCACAGAGCAGTCCAGAAGAAGGATCTGTGTTTTCAGTCTCTTCTTCACCTCGAGTTGCAGCTTCTGGCTCTCTCGCACAACCCTGATGGAAGTAGTAGTCAAAAGGCTCTTTCAACTTGTGTCAGCCTTTGGAAGATCACACTTCAGCTTGGGTACCTCAGTGCAGCATGATGGAGCTGGTCCATTCACTGCACCTGACATATTCCTGCATTAGTAGCTGTGGCAGAAAAAAGGCATAGAAAACTACTGCACTGCTTTTTCTTGCTAGGGAAACCCTGTGCTTGAAGTCTTTCTGTGGTGCTCTTGCAGGTTTCTTCTCTTGCCTTTGTGATGCCTGAGCAGCACAGTGGGAATACTGTAGGGCAAAAGCCTGTCCTCAGTGATGTCAACTGATTTTTGACCTCTCTGAATATATCCAGTCATCAGACTGAAAAGATTAGCCATTGCTGTTTTACATTGAATCTTGCCTTTTATGCATCTGCCAGAGGTATTCCCAAACACTCTACAAACACTTTTAACTTATATCTGCAACAGCTGGACTCAAACATGTCAAATGAATACAAACTGCCATTGAAGAAACCAGGATTCAAGCAATTATCAAGGAATGGGAAGATGCAACTGTTGGTATCCTCATTGCTGCAGGGTAGAGGTACTCTGTGAAGTGACTGGGAAATAGATTTCTTGAGTATCACTTCTCACCGCAGTGATTTTAGCTCAGATTTGTGAACTGTGTAAGTAAGTCTTAGAGGGCTTTTCCTTCTATGCTTTTTATGCATTTTCCTGAAGTGTTTGTTAAGCTGTTCTCCCTGGATCGTCTGCTGCTACTGGTAATAAGTTTTTTTGCATTAGAGTATAGTTAAGCTCTTCTTGAATTGATACATTTAGACTTTGTGATCCCTGCTTATGCTCCAGAATGAGTCATGAACGGTTTTGGGGAGAAGAGGGGAAAGACAGAAATAGCACTGAATATGAGCAAGAACTTGATTAGGAAGAAGTTGCAGCTTTTCCATATTTGTTCACTGTTCTTCAAACCTTAGTTATATTTAAGTAACTAATCTTCCAAGATATCTCTTGAGTAAGAATTATGTTCTATTTGACCAAAATATTCAGATGGTAAAGTAACTTCTTGTTTCTTACCAATTCAGGATATGAATAGGATACTTTTTTCAACCTGATACCACTACCATCTTCCTGAACAGAATACTTTAAAAAGCATGCACATCTGGTGCTCTCATGAGAGAATATGATGCTTTATGTGCGTTCTAATGAATGGCTTTTATTTACTCCTTTGTCTTGCATAGTTATTGGCATCTCTTGTTTTTCAGCTTCGAGCTCAGAACCAAGTACTGAAAAAAGGGGTTGTAGATGAGCAAGCAAACTCTGCTTCTCTGAAGGTAATCTCTAGAAACTGCTCATGACAGATGTATTACTCTGTGACAAAGTAGGTAAATGGGAAAGGTAAATGGGAATACTTTTTACTGAAAGTATTGTGATTAAAAGAATAAAGAAAGAACTTGATTCAGTAAAAAAAAAAATTCTGTTCTGCAGCTAGTCTTCATTGTTCTCTGTAGGTGCTGACCTTGTAAAAGTGGAAGGTTGCTTCATGATGATTAACTTACAGAATGAAGTACCTACTTGAGTGTGATTTGTGGACTGCTCAAGGAAGTGAAATCTGTTTTTTTAGTTTAAAAGCAATACTTTTTGCCTCTTCAGTGTTCAAATAGCAAAGAAAAATTTTTAATGTGTTCTTTTTTAATGTGATACTTCTTATTAAATGCATGTGTAAAAGTAAGTGTGAAAGTTTTAAAATTAAATGTTTTGGTCATTCAGGAGCAACTGAAGATGAAGGATCAGTCACTGAGAAAACTGCAACAAGAAATGGACAGCTTGACCTTTCGAAATCAGCAACTTGCCAAGCGGGTGGAGTTACTTCAAGATGAACTTGCATTGAGTGAAGCTAGGGGCAAGAAGAACAAGGTATGTGCTAAAGGCAAAAAAAACTTGCTTAGCAGATGTGTGCTCCTTACCTGTCAGTCAGTGTCTTATCTTGATTTCTAGCAGTAGTGGCTTTGTATCAAGGGTTGAGCTGAACATTTTTGTCAGAATTTGTGTTACTAACTGATGTTAGTGAAAATACCCATAAAACAGGTATTGATACATATAATATGCTAGGTAGTTCTGTGCTCTTTCTAGTGTGTCAGCTAACTGATATTGAATTGCTATCCCCTTTCCAGGTATTTATTAAGTGTTCAAACAGCTGGGAAAGATCTTGGAGCTCTCTGATTAATCTACTGCTATGAAGAAAACAGATCACCCTCATTTCCTATCCCCACCTCCTTGCTTTGTAATTTGGATGTTGATAGTTGACATCAGCCTATGACTGTAGCTTTTCTAGTCGGCTCTTAAGTGAATCTTGTCAAATGCTTTGAAATCTAAATTTTTAGCTAGTATTCCTTATGTTATTTCAAAATGACAGAATAATTTCAGTACTGTGATTGCTCTTTGCCAAAATACTTGCTGATTAAACCTGGTTATGCCATGTTCTGTCTAAGATCGTGTCTTCTGTAGGTAATGTTAGAATTCCAGGGGTGGTGTGTCTGGACTTAAATAATTCTCAAGCATCCTTTGCTACCTTCCTCCCATGAGGAAAACCCTCTTAATTGCTATAAACATTTCTTTTTGGTTAGCTCCCAAAATGCTGTAGCTATCAAGACTGACATTAAAGAAATCATTCAACTGATTAGTAATGTGATCATTTGCCTTACTTTTTCCCTAAACTCTTGTGCATTTTTTTGCTATCCAGTTCCTTGACAAGCAGAGTACCTCTGACTTATATTATTCATGCACCATAGTAATTGTTCTTCAAAACGCAGTTTGACTCTTCTGTTCTTTTTATTTCATGTAATGTAACTCATTGCTTCACTAGACTTGTTTCCAAATTTTGAAGGACCTCAGCCTGGCCTGAGTAGCTTTGCAAACTATTGCCACTGAATTTCTTTCCTGTTCAGCTGCCAGAATGCATAGTTCTATATTTCTTTTTTTTTTTAAGAATTGTTTGTATTATCTTTTAAATATGTTCCCTTTTAGTTTTACCTATAGAGACTCACTGAGTATGTACGTTGTATTGAACACACCCCCACTAAATTCCATGTCACCCTTACCTCAGAGGCTTGCCATTGGGAGACCATGTAAATCACATCTAAAATAACTTAGATTAAGATTCCGATAGATGATCTGTGTCAGACCGCAATCCTTTTAGAAGGAGAACATACACCCATATCTCAGGTATTGTAGTTCACAGGCTGACATCAAATGCAGAGGTGACTTAGCAGTCGTAGCTGTCCCAAGCACTTGAAATTCGGTGTTAAGTTTAAATGTAAACAGTCTCGCTTTTGTTTGGTGATGGTGCTACCTGTGTTCAGCAGTGTGGTAGAGCAGAGCAGCAGTGTGTGATTCACTGGTGGTCTCTGAGTCTTTTGGATGAAATGGGTGGAAAATGAGGAAACAGTTGGCAGAGAGATGTCTGTATTCTCAGGGTAGCTAGTGGACAGTGAAGACCCCGTGTTTTCCAGTGCTACCTTGCGCCACAGCCTGCTGTGGGATAGTGCACTTTCGGTGATTATTCCTGGTCCCTGCTGAGACCAGACCAGCTTACAGCTGGACACTTGGTGGGGGCGGATGTGCCATACACACAGCTACCAAACCAAGTAACTGTGTGTAGGGTTTCGTATTGCTGACTGGGTGGAATCATGCAAGATTCAAATGATGTCAAATGTGCTTCTGCCCATACAAGCAATTTCTTGGGTGTGTGAATGTGATGCCCGAGTAGAGGCTTTTCTGAGTCCTTATCGAGTTAGCATTCTACCACTATATGGTAACAGTGGTGTGAAGCAACAAGTGCTGCTTTTAGACTCATGCTGTGTGCAATATGCGTACCTTTTGATATATTAGTCAATGTAAGAAAGATATGTATTCACGTGCCTCTGTTGGGAATTAGCAATGGGAGATGTTTTCATATACTTCGAGATGGGCTTTGGGATACCCCCAGAGACTTGGAGACAGTGAATGCATTTTCTTTCTTTTAGAAAAGTGCAGAATCCTCATCTCAGTTAACTCAAGAGCAGAAAAGTGTATTCAGTGAAGATCTTCAGAAGAAGATAGAAGAGAACGAACGACTACATATACTCGTGAGTGAAAATTTTTTAGTCTTTCTTTTTAGTTCTGAAAACTGGTCACAGGAACAGAGATAGAAAAAAAATGCCATCTGAAAACTACTGGGTTTAGAACCTTAGTTGTGTGCAAAACAGTAGATTAGATCAGATGGCTTGTTTATAAAGATGTTCACTGGGCAAATGAGAAAGTATTTTGACTTCAGGTTCTTAAGACAGCATGTGGAATAACTCACATAATACATGTTTTCTTATTTAGATTTTTAACTTTTGGTGACACTTAGTTACTCTACTGAAAATAGCCATGTAGTTGGTACTGAGTGGAAACTTCTTTTTAGTTCCCTAACTGCTTCGGAATTGGCTTAAAGCTTAAAATATTTTCTGCAAGTTGCCATAATTAAGTCAGGAATTACTTTACCAAAATGGAATGCATTTTACTTTGGTTTAGAAAACTTGGGAAAAACCTTATGGCTCAAGTTTGATTTTTCACGTGTCGACAGTTAATCAGCAATATATTTAAGGAATGCTTGGTACTACAAATCTTTAATAAACAAAGTACTTTGTTCCTGAATCTTTTCTCTGTAAATATCATAATAAAACTTGGATTTGTCTGAGAACTAGTACTTGTTATTAACCTGGACTGGCTAATTAAAATCATGTAACTCATAGGACTAGGTTCCATAGTAAAATGAAACTTTCTTATGAGCTCTGCTTTTCTTCCTTTAGTTCTTTGAAGCAGATGAGCAGCACAAACGTTTAGAAGCGGAGCTGAGAACTAGACTTGAGGTTTTGGAAGCTGATGCTGCCCAGCATCAAGCTGTGGTGGACAGTTTAACGAGGAAATACACGGATACCATAGAAAAGCTGCAGAATGATAAAGCCAAATTAGAAGTAAGGAGTTTTTCCTCTTACTTACAAGTTTGAAAAGTTTTGAAATGAAATGTCTTGCTGTGTCAGTACTTACATTGTGGGATTATCTTCTTGCATAAAGATCAAGTCTCAGACACTAGAAAGAGAAGCTAAGGACTGTAGGCTTCGAACCGAAGAATGGTAAGTGTTTTTACTTAATATAATGAAAAATTGATTTAAAGAAGTAACTGCTGTAAAAGATTAACTGGATTATTTTTAGAGAATAATACCTAGGGAAAAAAAAAAAAAGACTTTGATAAAACTCCAAATACTGGCCCACAGCACATTAACATCAAGACTGTGCAGGTCAGACTCCTTTTCTTTCTGCGATTGTAACTAGACAATCAATTCCACAAATTCAGCTTTCAGTAAGAGCAGTTTTGTTGCCAGGCTATTTTAAGTAGCTGTGAAGTTGATGAAAGCTTGAATTTATTTGTAATGGAATGCTATAAAAAGTAAAGAAACTACTACACTTATATGAAACAAAGATGTGAGTTTTTACAAACTGCTTCTAAAAACAGAGCTTGGGTAAGGTATGCTGAGACAACTGACTGAAGAGAGTTTCAAAAATCCCCCTCCACCCCAAAAGCTTCTTGAACAATCACTTGTGCTTCAGGCATAACATGCTCAGTTAGAGTATTTGAAAGTTTTTGTTGAAGGATTGTATTGTTAGTTTTGGAATACCTTCATTGTCTTGAAGGACAATTCCTCTCTGTGGAAGATGGGAAGAAGTTGAGGACTGTGGGCCAACTCAAATTAGCATGCCCTTCTCCTAAAGTTCATTGTTAAGGTGCAATTTTTAAAGATATATGTGCAGTATGGATCGTTAATGTAATGGATAAAATGCATAGTGAATGGTCAGACCTCTCCTAATACAGGTCAGGGTTTCACCAAGAATGACTTGCAAAGGAGGATGAAAGCTGTGTTTTGCTGCTCTTTGCTTTTTTGTGGTGTTTGAAAAACAGCGTAGTCTTAATCTGCTACTATTCAGTTCAGAGCTTGTTGGTCATGTTCTGTGATGACTGGGTAATTAAAGTCATTGTAAGAAATTGTCCCTGCCATTTAAGAAGGGTGACTTTTAAAAAATAATAAAGCCTGACACTTCTGTGTTTTAAACACTGAAATCGGTATCTAATGAACACGTGACAGAAGGTGTCTTAGAGTACTGCTCTTCTGTTTTCCCCACTCTTTCAGGGGAAGGGATCCATTTGCCTCCGACACCCACACTTTATTCAGGAAAGCCAGAGGACAGGAGACTTGACAGCCCGCATGCCTTGAAAATTAAAGGGCAGAATGTAACACAAAACATATCAAACTACTTGTTTCCCATTCCTTTATAGTACAAAAAGGAAACATCCATACTTTTGCAGTTTGTCTTTATTTTCTATCATGCCCAATGCTACTGTGGTTCATGCTGTACAGTTTCTATGCAATTTTGGAGCTGTTCTCCAAGAAAAATATTTGTTAATGTGCATGAGCTACTTATTGGCCACTTTTTTTATATCTTGGTTGCCTATTTTGGATTATTTTTCCCTTGTTAGTCCTGATAAATTTCCACGTATCAAATGTTTTTGTAAAAAAGAAAAAAAACTGTCCCTTTGACACCTTCCCCCCTACCCTCCACTATATGTGCAGGAGTTCTAGATGTCAAATGGGAAGCAAAACAGTGAAGAATTTGGGAGCCTAAGTTGGGTAAGGTGTGGAATTTGGTCTGAATCAATATGCAGTAATCTTTGTTGACATATGTATATAATGCTGGAATGTGTTATTGTTAATCTCTGGAATCTATACTAATGATATTAGTAACCTTAATAACTTAGGTTCACATCTATATACACAGTCAAATGCAAGTGAAGCAGATCTAGAGAAAAATCACTTGAGAATGCATCAAACATAATTGCCAAGTCTTGTGGGAATGGGACGTATCATAGCAGTGTTTAAATACGCGGCTTTGAAAAGCTTGTGAGGTATTTCCAATAGTGATGTGACAGTTAACTGCATTATTGACAACTCACTACTTGCATATTGGAATACCACATTGGATATATAGTAACTAATTTAAAAGCCTTTTTGCATTCCCTTCATATAGCTTATACAATAATTGCAGAACTGGAAAATAATGTAAAGATTAACTCTGAAGTAAGTTGAGCTTCTCAAGAATGGAATTTAGGATTTACAACAACTTGTTGCATCTTTCACTGCATTTGTTAGGGATTAAAATACGATGTCATATATTAAATCTGACATAAAGAAAGAAAAATGATTCCTATTGTCTTCTGTCTAACTTCTAGAAAGAGACAGATACCTGTACGCTCAAGGGATGCTTATGGTGAGCTATGGTGTTGGTGATACAGATTAAATTTTAAAAGTTTACAATGAGTGTGTGTGTGGTTTTTCGTTTGTCTTTTTGTTATTTAGCCAGCAACAGTTAAAGAATCTTCAAGCAGCTTTGGGCAGTAGACTGGAAGAATCTCTATGCATAATCAATGAAAAAGTACCTTTTAATGACACAAGTACGTATTACCTTGGTCTGGGTTTCTTGTTTAATTTTGGGTATCCATCTGGAGGAAGTACTCCTTATGAATTAAAATATATTAGCTGTTAGAAATGTTGGACACCTGAACAGACACTTGGAGGTAATTGTGATAAGTATTCCTAATACTTGTCATAATCTTGTTTAGTGATCTTAAAAAAAAAAAAAAATCCAACAAGGTTTTTTACAGATGTATATATATAATTAAAATTAGAACTTGTCTTGCTTAGTGTTGACAGAATATTGTAAAAGATGAAGGAACACTGTCTATTTACTGGTTTCTCCACAAAGATTTCTGTAGTTACTCATCTCAAAGAGTATTATTTTGGCAGGGTATATTCAGGAGTTAAAGGAAGTTCAGATGGGGATAAACTAGTGGCTGCAGAGATGTTGACTTAATGAGGCATTGCATCAGTAGCGGTCTACACTTAGTACTAGTGGGAAGTCTGTCAGTGTGTCTCATCTCTGATCAGAGAACACCCAGACTAGTTCTTATCTGTGGTTTGTCTCGGGCTCATTCACCCTTTTCGGGGGGGAAAAAAACCCTTTGAAATTGGGGACTTCTACCTGAAGCAACCTTTCTTTTTTCCTGCTTCCTTTCCAATTGCTACTCGATAAACTGAAGGGCAGAGGATACCATGAAGTTAGGAGTGCTCAGCCTTTGCATTGCTTTGGTGCAAGAATCAGTTACTATGTGCCAGATCAGTGCTGTGTGCTGGGTGCTTTTGTAAATAGCTTGAACGCCAGGTTGTACTTGGGCAGGCAGCAGTCTGTACTCTTTTGGCAGCATGACTAGGAGGACCTGGAATGGTGGAAAAAGCTGGAAAGAGTGGAGAAGGAGCAGAGAAGTGAAAAAAGGCTGTTGAATTTCAAGTAGGCTTTACTGGTAGCTTTTGCATTTTTCATTCGGTTTAAAACTTGATGACAATGTTTTGAATAGCCTTAGGTTCTCTAAAAGCTGATCTGGTGGGGTGTTGCAGGGGTGAGCCTTCCAAGTTCTCCACTGGGTTGGCAAACCAGTGAGTCTTGGCTTAGAAACACTAGATCATCTTCTCTTTAGGAAATGTTGACTCTCATAACAGCACGTTATGCTTAGGTGTTGGTGCCTTGAGTTGATACCCTTTTCACTTCTTTCCTCTCACAAAGATCACTTTGTCTGGCATCTGCTGCCTATTTCTACTTCTCTGGCTTCTTTAGCTGATTTTTTTTTTTACAGGTGGTTATCATTGTAGTGAGAACTTTGATGTGAATAATTTACTTATCTGCTCACTCAGCTGCCATAGCATGTTTTTGCTTGTGTAGAGAACACTGCAAATACTGGACAGATCTTCGGTGATAGAAAAATGAGAGAAAGTCAGGAAATATTTATCTGCTCTGGATTCCAACAGTCTTGCTATAGGCTCTGTAGTTGTTTTTAAGGGTAGCTAGCACCTGGCTTCAGTTTCAGTAACAATCAAATGACTTGTTGACTGCTAAGCACGATTTCAAGAGTAGAAAGATAACAAAGTTTTCTGAAGCATTTACTTATGAGTAGGACTGGGTAATTTTGGACAGTTTTTTGTTCTGAATACAACTACCTCTTCCCAAGTGTTAATTGCCAAATGTGAATGATACAAAAGGGATAGAAGCTATAAATTTCCTTTCCAAATTTTAAACTAAGTGGTTATTATTCCATTTAATTGAGGATGGATGTGATTCCTTTTAAATCTATAAAACTTTGTAAGCTGTTCTCTAGGTACAAATATCCCTCTACCTCTTTAAAAAATTGTGCCTGCTTGTAATTGAACAATCATTCTAGTTGCTCTTTAATTGGAACAGAATGCTGAAATATGTGGAGAGAACATCTCATTCTAAAGTATCAACAAATCAAGTACATACAGGAGCTTTTTTTTTTTAAAACATGCAAACCATTAAAAAACCCATTTATCTGACTGACCCTGGAATGTAATTGAAATTTGAAGATCATCTTGAACTCTTTAAGGGCTTTTAAAAGATTTTCACTCTTGTTACTAATGAATACTGTTCTGAGGATTCTGCTCTTACCTATCAAATTCAGGGTGTTCAGATGCCTCAGTTTGGAAGTCAAATTTAGTCAAGTATAGAAGTGCTTTCTTTCCACCTAGTCACAGTAACACTTCTTAAGTGAGGATGTTTAGGCCTACTTTATTGAAGCCAATTGTTTGTATCTTTTTAGTTACTATTACTTACATGAACTGTAATATTACTGCAATGAAATTTTGTATTTAAAAAAAAAATCACTATTTACAATACATGTCTTAAAAAACCCCCATGATTTAATAAGTGCATATAACAGAATTTTTGTCCTCTAGGGTCTAATCGATACAATGCTCTGAATGTACCGTTACACAACAGAAGATATCAGGTAAGCACTTCTTGTGGCTTCATGTGTAAGGATGCAACCTTCTACACACATACTGAATAAAACCAGTCATTTTAGTGACCCAGGATATAGCCTGTCTCACTACTGTCATGATATTCCAAGGGAATTTTGCCCACAGAGCGTCTGCGCTTTTCAAAAGGTAGTCTATACTGTTGTTATGTTGAGGAGTCAAGTTGTCTGGTCACCTCACTTCACTAGAACTAATTAATTGACTACTGGCTGATGATCACTGTAGGTATTAACTCAAGCATGCCTTTCTAAAAAAATGGCAAAAAGGTTTAATATTTGTCTCTTACGCTCTTTTACTATGCCAACATGCAGTAAGTTAGAACTTGAACATTTCGTTCTTAAAGTTGGTTAAAACTAGGTTAGTTTAGAAGTCTTAGGCTTTTTGTTGAAAAATGGTAGTTTTGGTATCTTAAATTCCTTTTCCTCAAACTGAGCTTCTTCAGTCACATCACTTGAGCCCCAAAAATGTTTGCATTTGTGAACTATACATTGGTGTATATGCTAGAATACCATACTGGTTAATATTACTTGTCATTAGTCATAATCCTTTAAGGAATAAATCATGTATCTTTGAGAACTCTGCATGGTTCATTTACATTTTATGGGATGCTTCTTGCCAAAACACCTCTTACTTGCAGCCAAATAATCCTTATTAATTTAAATATTATTAAAAAAACCTGTTTCTGTTCATTACTGTAATTTCATCAGTTTCCTGGGGAACATAGTTTACTCAGTATTCAAAAATGAGCATTAGTTTTCTGTGAATAGCTAAATATATTAAGGCTTTTCACAGTACTAAATCGGATACCTTGATGGAGTCAAAATTTTCCTGTTTTGCTACCACTGAGGACGGGTTCTGCAGCACTTGGTGTTATTTCTCTTTGCTTGTATGATGTGTCTCAAACCTTCAAGTTAGTGCATTCAGATACCACTGTAGAAAGATTTCAAACAGCTGCTTTCTCCTTTCTTCAGAAGTGCCTATAAAGAGACCTTGTTCCTAATAAGTCTGCTGTGAGAACAGGTGACCTTCTGTCCAGTTTTGTGATGGAAATAGCCTTAGATCAACCTGTTGCTGAGTTCTAAGAAAAATCTGAATAACTGGAGAGTTTCTCCCTTTACTATTTTCTGCTAGCACGATGTCAGCCAGCGTCATGCTTCAAGATCTGCAGTCTTGAAAATGTTCCAGGACAGATTTTTATGACTGGCTTTGCTAGTGGAGGCAAAATGCTAGTGTATTAGCGCAGGCTGCAGTGTGAAGGACAGCAAAACAGTAATATTGTCTGTGTTCCTTCCTTGCATAGCTAATTAACATACACAAACTGAGTATAATGACTGCATTGATTACTTGCCGCCATCCTTGATCTGTAATCAAGATTCACTTGATTTAACACTTCATTGAAGCGTTAGGAATGCAACTCTGAAGAATAAGTCATGCTTGGCTGAAATGTCACTTTAACCTTATTCTCTTCTCCATAAATCACAATAGAGTGTGGTTTTCTTCTCTGTTGTCTTTGCTTTTTCAGAATGTTCCATTTTGGATTCATTTCTTGGATACCTTCCTAATGCACTAAAGCCACAGAACAGCCTTATTAGTGAGCAGCAGCTCAGTTCTGTCCAGGTGGGAGAATAAGAATTGAATGTTACTGGTTAGAGAAGCAGACATGTCTTACTCTAGGAGAAAACCTCATTGGTTTTTACTAATTAAAGTTAGGTTTCCTTACAACCAGGTGTTACAAATTTCTCACTGTCACCACACTGAAAGAACTGAGCTGTTGTCAGAAATTAGTCTCTAGAATTCTTAATTTCAAAGATGGTTTCTGTAATTGTACTAACCTCTAAGTGTTCTCATGGCCTGTAGTTTGAGAAATGCAGCAGAGGCAAAGCATCAGCTGTTGTATGAAATAAAAACTTACTTTGTTGTCATAGAAAAACATGCCCTTCTGTGTGGTATTGTAGTTTATGAATAAACTTTAAAATATGAGTTAAAGATAATTGCTGCTGTGTATTTTAGGCTGAACTAGTAACAAGAAAGAAATCATTGATGGCAATTTTTTTGTATCCAACCGTAGAATTTTTTTCATATTTAAATAGGTACATGTCAATTATAATAATTTTGTAACTGTCTTTACAGCTGAAGCTGCGAGACCTTGCTGGCCAGGCGCTGGCTTTTGTTCAAGAACTTGTAGCTGCTCTTTTGAACTTCCACACATACACTGAGCAGAAGGTACAGATCTTTCCCATTGACTCTGCAACAGACACTATATCACCGTTAAATCAGAAGGTAAAGCTTGCAAATTTCAGCTACGAGTATATTCAATTATGTAGGCTTTCATGAGTGAACAATCTTAGTTATGCAAACTTCTACCACCTTTACTGGAATGCTATGAGTGTGGTCCTGAGAGGCAGTCTCTCCTGCATGAGAAGTCTTTTCTGTTAGGTGAATTCTCTGAACGTGGGTGAAGGCGTAGCTACAGAGAACCCTTTTCCCCTGTGCCTCTGCTACAAGACCAATACGATAGTCAAATCAAGGCTTTGCTTTTTAAGTGCTAAATTAAAGTGCATTTGTCAAAAGTTTAACTGACTTATTTTAAAATACACAAATACTGTACTGCTGAATAGATGCTTGTCTTAGTGCACTGGGGCATGGGAGATGTTGAGACAGAAGGTCTTGCGTTTAAAGTGTTTAACTGTAATGTGAAATAAATTGGATGTAAGGTAGGCTTATGAAGGAGAGAACTTGGACTCTGTTCCCTTGTCAAAAACCAGCTTTATCATCTGATTTTGGGCTATTTGTGCAAAGACCTTTCCTCTAAGTGTTCTGAAGCTTCAAGTCTGTAAAGCACGTTGAAGTTGTTATGAGAAACGTGACCTGTCTCTTTCTGTGCAACTCCACGGGAAGACTTTTCTGAGACTATCATTCAGAGCTGCATCTTTTGGCTTTCTCTTTCTATGCCATGAAGCATGGAAAAGAACTTTGTGCACAGGGATTTGTGTGGGGATGCATATATGCATGCTTTGGAATAAAATTGCTTTAACATCAGAGTTGTCGACTTCATAGTGCAAGTGGACCTATGTGCATTTAAGTTGCTGGATGACAGTATTTTCTGATTTGGACTATAATTTCAATTTAGTGGTTTGTAGGGGTCAGACTTAAGCTACCAAGATGAATGTGATTTGCATTCATCGAATGGCTGCAATGCATGTAGTGGCAATGTTAACTATCACAAAACTTTCCTGTTCTTGGGAAGACCTCGTATAATCTCTTTGCAGGCAACAGATATGCTTGTGAAGGTGTTTACCTGCTAGAGAAATCCCACCCTATTTATCTCTTCAGTTGTTTTCAACTATTTGAACCAAGAATACATTTTGACAGAGGTTCAGCATAGGTCTTAGTTTTGAGAACGTTTTCTTGCTCCTGCCACCAAACATGCTCAAAATGGCATATCCTTCCTGTGAAAACTATGTGGGTTTGTCATCTTCCAAATTCTTTGGGGCAGGAACTGTGTCTTCTTGTTCATGTGGTGCAGTGTGGTGATTGGATTCTACAGACGCTACTGCGGTTTACGCTAAGGGAATAAAATCAGGTTTCTTAGACATCACTTCTTGCACGTTTTTTTCTTAATGTCCTAGTTAACACATCACACAGCTGAAACACACAACTTAATCAGAACTGTAATTTGATTCTCCTTTTCTGATGATTGACTCTGATTCAGTAGTTCAGGCTTTGTTTGTTTTCATAATTATGTCTCTTGTCTGCCCCACTGTGTATTCATGACCTAATTGCACTCAGTGCACTGCTACCTCTTGGGGCTTTTGCCGTGACTTTCCAGTGGTGAAACATCTTGTATCACTCACTGAAGCTGCTGTTGCACCTGTATTTTTGATTACTTTATTTATTTGCTTGGCAAGTGTCCTCAGTGTGATCTTAGCTTCTCCACTGAGTGGTTCAAAAACCTCCCCTTAATATGGTAGAGAAAATGAGACAAGTGTCAGGTAGTGGCTTCACACACTTGCACTGATTTATTTTTCCCCAACTCCAGGTCTTGTCTGGCGCTTTCGAGCTATTTTCCCCACCAAACACTCAAAGTAGATGTGGACAATTCCCTTCCAGGTTCAAGTATTCCTTTTCTCTTTAAGTATTGGATTGCTGGGTTCTGCTGGGTCTTCAGCATTGTGCCAGATAACTCCAGTCCTCTCTCTTGCCACACAAGTCAGGAGCATTCTGCATGTGTTACTTCTTCCTCCTTAGATTTAGGAATTTTCCCTAATTCCATCCAGATTTGTGCATGCATGAATGAGAGCTTGGCATCTCTCTTTTCTTGTTAACACTGTGTTACTGCACTGTAATAATACAAGCAATAATTAGAATTTCTCATACCCTATTTGCCTGGGATCTTTAGCTACTATTGTGGTATAAATAATCAAAGGTGAAGGTATCTTTCTGTGGGGTAAAATAAAAACCAAGATCACTTTTGACTACCTATGTCAATCTCTGGGAAAAGCTTTTGTAATACTGTGGTATTAAAATTGAAAGCTGATGGTACTGTTACGTTTTGATTGTGTGTGAGAATAAACACCTTTGTTCTCAGGTATACTTTTTTGAAGGCGAAATTAGCCACGGGATTTACTTAAGCAATTTTTAGCAAAGTCAGACAGTTATATGAGGCCAAAGTTTCATAATTGCCCAAACCTGTCATAGTTCTTGAAAGTAAGAATTCTCCCTTTGATTAGTTATTGCTTCATCCTTTGCATTGGCATAAGCATACTTTGACCCATGTTGAAAACTGGACTGGATAAAGATTAAAATGTATCTCTTGCTCTCAGTTTTAACTCTGTTTAGTTCTTCAATACTTGGCACAGCTGTGCAAATGTTTATGCTGATGCACAGGACGAGGCCCGAGAGGCAATCAACAGCTAGGAGGAAGGTAGGATAGTTTATTCTGGTGGCTTAATGGTGCATGGATCTGGCCTTAACGTGATGGAGTTGGGCGAGGAATGCAAGAATGTTTAAACTTAAGCAGGGGTTTGGTGTGCTGTGCATGGCAGTTAAAAGGAGGTAGGGTGCTGTGGCAAAGCCCTAGATGGGGTTTTGCCTGGACTTCCATTGTAGTCTTTGCTATTTCTCACTTTCCCTCAAGGTGTGTGTTTGTGTCCTGTAGAAGAGGTCGCTGTACATCACTTGACTGTTATATCTTATTGACGTCCTGGGGATCACTTAAGATGACAGGTGCTTTGCTGAAGTGGACTGTTCAATTGTTAACTTGAAGCAGTTTGCAAGAGCCTTCAGCAAGCACCATTTTAAAATTTCTCTGTACTCAGTTCTCACAGTATCTTCATGAAAATGCTTCATATGTTCGCCCTCTGGAGGAAGGAATGCTTCACTTGTTTGAGAGTATTACAGAAGATACTGTGACAGTCCTGGTAAGATTTCTTATTTTTAGTATTGAAAAAGATTTTTACAGAGTAAAAATACTTAATGTGTTGTTTTTCCTTCCAGGAAACATCTGTGAAACTGAAGGCATTCTCAGAACATTTAGCTTCCTACTTATGCTTTTTAAGAAAGATTCTTCCTTATCAGTTAAAAAGGTATTTTTGATTTGCTAGATCAAATTAAAGGGGCAGTAAGCGTCAGGCATGCAGCAGTGTCAACATCTACAACTCAATATTAAAGTCAACCTTTAAAGCACTCTGGCTTAAAAGGCAGAACTTTGGGTTTTGCCTGCTGGTTGTTGAGCCTTGAGGTTATGCATGTGTTTTTTCAGCTGGGCATTAGAGCTAAAACCATATATTTTAAAGCCTCTCCCACTCCCCCCACCCAGATGACTTTAATGAAAGCTGTGCAGATTTTTAATGTTTCTTAATGTTATTGAATAGCATTGATACTATTCAGGTATCATACACTGAAACTGTTCATTTCTTTAGCCTGTCTGAATATTACTTATCATGCAATAAATAGAGCAATGTATTAAAACTTGGCCAGATGTACATCCCTTCTGCAGTGAAAATCTTTGTTCCGGAGTGGGTTGAAGGGAAGTGAATTACTAGTGCAAAGGACTGCTTAAAAAGAGGGTTTGGATTAAGGAAGAAGAAAAAGCTTGTTTTGTGCTGCCTTTGCACCTGTTCTCCTGCTCCTTAGGAAGCAAAATGTAAATTTTTATGTAGTAGAGGAAAAAGTCTTTAAACTGATGCAATCAGTTTCCTGCTGTGAGTGTAAACCATTCTTGGCTTGTGACTGAAGTTCCTAAGAGGGGATAGTACATGCAAACAGTAATTTTCATGTATTGCTAAGTTACTCTGGTATGTTAAACTTTCTAAAATAAATTCCTAGTCTATTGTTGCTTTGGACTGGGGATGTAGAGAATGTTAGTTATCTACTCCAAAACTCATGAACTTGTTTTTTAAGATAATTGCTCACTTTTTTAAAAAAATGATTCATATATTCCTAGTTTGGAAGAAGAGTGTGAGTCTTCTCTTTGCACAGCTGCTTTAAGAGCTAGAAATATGGAGCTACACAGAGACATGAAAAGGTTGACTGCAGTCTTTGAGAAGCTACATACATATATTAGCCTTCTTGTGTTACCAAGTAAGTGCCAGTTTTGGCTCCGTTGGTTACGTTGTGACTTGAAGGTGTAGTTTTCCTTTTGGACCAGTAAAAAACCCAAACCCCAAGCAAACAAAAAACCAAACAAAAAAAACCCCATAAAATAAACCAACCCTCCCCCAAAATCCCACCACACACAAAAAAATCCCACTTCTATGATAGGGGAAAACAAGGCTAATGCTACTCTTTAGGTAGAGTCTGAACTATGGGGCAGGTGAGTTCTGCAATATGCTCTATCATATCGGACCCTCTTTGATCTGGGCTGGGAGACTGAGTGTGCTGTAGAGTGTTCCTTTAATGCTCTGCACTCTTCCTTCTGGATGGACTTAGGCATGGTGCAGGCCTGGAAATTACCAAGCAGTCACATGTACCAAACTTTAGGTAGTCATAGTTAACTACAGAGGAGGAGAAATGACTGTAGTTTTTTATAGTACGATTGACAGTATGTCTTTTGTCATCTCTTAATCATTAAATTGTTAATAAACTATGTTTTATTGCTAATTATCTGAATGAAATTTAGGAGACTTGGAAGTCTTTTACCTGCCTACCCTGGCAAAAAATGGTGTATATATATATCTAATAGTATAGAAGGGAAAATTTAAGTAAATGAATCTGTTATGATTCTTAGTTCTAAAGATCATACCCCATGCAAATGCAGGTGGAAATTGGATGATTTTTCAAAGCTAACTTTTTTCATTCATAGTTGAATCTTAATTTTTTTTTTTCTTTCTATGTGGTACTTTTAGGTACAAAACCAGAAGGACTTCTTAGGACAAATTACAACTTGGTGTTTACAAACATTGCTACAAGTCTTCATGGATTTCATGACATTTTAAAAGGTGAGAGTACAGGAATAGTGGTATGCTTCAGCTCTGCTTTTTTCTGTTTACTATAACATATATGTACTCTCTTTCTAACAATGTTAAATGTGTAATATGCGATAAATCTGGTTTGTTTTGCCTTTACAAACTAAGAAAAGAAACTAAATCTGCTAACTACTTATTTTGGACATGCATGCATGTTTTTCACTCCTCCAGTCTGTTAGCTTTCTTCTTCTAAGTTGCTGGAATATTTAATTGTGGCATTCTAGATCTTCCTGAGCAGTATTGCTTTAGTTACTGAACTTTGTTGCTCTAGTGGAACTAGCATACAGAGTGGAATGCCATTAAATGTACATATTTTCCTCTGCTTCCGTACTGTTGACCTAGTACCTGCCTTCAAAGTGGATTTTTTCCTTCCAGTTTTTAGGTTGATTGCTATTTTTAACATGAATATATAACCAAAGCTTACGAAGAAGTCTGATTTCCTTAACTTCCTCCTTGAAAATGGTTTTCTTTTATCAGAAGGACATGGATATGTTACATTTTTAGTGAAGTGATGTTTGGTTAAAACTCAGTGTTTTAAAACCCTGATGTTTCTGTATATCCTGTAGCTGTGCCCAGGGAGAAAATAATGTGTATAGGTGAATTGTTTTGATATTAGTCAGCTGTTTAAACATTATAATTTTATAATTTTAAGCAAAATGTTTTTTTCTTTCTTCTAGTCTTTTAGTAATAATGTCAATAACACTGCCCCATTTTGCAGTGTCTGTTTTAAAACAAAATGATACTATTAGAGATCGCACCACAAACAAAATGAGACACTAAACCAAGAGTTTTGTAACATAAGTTTATTGATAAATACCTTCTACCTCTTAATATAGTCACTACAATGTAAAACAAATGCAACTTATACTTTATCAAAAGAAATAAAGAAAATGGAAGCAAAGTACTGAAGAAAACTGTTAGTAGAATTCATTAAGCACAACATTTCTGTTGCTAGCTAACACCTCGCACTCCCATACTCCACAATGCCTGATTTGACACTTCTTCCTTCCTTCCCAACCCAAACTAATTTCCAACTGCTTAAGCTTGCCTCAGATTATAACTTCTGGTGGTGATGGGCTAGAATTTCTCCATTCTGTAGCAATAGCACTTTATTGTAAAACAGGTGCAAAGTGTTCACTTGTCAAATAATTACTTATTTTTAATTAGGCCAAGTTGGGAATGTTTGTTCTTACATGATAAATACTTGAGTTTTTTAAAATTTTGGTACTGTTGAAATTAATTAGTGTATTTAAGCTAAGATGTTTTTGTGAATGACTTTCAAAAAGTTTTGTGGGGTGTTTTTTTTCCTCTCTGAAGACTGTTCTGTTGATTTTTGCCTGAAAGAATTTTAGAATGTAGGAAGTAGCATTCTAAATTTCTGGTAGTCTTTTAGATTTGCTCTGACAGAATCAAAATACTCTTCCCTTCTAAGTCATGTAAGCTTAAGACTCAGATATTGAACATGACTAAAAATTCTACCTTTAGTGTCCTGATGTAAACGTATGGAAATGGAAAGCATACTTGTGGAATGAAATGCTAGTTCAGTGTGAGCTTGGATCAGCGATTATAGCTATGATTTTTGGGATACAGAGTACACTTAAATATACACCTTTATTCTGCCTTGTGTAACAGGCATAATGTCTATTCCTTATAACCACAAACAGTTGTCTAAGGCAGTATACCAAAGAACTAAGAGTCTCCAGAATGAACTTTTATACAACTCGCTTAGAGGGGGAAAAGTGTTTGAAGCCCGAGGTCATAAGCTGAATTTGAAAATGGTTGCTTAAAGAGACAAAAAGTGTAATTTGACACAGATATGTGTTTTCTTTTTCTAGACATTTCCAAGCACTACAGTCAGAAAGCTACTCTAGAACAAGACGTTCCAACTGCCACACAGAAACTCATAACTACAAATGACTGTATCTTATCCTCTGTTGTGGCTTTAACAAATGGAGTGGGCAAGGTAATGGATATTTTTGTTTCAATATAATGCCCTAACTTGTGCAGGTTTTCTTTTAAAAAAAAAAAAAAAAAAATTAGCTGGATGATTTAGAAAACCTAGGTGTGCCTCTGATACTAATTATCTATAGCATGAGGTTTGTTCTAAGGTATTTTCAGGCTACCAGATAAAACCAACTGAATGGGTAATAAAAGTAGGTACTGTGAAGAGGATGCTTTGCCTTAGTAAGGTCCAAGTTATGTGGAGAACCTGCAGCTTGTTTGAATTTCTTGTTGTGAAGTCCACTGTCACTAAATACTTATATTTCTCTTGAAAGAGTAATTGCTCTCATGAATCTTTCTGGTGAACTTAATTTGAAAAGTGAATTTTCTTGATGTGTCTAGATTGCCTCATTCTTTAGCAACAACTTGGATCACTTCACTGCTTCGCTGAGCTATGGCCCTAAAGGAGGAACAGAGTTCATCAGCCCTGTTTCAGCTGAGTGTATGCTGCAGTACAAGAAAAAGGCAGTTGCTTACATGAAGTCTTTGAAGAAGGTTTGTTCAGCTAGCATGCTTGCACAGAGAAGGCACAATTCAGGTGATAGTTGGTTATACCAAAGAGAATACCAGCTAAGGATTTTTAGTATTTGGAATGGATTTTGCTCTGAATGAGAATCTTTGGCTGAGGAAATGGAGCCCTTAGAGCAACAATGCTATTGAAAAACTTAGAGAACATAGTTGCTCTTACAACTGAGCATATGTGCCAATTCTGCTGTTACCCATTTCCACTAATTATTTCTTTGCCAAGACTCCCAAGAAGAGGGTAGCTGCTTGCTTAGATTTCCTCTCATATTCACCAGGAATATGGAGTGAATGACATAATATTCTTATACTTGCATTCCCTGGAAGACAGTGGAGAGCAATGGTGGGGGGGGGGGGGGGGGGAGCAGCTGAAAAGGAGGAGAAAATGTGCTGAACCAAAGGGTTGAACACTGCCAGATCTCCCTGTTGTGTCCATTAAAATTAACAATTAAGGGATGGTGTGCTTAACAGTTATCATTAAACCACTTAATGCAATGTCTGTAAAGTGGACCTTAAGATGCATTTGATCATTAAGTAACACCTGGAGTTTTCTGAGCACTTTTCAATCAGATGTGCATTTTGGGGTGGTATTTTTTGTTAGCTTAAACCATTTTCTCTACTGGCTGGTAAACACTTGGAAGATGTTTTTCTTCCCTTTACTGAAGTAAGGAGGGCAATAAGAAAATAAATGTAGAATACATGTTCTGATCTACTGTGAAACATGTTTTGAGGTTTGTTTTATCCTTCTACAGCCTTGTGCAGATTCAGTGCCTTATGAGGAGGCTTTGGCTAATCGCAGAGTTCTTCTGAGTTCCACAGAAAGTAGAGAAGGTCTTGCACAACAGGTATTCTGGTATAAATTTTACTAACGTACATGATAGTGTATTTCGTAAAGGTAAAGTAGTATCAAATAGTCTCCACATTTATGTGTGTGGGTTTTTTTTGTACATATATGTGCATATACTGAAGCTTAAAATTATTTGTAGAGTTTTGAAAGTAAAGCTTATCCTTGTCGGGCTGGGTTATTCAAGACTTGTTCTCCTGTACCTGCAGAATATACATGTAGTTATAAGAGACAGGATTATGCCACTGATATCTTCATTTATAAATACAGGAAGTCAGGCAATCTTCAATAATTCAAATAAATGCAAAATAAAGACAAGAGTAAGTCATACTGAAGTATTCATTCCTAATGTTATGTACTGTTTTGAGTGCTTTTTTGGACTATGCAGGATTTATTAGCACTGGTTAAGAACAGTGATTTTTCAGTTAAAGTCTAATAATAGATTAGTTTATCATTCTTGCAGCATGCGTATATTTTTTTTCTGAAAGGTGAAGCAGAGGGAGGTTAATTGGTATTTAAAAGGCCTATACAGTTTGCCCATCTCCTCATATGAATGAGACTAACTGATTAATACTAAAACTTCTTTATTAGCTTGAATGTTCAGACTGTGCTTGAGTCACTGTCATTGAACTTCTACAAAAGAAAGACTTCAGTGTTTTTTGTTGTGGTGGTGTGTGGGTTGGTTTTTTGTGGTTTTTTTTTTTTTTTCAGTGGCCAGTATTCAAGGTGTACTAGTGGGGATGAGATGAATTTCAACAGAAGTGTGTGGAGTGATACTATGTGTACTGTTCCATAGTTGGTTTCTTATCTGGACAAATGGGTGGCTCTGTGTGAGGTGCGGCAGCTGAAAGGGGAGAGATTGTTTGTCTTTCTAGCATAGAACAAGACAATGCTAGTGTCAGGCACACATCCTTCAAGTTTTCATAAAATTTTTCGCTGCTTTGATTTTCACCTAATATGGTGTTGCCAGTTCTATGAGCTGTAAGTTTGTGATGCATGTTTCAGACTAACTAAATAACGTGGTCATTTTTGACACGTGACCATAGTTAAGTGTACAGCTCAAATCGGTAGTTGTTTACCTGCTGCATTATTCATTAGCTCACTTATGTAATGGTTTAAAATAATAGAATGGTAGAATCATTTAGGTTGGAAAAGACCTTTAAGATCATCCAGTCCAACCATTAACCTAAGACTACCTAGTCCACCACTAAACCAGTTAAGGGGAGAGTAATAATTTCATGTTTCCTGGCTTGGTGGCTGGATACTTTTTAATGAAAGCAAAAACTAGAAATCACTAAGGCTGGAAAGGACCTCTAAGATCATCAGTCCAACCATCAACCCAACACCACCATGCCCACTAACCATGTCCCAAAGTGCCACGTCTGCCCGTTTTTTGAACAATTCCAGCATGGTGACTCCACCACCTCTCTGGGCAGCCTGTTCCAATGCTTGACTACTCCTTCCGTGAAGAAATTTTTCCCAATATCCAATCTAAACCTCCCCTGATGCAGCTTGAGGCCATTTCCTCTCGTCCTTTAGAGTAATGCATATATTTTCTTAATACTAGCACTTATCTTTCATCAAATTACCCTCATTCCTCACAGTATTGGCCCTATTTATTTCTGGAGAAGCTGTGGTTGACATGCAATATATTCTGAAATATTCAAATAGGAAATAAGCATAATTGATGAAATAAAGGCTGGTGCAAAACAAACTGGAGATAATTATTGAAATGTGTCCTTAGAGTAGCCTGAATAAAAAAAAAATACATTAACAATAATTTACATTAGGATTAATTAGATACTTTATAAATTATTATCACACCCACTCACATTCATGCAAACTAGTCAGAGCTAGTAATGTACATTGTTTTATATACTAAATATACCCATTTGTCTACACTGAAGATGTATTTCTATACCTCTTAAACCTCAAAGAAAATGCAAGTTCATTTTCAGAAATATTCAGTCCTAACAAAAGGGAAAAATACAATGCCTTTATTAACCAGAAAGGAAGGACTAAATCTGTTTATACATTATCTGAGTCCTATCCCTTGTTGAAGGATAGAAGATCACCTCTTTACTGTCTTAAAACATTCCCTGTGTGTGACTTCTTACCCGTTGTGTTCAATAACATGGACTGTAAACTTTCCCTCCTAAAGGTCCAGCAGAGTTTGGAGAAAATTGCAAAACTTGAACAAGAAAAAGAACACTGGATGTTGGAGGCCCAGCTAGCTAAAATAAAGCTAGAGAAAGAAAACCAAAAATTGAAGAACTCTCTTAGTGGACATTTATCTGAAACTATACAAGATCGTTCTGTTTTGCCAAATGTAGCGGAACAAAAGAAGGAAACTACAGAAAAGAGTCCAAGGGAACCTATTAAAAGTACTAGTCTGGTAAGTGACCTTTTTACTTCAATAGAGAAAAATCCACTTTCTTCAGTAGTAGTACTGTTTGATCAGTGGAACGCTAATCATGAAAGCTTCTTGTCTGAAATGCATTCACATTTGGCCTCCTTGTATTTGCAAAGCTGCTTGCTAATACTTTCTGCAGAGTTTGGAACTTCTTGGGTTTTGAGACTTTGGTATCTTTAGTATCATGGAGACATTTTTGTAGCTCTGCACTTGTATGACTGAGGGGAAAATAGTAGGTGCTTAACTTCTAGATTTTTCTGACTCTGTAGTCAGGAAGCCTTGCAAGCAGTATATATCTCAGGTTGGGTCTGAGTTTCCAATACTTCTTTCATCTGTAGGTATGTTAAAGCAAACGAAAGTAGGTAATTAGTATTTTTAAATGGGTTGAAAGACTTACTACAAGTTGGTGCGGTATAACTTAATTTTAACTTGAAGCCATTCAAGTTTTCAGTGCTGTCTGGAACACTAATTTTTATGTAACCTTCATAGGCACGTAGAACTTAGGCTCAACAATGGCATTTGCATATAGCGAGCATTCTGTCCTTGCTTTTCTATGTTGGGTAAATTATCTTTCCTGTTTATTGCTAGTATGTAAAAGAGGTTGGCCTTTCCTCTGAATTACCACTTCCAAAGTGGTATTGATAGGGATGTCATCTGTAAGAAAGAAATGATCTACTTAGCTCAGCACTCAGTAGAATTCTTCCTTGTTTTTTTTTTCTCCCCACTTTCCTGCTCCAGGATAAAAATGACCTGTGGATTGTTTTGAAATCCCCAATTTTGAAGTAAACTGGCATCTTAAGTTTTTGGTCCTGTATTTGATTCGTAGGAGTTTGAGGAGAATGGCTTTTTCTAGCCATGATACTTAATGTAACTCACAGGTCAACATATTGTATAAATATTTCCCATAAACCTAAATCTCTAGTCCTGTTGAGGTCAGAAAAAAGCCTCTTGTCTCTGTGAAGACATTCTTCCATGAAACTAGTTAGTCACATACACCCCTCTGCTAGAGTTCTGTCAGTGCTTCACACTGAACTGTCAAACTGGAAGGAAAGGAATTCAGAAGGTACTCAAGAAATCGAAGATGGGTTTCTTTGCTCTTGAACATGAAAAGTAATCTTTTAGTGTACTAATGTACCTCTGAATGTACCTAGTTTCATGTAATCAAACAGTTGCATAATCATACAAGCTAGCTGTGCCTTGTTGCTTCTATTGCTTTTTCCCTGTGTACATCATAAGGCAAAGGATATATTTGGAGAGTTGGTGTCAGCTTTAATTCTGTTCAAGGCATTAATGTATATTATTACCCTTGTTTATGTTACAGGTGGAAGTACTTTAATTTGGTTTTAGTTTTAACTGTTGCAAGTTTAGTTTAAACTGTTTAGTTTTAACTGTTGCAGGATTTTTTTTTAATTTAAAGTTCTTCTATGACTGAAGCCAAAGTGTCTTGCAGCTATAGTATCTATTTTTGCAGTTCTCACTTAAGTGTATTTTCTTCCTTGTTCTAGATTGGAATGTTGACTGTAACTACTGATAATGAAAAGGTAATCTGTTTTAAACATTATCAAAGTACATCTGGTAAATAGTTCAATTCTGATTATGTTAAACTTATTCCAAAGGTCTAATTACCAAGAATATGGTTGTATAATGGCATGAGTCACCATGCAGTCTGTACACTGTATCTTCAAGTTTCTGAAATCCATGTATTTCTTGACTGACTTCTGTTTAGTGAACTGTTATCTTTTATTCATGTAAGCAGTTTGGAGCAGCGTGAGCTGTGGTCCAGGTCTGTTCTCTGTAATTTGAGGAAAGCATTGGTCTGTTTGTACTTCAGTAACCCTAACTGCATTCCAAGCCTTAATTCTTAACTCTTGAGGAAGGGCTCAAGCTGCAAAAAAGTCACTGACTGTAGTGCCTAATGTTTAACACTTAAGTACAGGCTGTCCCAAACTAGAGGTCACACCAAAAGAAACTTCGAACCAGGTATCAGACTAAATGTTAACTCTTTGTTTAGCACTGCTACAGTGTAATGTTTGCCCCAGCAGGAACTTAGCAGAGTAAGATTCAGTGCTTTCCCTTTTCTGACACTGCAGGGATCTGATGTGTATTTTAGTTTACTCCCCCTTTTCTTCTGAAGGTATGATTAAAAAGGGGGTGGGAGCCAGATAACTGATAAAAGTTCTTAAAAGCTACTGCATAGTGCTGAACTTCAAATTAATGACAAGTCATGCGAAAGCTGCCTCTAGTGGGTTACTCTGTAACTTACAGTAAACTGGGGAGTTAAGTTCAAATGTCTAAACAAACTTCTGGAATGTGCAATGTAAGAAATAGTTCTGACTGTTGTGAGCTTCTGAAATTCAGTTATGTGAAGGAATTCCTCCTTGTTGGGAAAAGACAGTAAGTTTTCATGTAGGTGAAAGCAGTGCATTTCTCCAGTGGATTTTCATGTTCCTCAGAGACTTGATATGTTAAATCAAGCTAACTTCTTACATCTCCAGTCAGCTCTTCATTCTTTAAGGAAGTCACCATCAGAGTGACAAATTGTAGAGTGACCTGCTGTAATTTGTCTGTGTTGGGGGAATTTATTGCTTTCAGGTAGAGCAGCCAGGCCTCAAGAGGGAAGAAGAGAAGTCAGTATAGAGGACAATGTTGTGATGCAAGTATTCAGGCTACTAAACATAAATATCTGTCTGCTTAAACTTTTGCTTTGCCAGGCTCCAGATGTTGAGTCTCGTGAAGACCTTATAAAAAACCACTATATGGCAAGGATAGCAGAACTTACATCTCATCTGCAGCTTGCTGACAGCAAATCAGTACACTTTCATGCTGAGGTGAGCATGCAGGCATGTCTATACTGAAAACAGTAAATCCCTTTTTGAACTTTCCACGGGCAAGTGTTATGACAGTGAGTTTAAATATATGGAACACTGTTTCATAAAAACCATAATGTTCCTGGCATATATTTTTTGGCTGTGGTTTAGCATGCATAGGAATGGATACTGTAGAAAAATTCTTTTTTTTAATAAATCCTTTGGTAGCCTCATCTTGGGTGTACTAAGTAGTACAATGTGTATCATGTATAGGTTTGTTCATACAAGCTGAAGCAGCTGGCTTTAGTTACCAAGCTAGTTTTGACTTCATCTTAAAGTGATGCTGACATCATGATACACTGAAATACTTTTGAATGAAGTGATGAAAACGGCTCTCCTCTGAGAGATTGGGTTTTAGGCATGTTATATTTCAAGAACTAACAAAACAATTCATTGTATCATGACTGCCTGTTTTTCATTTTAAATCATAGGTAGTTTTTATTGAAAGTGGTGGCCCTTTTGATTTGTGTAATTAACTGATGTGGAATATACCAAAGTTCCAGGTTGACAGGGCAAATCTTTTAAAATATTTTTTTAATAGTAGATAACATAGTATGGAGGAAACATCTTTCCCTGATATTTGAGCAATACATGAAGTGAATTGTTTGTATTGCTTTTTACTTATTTCCTAGTAATTATATTTCTTAGTATATTTCCTAGTAATTATGTGAAAAATATGATATTTAGAGGATTGGCAGTATGGTAATTCTTTAAAATGGAACAAAAATGTAATGTTAACTATTACATTACCTTTGTGTTTAAAAATGTGCATGAGCTCTGACTAAGTTTCTTGAAATGTAAGGGTTACAGAAAGATGGAAGCATCCAAAGCAATCAGTTAAAGGTGGCACAAGGTAATACTCTGGAACTAACTTTCCTCCCTTCTACCCTCCCTATCCTGTTCTGATTGACAGTGTCGAGCACTTGCCAAAAGACTGTCCTTAGCAGAGAAGTCCAAGGAATCACTCACGGAAGAGTTGAAACTAGCTAGTCAAAACATCAGTAGATTACAGGCAAGTAAAATGTTGTGTAATGTAATAGATGCATTTCATAATCATGTCTAAGGGGAGGTTGGAGGAGAAAAATCATGACCATTGAGCATGGTCATGCCTTTACTAGGTCCTTAGTTATGTGATGTTAAAACTCTAATGGTATGTAGAGAAGAGATGTAAATAATACACTTCAAATCCCAGGTATAAAGTTGAAGTGGAACATGCTTGCAAGGGAAGGTTACAGTAGCCAAGCCTGTGTTTTAGCACATTAGATGTTGTCCTGGTTTCAGCTGGGATAGAGTTAATTTTCTTCCTAGTAGCAGGCATAGTGCTGTGGTTTGGATTTAGGATGAGAAGAATGTTGATAACACACTGGTGTTCTAGTTGTTGCTGAGTACTGCTTATGCTAGTCAAGGACTTTTCAGCTTCCCATGCTCTGCCAGGCGCACGGGAAACTGGGAGGGGGCACAGCCAGAATAGTTGATACAAACTGATGAAATGGCTATTCCATACCATATGATGTCATGCTTCGTATATAAACTGGGGGGAGTTGGCTGGGGAGCAGTGATTGCTGCTCGGGAACTGTCTGGGTATCAGTCGGCAGGTGGTGAGCAATTGCATTGTGCATCACTTGCTTTGTATATTATTATTATTATCATCATCATTACTATTTTACTTTATTTCAATTATTAAACTGTTCTTATCTCAACCCAGGAGTGTTTTTCACTCTTACTCCTCCGATTCTCTCCCCCATCCCATCGGGGCAGGGGGAGTGAGCGAGCAGCTGCGTGGTGCTTAGTTGCTGGCTGGGGCTAAACCATGACAGATGTCAAGGCTTTGTATGAAAATGGTGGGGGGGGGTTATGTCAAAAGGTGTGGCTGTATGACTGATTTCAGTGGCTTGTTTCCTTCTGCAAGGGTAGGATTACTTTGTGTATAGCCAGCACTTGCATCTACTCCTCAGAGTTAGATGTGATACTGACAAGGCTGACTACACATCAGACCACAGCCTCATCAGACAACACAACTTGGAAACAGGACTAGGAAAGTGATGAAAGTGCAGTTTCCTAGATGATACACTGAATTCTTAATCCTTTCTGCCACCTGGGACTGAAAGTCTTAGAAATGCCAGGGTGTTTTTTTGAGATGGATAACTTAATATTAAGCAAAAGTAACTTTCGGGTGATCTTTAAGAAGCTGTTGTTAACAATAGATAATAAACTCTTACACCAGACATCCTGTGAATGTCCTGTCCCTTTGTCCTTCCCCTCCACACAGTTCAGAAAGGAGCCAATACTAAAACAAAGTATATATAAATTTCAGTGCTTAAATGCCTTTATTTTCTTCACATTTAGTTCATATCTTTATTGCTCACCTGAGACAGTGAGTACCTAAAATGCTTCATACAGGCAGTGGATAGAATGATGTACATGAGAAAGAATTGTTCGTGAACACAAAGTGCTCTTTTGATTTGTTCCTTTAACAAATTCCACAATCAATATCCAGCTCAACATAAGATGTTAATTTCCAATTACATATTAAACTTCCAAAGAAAAGATAGCAGGGTGCACCATTTGTATGTTTAGTAGCCTGTACAATGTTGAATCATAGAATTGTTCAGGTTGGAAGGGCCCTCTGAAGGTAATCTGGTCCCCTCCTTTTGTCAGAGCAGAGAGTTCAGATCAAGCTGTTGAATCGCGAGTTTCCTGTACAGCCATGCTGGCCTTCTGCCACAGTCGCTCGCCTTCCTAAGCATTGGACTGTTCTTTGCTCTGTCCTTGATCGTTCAGCTTTTCTGGGCCCCTTTAACTTTCAGGGCAGTTTTACCTGGCATCTTGCCAAGCAGACTTTGAAAAAGCCACAATTTACTCTTCTTAAGTCTTGGGTTGCTGTAATTCTACTATTCATCTTGCTTGCTTCCCTCAGGATCTTAAATTCCACTAACTCATGGTTGCTGCAGCCAAGGCTACCATTGACTTTCACATCCCTGACCAGCTTGTCCTTATTTGTGAGTAACAGGTCCAGCAGAGAGCCTCTCTCAGGCCTATTGATCACTGGTATCAAGAAGTTCTTTACCACACTCAAGGGAGCTCCCACATGCTTGCGTCCCACCTTGTTGCCCTTCTAGGAGATGTCAGGGTGGTTAAAATCCCTCATGAGGATCAGCGTCTGGAGTTGTGCGATTTCTGTCTGCTCGTAGCAAATGCCCCCCATGTCACCCCTGTTGTTCCCCTCTGATCCCTACCTACAAGATCTTAATTGTCTTCAAACTGCTCCTTCATGTAAAGCATGACTTCTCCCCTTCCTATCCTATACTTCCTAAAGTGTCTGTATCCTTCATTGCTGCATTCTAGTCAGGCACACTATCCCACCATGTCTGTCTAATGCCAGAGAGATCATAGCTCTGCCACTGCATGTGGATTGCCGATTCCTTCAGCTTTGTATGCCACGGATGTTCATGTACAGGCCATGCTCTAACCTTACAAACTTTACTTGTTTCTTGGCTGGAAGCAATGTTGGAAAAATTAGGTGTTAGTCATGTAAGGTGTTAGTTATGTAAGCCATAAAGTGGGGGGAAAAAATCTAAAGGAAATGGAGCAAAAATAAGGGGAACGGACCATCCATGAGACTTCAGGTAAAAGAAAAATAGCTATTGAGTTTTTTTCAGCAAGGGATTTTTTTTTTCAGTCGTTTAGCTTAATTGCACAGATTCAGCATCAAAAGTGTAGTTTACTAAGTGGAGATAGAAGTTGGCTGCTTTGCCGGTTGTCACTATATTGAGCAAAGGCATCTGGTTATTTTTTTCCCCCTTAGGATGAATTGATGACAACAAAGAGAAGTTACGAGGATCAGTTAAGTATGATGAGTGACCATCTCTGCAGTATGAATGAAACATTAACTAAACAAAGGGAAGAAATTGATACACTAAAGATGACTAGTAAGGTAAGTTGCCAGGTGTTGACATTAGGTGCTGGCTGCAGTTTGGAGATCTGTGAGTTGCATTTGGCATTCCTGTAATACTATGCTTTAACAAACGAATTCACAAGCTATAGTTCTTATTCTGTGCCAGTTCGAAAGAAAACTCCAAACCTGGTCCTGCACATTTCAGTGAAGAAAAAATTCTTGCAAAACATACATGTGGGAAAGAAAAAACACTTTATGTCACTGCTTCAAAGTAGGTTTTCCAAGTGTACCCTCTGATGGATGATGAGCACCTTTTTTTGTTTGTTTGTTTATATCTGGTGAAAATAGAACTATTTGCAAATCCATCTAGTGATACTGGGTGTCTGTGATTAACTTACTGGTAGGAGTGTCCTTCCTGCACTCCTCTCTTGGTTGCAGCATACTCTGTTCTTGGCAGCTATTCTTTTTCCCTGTTTTATTTCTGTATTCTAGCTTTTCTGTCTCTCATATGTAGGAATGAAAAACTTGCCACTTACATTCTTCTGTGACCTTAAAATGCACACTTAAATCTTTTTCCAAGCAAGGAATCTATTCATTTACTAGAAACAAAATTTTGACTTATCTTAATGTTAATGATGAAAAATACAGAAGTGTGCTATTTTGCACAGTCAGTGCTTAAACCATGGTATAGCTTATTCTGATGGTTCTAGGGAGAAACTGATCTTGTGAAGGCCTTTAACCTTCACTGGTCTGGCTAGCATTATTATCCTTAATTGTGGAATGCATGGAAGCAGGTTTCACTGAAGAGTTTAAAAACAAACAAAAAATCCATGTTTTGATTAAAGGTTCCATGACAGTGATTTTTATTTTTTAGAGTAGACTATTCCCCTCATGTATGCAACTGTGTTTCTCCAGATGTCTTGAGTCTTTGACTTGGCATTGCAATCTTTAAAAGTACTTCTTGGTGTATAAGCTCTTTCCCCAAGAGGGAAGCTCTTAGCTGCATACTGACCATAGCACTTCATGTTTTTATAAAACGTTTTCTGGAATTTTTCACTTGTCATACTTTTAAGACTGGAAGTGATACTCTGTCTGTAAGGAGGTAGTTCAGAATCTCACAACAGTAGACGCACACTTTCAAATGTTACCAAATGTAGAAGGCGATTCAGTTGAAATCAGAACTTTGCAGTTAAAGCCATTATCACTTGGAGAGAGTTGTTGATTAGGTTAAAAACAAATGTTATCTTAAGGAAATAGAAAGACAGAGAATCGCCAGCAAGTAACTATTGCACAAAAGTTCATTTTAAGCTACACATTTGCTTTGTGGAATTGTTGCTTTGTGGAATTGTTGCAAGTCAAATGTGAGTTGCTTATCTGTAGAACAAATTCTCTTCTAAACCACAAGTACTCTGTATAGAACAAGTTAAAGTTAAATTTGTTTTGGAACACAGTGATAGGGTGGGGGATTGTTTTTAATTTGAGGCAATTATCCTTTAAGGTTTATATTTGAAATACCACTTAAGGGTGAATTATGATTTGCCTTGCCTTCACTGTCCTTACAATATTAGTGGTGTTAATACAATTGAGTGTCTTGGGACATAACTCAAATGCCTTTTCCACAGGTTGCAGTTGAAATAAGGTACTGTTGTGCTTATTTGAAATACCTGGTACCTTTCCTCCTGTTATGCCTGTGAAGATAGAGGGATTTTTCAGAGCAAGCAGTTACAGGCTTCCGTTATTAAAAGCCTATGGACTGTTTATTTTCAGTTTGACTGTTCTTTCTTTGTTGTAGGCATAAATTATCAGATATTGAGGTTTATATGTTGTCTGTATAGATTTTCTGATCTGAATTATGTGTTCTGTTTCTTGTTGCAGGGAAATTCTAAAAAGAACAAAAATCGATAGCTTACAGCTAATCACCTGTCTTCGGAAGCTGCTGCTGTACAGGATGCAGTTAGTGAATGTTCATTGTCCAATTCCTGGTTGTTACAGGAAGCAGAGGTTGTATTGGGTCTAGTAAAAACTGATTTGGTGCTGTAAATGGCTTTAAAATATTTAGAACTTGTAACAGATAAAACAGAAGTTAATGTTGGCTCTAAACCAGGAAACACACACTCTGTGGATAATTTATATAGTAATTACCTTCAGTTTTTACTGTGCACTTTTTAAAGCTAGGTTTTAATTTCATGTAATAACTTCAGATTTTGTATATTTTCAAATATAATCATGAATTAACAAATTCGGATCAGTGCCGTAGTTGTCTATTTTTGCGTTACATGTTAAATTGTCAACATGTGTACATTCCTTTACTTGTTAATAACAGTTTAAAAATTAATCTTGAGACTTTTTTGGCCATGCAAGCTGTGCAGTTACTGTAAACATCTTATTCCTGTTCTCGGCCCTTTTGAATTAATTGGAATTGTGGCTTTAAATGATTTCTATGAATTCACACAAGTAAATGGGATCACTATTATTTTAGTCTGCGATAGTGGAAACTTTTGCTGCTTGTATTTGGCACTTTGGATTTTGAAGTAAAGAGCACAAATAGCTGAATTGGGATACTTCTATCAAATTGCTTTAAGCCCTTACTTAGGCATTTTGTTTACACATCTATGTATATATATGGGTTGAAATAGCTGTTTAAAGCTAGAGGAAATTGTGATCCTAATTTGCCCCAAAAGAGTGAAGTAGTATATGTGTGTAGAATAGATCAGCTTACTGTGCTCTCTTACAGTAAAGAAGAATATGAAATATGTAGAAGATTTAAACACTGAATTTGCAAAAGTCTGGAATTAAGTCCTGATGGATTCACTGGGGGGATGCACGTGGCTTTTCCTGTGTTTTGGGAAGTTTGTGAACTTTAGGCCTCTCCTTTTTTTGAAGTAAAGGCTAGTACCATAAGTTTTCACAGCATTAATTTTTTTTAAAATTTTTTCTAATCAGATGCTGTGCTGCTCCACACTTTACACTGGTCTTCTGTTCCATAATTTGCATTATGGCACTTACTTGTCCCATAAGGGTTTACTCTTATAACAGCTGTTGTTGATATGTATTATTAGTATGTAATAATAAAATCAGCTACATGAAACCAGCTTGACTTTTTTTTCTTGATTCTGGTTATACGCAGGTTGCACAATGTGGTATTGCAGTGAGATGTTAACAGCTATTCCTGGTGAGGTTTACTTGAGTAATTAAACCAGTCTAGTTACTCTTGGTAGTGCTTCTCTTTGAGTCAGGCTGCATTTCTGTACCTGATGCTGCAGTGTGCAAAATACATCGAGTCTATGTTAGCATTTCTCACCTTCTTGTCTGCTGAAAGGCAAACAAGCATCATATCTGTATTGATCGCAACTGTGGAACTGTTCTGATAGAGTTTTTCCCTCTAAAGACAAAATGCATGTGGTCATGAAACTGGAGAGGAGATAGGGAGAGCCTGCATGGTTTCTTACTAGCATCGTGTTGAATTAAATAGCATGTGGTGGTGCTAATGGGGGTTGGGAAGCATTTGCTTTCTCTCTAACCGTTTTATTGAAGCAGATACAGCTTCAACTGTTTCAATTAAGGTTGGAAGCTAATTGCTTTCTTCCAATTCTTTTGAAACTGCCTTTTGTGAGGACTTTAATCTTGCAGTGAAGGTACTAATTTATCTTATTTTAATTCTCTGGATCAAATTGCTGAACTTCTTCCTGATGCTACTTCTCATAGGTGGCTGCATTCAAAAAAAGGTTTTGCTTATGCCCTTTTTCAAAGGGCTAAGTAAAAATATGCTTTGAAGTTTGAATATTTAAAAATGTGCTTAAAAGTTAAATGTATCTGTTATCTCAAACTGTTTTTACAACAGCATACCCCCAACATCAAAACTGAAATTAATATAGAATGTGTAGGCATTTAGGTACAATTCTGATGTATGTTAGTTTATCAGCATTTTTTCCTTGCAGTATCTGTTTGGAAATGTATTTGGGTGTCCCCCTAACCAATCGGCAGTAAACATTGCTCAGGAAGAGACAATTTTGATCACTCAAGCTGCCTTCAGTTTTCAAGTAAATGTTTTCAAGTAAGTTCCAGACAATCGTAAACTACCAATACACAAAAACAGAATCTTTGAAAAAAAATTTAAAACGGTATTTTGGATACTGTTGTAGTAATGCTATGAAGGGCCATAGTATATTACATTTAACTCAGTGGCATTAGAATCTGGAACAAGTGGAAAGGCCCAACTAGCTTGTGCTTATCCACTAACCAGGTGGTTCTGAATCAGTTTCTGAGTATCTCACATGCTCTTAAATATCTAAAGTGACTGAACAATGCTATGCTATTAAAAAGCTGAAAGCTGTCTTCAACACTGCAGTGAAGAATTCATCTTTGAGACAGTCTTCCAGAAGTATGAATCTGAACTACTTTATATGAAATGGTCTGTGCAGATTATTATGGAATGCACAAAAATTGGACAAAAATTGGACTAATACTGGAATTAATGTTCAGAAATTTACAGTGTGAATACTCAACTTCCTAGTTGATTGATCAGGAAACTAATGACAAACTGTTGTAAACTAGGAAAATCTTTAGAACAATACAGTGTAAACCCAGGGTTAAAGAAAAATCCTAATGCTAGTTATGTTTGGTTTTTTAATGGACAGTTCATTGTAACACAAGTTTTTAAAGCATTTTTAGAGTGCTTAATTCATTTTTCCATAATGCTGGGGACCTCACGAAGAACCTCTCATACTCATGAATAAGTGACCAATTCAGATAACAGTACTATTTCCTATTGATGGCTTTAACAACTGGATCTTCAAATATTCTTTCTGAACTTTTGTTTTAAACCTATACTAACACTTTCAAAGATTTCAAAATCTTTAGCTACCCTAGATTTCTGAAAATACCTCCCCGGTAACTATTCTGTGTGTTCAAAATAAATACTTGCTATAACCAAGAATTAATTTAATTTCAGGATTGCCCTCTTAAGAACTTATGCTTCATGAGTTTTGAAAGTACCCAAGAAGCACTGACTACATTGGCTATTTTAGAAGGCCTTAAGTTCTTATAGGTAAGAGGTTTCGCTGCCTGAAAGATTAATTTCTAAAACAGGAGCCTTAGGCTGACATTGTCATAAGCTGTGCAAAGGTGTTACCTCATTGCTGTTTAAATGATGATGTGATTATTTTAAATTGTTACATACATAACTGTACATCCGTGACTTAAATACTGATCATCTTAAGCGTTGATTTAAAAAAGGTGGTCTTTGTAATGTCTTTTGCTAATTCCTTCAGATTAAGTCTTAACCAGCTCAACATTTCAATAATAGTGGTGCCAGGATCTTCATGCTAGATGTGATCTAGTAGCACTCTAAGCAGCATCAGTATCAAAACTGAAACACTTTGCTTTCCCATCTTTCTTGAAATGCATTGGCTATTTACACAGGGCATTCTCCCTTTTTACCAAGCCAGCTTCACTTCTAAATTGTACTTGTAATCCTGTTGCTCCTTCTACTCTAGCTTCCATCACTGACAGATGAGTTGAATTTTTGGTGGGGAAAGGTCTTTGGCTTGCATGTTTCCTTGATGCTGACTTTGGGCACAGCAAGGGCCTGTCACTCTTGAACAGTGCTCACTACAATTCCAAAGAAGAAATTTGTTCAGACATCCAAGGCCTCAGTTGCAAACAGGAAAGGAGATAAACTTTTATTTGCACATCACCTATCATGAGGCTAGAAAAGTTATTTACTGGCTTGGTTGAGCAATGTGAATGCCGTTTGTTTTTTTGGTTTTTGTTTTTTTTAAATATAAAACCAATGATATATCAAACTTTGGAGAACCATCTGGCCCTGTAAACTGAGCAAACCTGTTCTTTAATACAGTATGTAAGTAAGGTAATTTGAGAGCACTATCTTAGCAACAGCAGGGTCATAATAAAAATAAAGCTTAGTGCAGTAAAAAATGGTAATTGCTACCAGAGGTCTGATTACTTCCTCCCACAAAGGCTAGATGCCATTCTATTAAGAATGCTTGTTCTGTCTTATTCTGCGTTTTCTGCTTCTGTTACTACTTGCAGTATTACTCAGCAGTGAATTAAAACCATGTTTGTTTGGAAGAGGCCATATTTGCCCTAATTCCTGAACATTTCTTTTAATCACAGAGTTAAACACTTGCTTTAACTACACTTGTGTCTGCAGAACTGCTAGCTAGCTTGGTTACAGATGGGGAGAGAGGAGAGCTTTTGGGGGCATTTATAAACAAGGCCTGATTGGGTCTATGAAATCCACCACATGGAAACTTGCCTGGGGGCAGTTCTCATTGTCTGCCTCTGCTGTGTGTGTAGGCAGCTTTAGGCATGTCAATGCTAATTCAGAATCACTCTGTTTCTTACAGAAGCTTCGCGTGCAAATACTTGCATTGCTGCAATAGCGAGGTTACATAGTTGAGCTGCAAATTAAGAACTGTATGATTCTTGTTGGGCTTAATTTGCATGGCAAGCTACCATGCTAACAGCCCTATAAGAATTTTAGTTTTAAACTCTTTATACATGAAATTGCAGAGATAACAGCAGAAATTCTACTTTATTTATACTGGTTTTAACTCTTAATTCACCCTGTAAGTCCAAAAGTTTATAAACTGATGAGGTCTTACCCAAGGAAGTAGCCTTTGAAATCCAGGCCTGGTGTCAAAATTGTGTTTATGGTCTTCCATAAACAACACAGCTTGGTCCTGAGAAGAGTTAAAACCACACAATTAAGAGTCCAGGTAATTTCCAGTCACTTCAAGCACTATGGACTCTTTCACGACTTGACATGGAAGCTAGTCTGTGGTGGCACGTAGCTTCTTGCGAACTTTCTCCATATAAAGGTCATTGCTTCTGAAATGAGTATGGGAGGACCTTAAATCTCCACACACACACCCCCCTTCTACTACAACGAGTCTTCATCCTTGTCTGCCCTCCTACTAAAGCTTCAAGTTTCCTTCCTCTCAGAAGGCTTCAATTTGTGCTTGAACAGTAAATGCAGAACACCTCATTCAAGAAAAAATATTTTTAAAAAAATATTTATTTAGCTTGAAAAGGTCTGAACTGAGAGCTTCAGTGCAGTTTCATTAACTGCAGCCTTTGGAATAAGGAACAGCTGTAATACTGGAATTGGTGCGGCACCCCTTATGTGCCTTCTACATAATCAACTTCCAAATTGCATATTGTATATGCAGTGTCAGAGACAGCAAATATTTGCCTTGGGAGGGGGGGAATCAATTTTACCAAAAGTTTCCTTTGAGCTCTGGAAAATCTGGCTTATTTTTGGTCCAAACACGTAGACAAGTTTCTCTTAGATTATTGGTCTAGCCCAGGAGGTCAAGAGCATTTGAAGCCAACAAGCACTCAGTCTCTCACAAAAGGAACACGAGTGTGCTGAATTTCTATAACTAATTTGTATGTAGTGAATATACTAAACTTGTGAGGGTTTTTTTTTTAATACAATAGTACTAAGTGAAAAATGAATTTATTAGAGGGAGAGAAGAATTTGACTCTTTACTTCTGCATTTTGGTTTGAATTCTCAGTTAAGATGACCTTTTGCACAAATTTGTTGCTAAAATAAAAGGCAAAGTAGTAGAGCAAAGAGTTAAAATAAGTCTAGAAACTGAGTGATCTTCTGTCTCCAATTAAGAACATTTGGTTCTATCGAGGTATGAACTGACAGGTTTCACTTTTGACCAAATAGTCATGAACAGTAAACATTTTATAAAAAGGGTAATATACTGCAAATCATATTGAGATCAATATAATCAGCAATATAAACTGTTAGCATTGTGAAATGTTGAATGAGTTTAATAAGTGCCTGTAGCAATATATAATACAATACTGTAACTTTATGTGAAATACTCTTCAAACTGTATTTACAGTAGAAATAATTTTAATAGTTCTAATTTGTTCTGCATATGCTATTCATTAAAGTCAAATTATATTAAGGGCTTTAAAATTTCAGTATCAGTTTGATTCTGCCCCCCCCCCAAGTTTATATTACATTGAATTGTTTTGGAGGAAGAGAAAATAATAGCAAAATTTACTGCAGAAGAACAATCTTGTATTGAAAATGTATACACTTGTCTTAGCAAAGGAAAAATCGGATCTATTTTCAGACAAATTATGACCTTGATAGAGAGATGAGAAATTTATACCCCTCCCACTTAACTTGAAAACCATTAGAGAGCGCTAATGTGGACACTAACAGGCAAAAAGATATATTGAATGTTGTGCAAGAGTACATGGGAGTCTGAAGGACTCATTTTGGAGTATGTAGAAAATACTAAAAACTATTTCTAATTTCCTGGCTTTTTGGCAAAAATGGGAGGTATTGATCTTCTGGTTCCCTCTGCCAAGAGGTTGGGTGTGTTCTGGGAGAAGGCAGAAGACTCAGTGGGATGGAATTCCAGAGGGAAGAGGTTGGGATTGGGTTCTGGCACCTCCAGGGCTACATGCTGGGATGAGGGTGGCATGCGGAGCTGCCTAACCCCATGCTTGCCAGGGCTTCTGCTTTGCGATCTGAGTTTGGAGGCCTCGGGTTGGCAGTACTGGAGAAACACATTTAAAGAGAGAAAAATGGAAATGTAACAATTCACTGGCTTGCAAGTTACAGATTAAATTATGGTGAAAAAATTCTGGGCTGTCAGAAGAAAAGACCGCTACCCTTTCTTTCCACTCTCCTGTCTATGTAGGAGATCCTCAGTTCCTTCCTCTGTGAACCATTGCTGTCCCTCACGCCATATTGAGATGGAAATACGAACAATAGCAAGATTCTGTCAGAAGCTGGCAGGTAACAAGCCCTCAGGTGAAATTAGGTATTATCAGTGCAAAATTCATTGGGAGCATAATTTTAACACCAGTATCTTACCTGGTTTGAAATGATAAACACTCATGAACAAAGACCTAGCTAACTATATTGCGCATTGGATTTTTTTTTAAATTAAGATAATAAAAATGGAATTTTTTTAAACTAAGAATGGCCAATTTTTTCCCTAGTGCAATTCTTGTAAGGGCATTAAGCTTACAGAAGAATTTTCGGGAAAACTGTATTGAACGCCTCTATTGCAAATGCAGATGGCCAGAGCCTGAATAATATTTCCCATGTGTAGAGCAAAGAAGTAGGACTGCTTAATTTTCAGAGAAAACATAAGAAAACTTTTCAGAGAAGGTAAGTGGGACAAATGAAAGCAATTTACAAAAAGCACCCCCCTCCTTATTCTCTTTAAAATACAAGGGAAATTTCAACAACGCTGAAAAGCAGTGGAGCTAAAACAGGCGGATGATGCTTTACAAACAATGTTTGATACATTACACAAGAAACCGGAGCTCAGTGCTGCAACTGAGCTGTCGCTAGAGCTCACAGCGGTAGCTTTTCATATGGGCTATTCGAGTATCCGCAGTCCCTGGCATCTCTCCTCCATGCCCCTGGGAATGCTCTAGAAGGTTTTACAGGTAGTTTCCCTCTCTTCATTCTACCCGTTCCATCTCCGTGTTCTCTGCTTTTAGGAGCAGGCTTTCTGCACGGTACCTTGTCACCTCTAGTAGCTGCCCTCTAGAGACACCCAGTGTAACAGATAAGAAGGAATTTCTATTACTTAAGATAATATGACTGTATTATCCTGTTGGTAATTAAGCAATTTTGCAAGGCTTGTGCTGTATTTCTTTGAAGGAATTTCTCCCTCCAGAGGAATTCTGAAGCACGATATCTCATGTCCTGTCTTGGAGCTTGGTGGTGTTTGCTCCGAGAGGGCCCTGCAGAGGGTGACCAGAGAGTGAGACCTGACCTGGACTTGGTCTTCCCACGTTGCAGCCTGGTCTTTCCATAGCTCTGCTGGTTTTTAGGAAGGCTTGGCAATTTTGATGGCCTACCTTGAAGAAAAAGAAGTGATGTTTTACTGAGATCAGTAGGGTGTTGTTGGAAATGCCAAATGTCCTTCAGCATTGACAGAAATCTTTGCTGCCTCATGCTTTTCAGAGCCACTGGTCATCCCACCTCATGCCATTGAATTTACTGGAGCCTGCCTCAACTCAATTTCCAGAAAAGCCTATCTGCTTTGGCATGACTTTCTGACAACGTAAGAGCTTGTAAAACAGTCTCACCAGTTTCTCACCCCATGGAAAATCAGCCTTGGCTCACCTCTGCCATGTGGCACTGTCTTGTATCCTCCCCAGAGGCTGTCAATGTTCTTCCTCCAAGCCTGTTCCCCAAGAGGCCCCCATCTCCTTAAAACAGTGGTAGTTCACCTGTGAATCTCCCCATCTTTCTGTAGCTTGCCCTTCCTCACCCCTCTTTGACTGCAACTCATACTCTCTTGAGGACAATAGTAACAGATTTTTCCGGCTGGCCCTTCAGCCATAAAGTTATTTCTCAAGGGTTGAGTCTCATCTTCATTAAAGCGCAGGTACTTTTTTTTGTCTTTGAGGTACCCCTTTCCTGGGGCATGAACATTTGCATGCCAAGAAATCCTTTGCCCTTTTTTGGACAGTGCTTGTCCTTTTGGAGATAGGAAGATTGACATTGCAGAGAAGGAAATAGCTGTTCTTACACAACTTAGAAGATCACCCTGGCTTAAGATCTTCTAATAAATCAGCAAGTTTATATATCTGATATAAGCTAAATGGCTGGGGAGCTCTACATAGACTTTCCAGCCAGCACAGTGCTACCAGAGAGACATCTCGGAAGGGTGGACAACTGAAGAGAGTGATCCTGGAGCCCTTGTCCTCATTAGAGGTGTGGGGCTCCTCCAGAGGAAACTCTTTCGGAAGAGAAGTCAACTTGGGAAAGAACGATTCAAAGCTCTTCGCAGGAAGTGTCGTCCTTTGAGCTCTGTCCTTTGGGTCATCAAAGAGATTGACTAGCCTCACTCTTGTCCATCTGTTTCCTCGCCTCTCGGCTGGTTGAGGGATGAGCTCTGCCCTTTCCTAATTTCAGGAAAGGCACGACAGGCCTACTGATGCCCAGCAGACGTAGTTAACGACCAAATGCACACACAAAGTTGCCTTAACTACACTTACTAGTAAGAAACTTTCCTCCACTGCTGTAGCTCCCGTTACCACCAAAATGAAATCTTGTTTTCATGAGGCATCTTCTTCCCCGCTCCCTGCATTTCGTAGGCTTCATAGCTGCTCGGGTAACTTCCATACGTCTGTGAAGACGTTGATGAAGACTGTGAAGCTGTTCAGAAGAGCTCAGTAGTATTTACCGCGTATATCAGGATTTGTATGCGTGTCCCTTGCTATTAAAAGTTGCCGAAAATCAGACCTGCAGGTGTTGTATTGTTACGCAAATTAGAGCATCTAAGAAAAACCGGCGGAGATATTCCTGTATTCTAACAACAGCACTAGAAAGTAATTTTCGGTTTTAAGTTAAAATAAATGAGGTACATTAGCGTAAATACTCGTTGAAAGTGGGGGGGGGGGGGGGGGGGCACCCTTCCCACCCGGTCCTTTGGGCATAATTTCACCAGAAGTCTCATTTAAAACCGGAGTTCAGCGGCTGGCGGGGGGGGCAAGGGCTGGGAAGGAAACGCCGTGAGGCTGCCCGCCCACACGAGGTCTCGCAGGGGGGGTCGGTCACGATGTCCCCCCGCGGCGGCCGGGTGGGGGGCGACGGAGGGGCGGGGCGACGGGGCGGGGCTCCGCCCCTCCCCGTCGCCCCGCCCCTCCGTCGCCCCGCCCCTCCGTCGCCCCGCCCCTCCGTCGCCCCCTGCCCGGCCGGTGCCCGTTGGTGCCCGTTGCTGCCCGTTGCTGCCCGTTACTGCCCGTTGCTGCCTCTCCCGGCGGCGGGCCCTCGGCCATGGCGGCTCCGAGGCGGTGACTGGCGGGTAAGGAGAGGGCCCGGGGCTGAGGGAGGTCGGTCGGCTCTGCCCCGGGGGAAGCAGCTCCCGGGGATGGGAGCGCTGGAGGAGGAGGGGGGGGGGGGGGGGGGGTGTCTCCGGGGCGCGGAGAGGGGGGGGTCCGTCAAAAGTGGAATTTTCCCGGGAGTTGAAGCGTGGAGCAGAAGTCCTGGCTTGAAACGGGCCGGTGGATGGGGCTGCTTTGTTTTGGTTTAAGAACAGGATTTAAAAAAAAAAAAAAAATTTGGCTCTTTTTACTTTTCCCTTCTTTTGTTTTTCCCCTTTCTTTTCCTTTTTCTCCTTTTTCTCTTTTTTCTTTATATTTTTTCTTTTTCCCTTTTTTCTTTTCCCCCCTTTTTCTTTATTTTCTTTTCCTTTTTTCCTTTTTTCCTTTTTTCCTTTTTTCCTTTTTTCCTTTTTTCCTTTTTTCTCTTTTTCTCTTTTTCTCTTTTTCTCTTTTTCTCTTTTTCTCTTTTTCTCTTTTTCTCTTTTTCTCTTTTTTCTCTTTTTCTTTTTCCCCTCTTTTTTCCTTTTTCTTTTTTACTTTTTTCCCCTCTCCCCCCCCTTTTTCTTTTTTCCCTCTTTTCTTTTTTCCCTCTTTTTTACTTTTTTCCCCTCTCCCCCCCCTTTTTTCTTTTTTCCCTCTTTTCTTTTTTCCCTCTTTTTTCCTTTTTCTTTTTTACTTTTTTCCCCCTCTCCCCCCCCCCCCCCCCCTTTTTTTCTTTTTTCCCTCTTTTTTTCTTCTTTTTTTTAATTTTAAAGTAGAAGTGGTGAAAAGGGCATGGCTTTGCATGGGGTACCCGGAGCTTTGAACCACTGCGGAAATCAGTGGGGTTTGGGTGACGGGCATCCCACAGAATCAAGTTCCCATGACTTTGTTAGGGAGGAGACTGGAGCGAGCGAGAAGTTTTCTTTATTTAATACTTGAAGTGAAGTGAATTCCTGGAGCCTTTCTCATATTTTCTCGCGGTTCAGCTGATGATGTTAAACTATGCATGTAGGCTCATGGTGTTTGCAATCATTGCTGCAGAAATCCCTCCCGGACATACAGCAGGGTGCGGGACTTTGGGAAAACAACCAGAGCGGATGCAGAAGGATGTACCTCACAGGGCTGAAATGATTAGACTGCGCTTACCATATATACCCTTAGTGCAAACTCCAGAGATGGTATTTCACACATATTGTAGGTGAGAAAGAATATTGGAAGTTTTCACTTTCTGGTTTTAAGCAAGAAAGTCACCCCTTGCTGAAGGGATGACTTCCAGTAAGGGTTTTTTTTTAAAGATGTAGGTGTTCTGATACTTCTGGCAAATAAGACCACTTCTGAAATGTGCTAGGAAGAATGCTGACTGGGGTATTTTGTAGGAGCCCAGCACAAGTTAAGTTACAAAAGTCTATACTTACCTTCCCCAGTGGGGATGTTTCTTTCTCTGGGGTGGAATGCACTAGAAACCCTCAGTGATTTCTCTGCAAACAGGACTTAGCTTTTTTTGGGAGAGTGCTCATGACTGTCTGGGGAGGAGGGAACAGAAGTTTTGGAGCCTGAGGTTCTTAAATATGAACTATTCATTTTGCTGTTAACTCACTTTTCCCTGTCTGGAGGCTGAGACTCTTCTACCTCTATAAGAGAAGCGGAAAAAAAGATAGCTGAAGACAAAACAACGAGTTGCCTGGTTTAGCACACTGCAAGCACACCTGCAGCGAGCAAATGTTATGAGAAAAGATTAGCTGCTGTCTTGACTATATGTATGAGCAGAGGAGAGCTTAGCACTGCACTCTGTAACTAGTTGTGGTTGAGCACAGAAGTAGTTTGTACAACAGAGGGCGTGGCTGGAGATTATACTTAACTGATGTTGGAGCCTGTAAATCACACCACGGGAAATTCAGCCCGAAGGCAGGTATGAGGTCCTTGTTTCATGCTCAGATTTGATTATTCTTCTTCCCCCCATCTCCTGCTGCAGAGGTAAAGAATGTTATTTTCTACCGCTGTAAAAATTATTGGGACTTGCGAGCTTCATGGCACAGCTTTTTGATATCGCTGCCCAAATTCAGATCTCTAAATAACAAATTAATGTAAACTTTTAAGTTTTTCTGTGTATGCGTGTTAACTCCAACATGAAATGCACCCAGTTACATGAATAGTGATGCACTGTCGTGGACAGTGCTTTACTTAATGTTTTGGTAAAGAAGATTCTTCTAGTCCACCACTCCTTATGTTTTTGATTGGTATAAACATGAGCTGAAGTCTTTTGCTTCAAGAAAGCCAGGCTGCCCACACCTCCGTCTTAAAAAGCTTTTGGAGAGGAACCCAAATGAGGCTTTTTTGTGTGACTGTGTTATGAATTACACTTTCTGACGTGACTGTCATCAGTCACTATTAAAAATACCTCAGTCCAAATAAATAAAGGAGGATTCAATTGTGATCCTCCTTCTTGTTAGTGCTGGTATTCTTATAAGGCTTTAAGGCAGGGAGGAGTATCCTACAGTTGAGTACTGCCAGGCAGTACTTTTCATGTTTAGAAGAGCTGTGCAAATCTGATGTCGTGTGTTAGTCTCCAGGAAGGTACTTGCACTTGTTTACCAGGCACTAAAGCATGCTGTAGATTTAAATGCAGATTTAAAATCTGACTCTGAACAAAAAAAAAAAAAAACAAAAAGTATTGTTAGATTATGTTGTACAGTGAATATGCTAAATATAGTATTTCCATTGGCTTCCCAACTTTTTATTATTCACTGCTGAGATGAGTGGCAAGTGTTTTTGAAGTGTACTTTTGTGTCATGTATTCTTTGTGGCATTGTTTCCCTTGGATACTGCAAACGCTAGCAGAGGATCAGGTTTAAATGTGTTTCAGACCATGACCAGTTTAATATTTTGATGTGATCCATGTGCCAAAGCGTTCAAGCCTTTTTTTTTTTTTTTCATCCAGAGGGCTGCTTAATCCTAAAGGAAAAAAAAAGGCTGTTGATTTTACAGAAGTGGAACAGCCACCCGTAACTGCATTTCTGCTGCTTGGTGGCATGTTATAAATCCCTGCCTCTGCTCAGGGGGAATGGAGAGGGAGGGGTTTGGGAAGTTAAACTCCTTGCCAGAGCCCTCTGCAGCACTGCCGTGACCAGAGTACTTTTGTGGGATGTTTGTGCGTTCCTAATAATAGCATGTTTCCTAAACATAGTTAAAAATTGCTTCAGTAGATGCAGTAACATTCCATTAACTTAATGACCTGCAGAAGTACTGTAAATAAAAATAGATTTCTCTTCCTGTCTCTCCCAGGCCAGAGCACTATGCTGAGGGCTTGTTGGCTTTTTTTTTTAATTTAACCCCCCCCGAACCTTCTGTACAGTGAAATGTCAGCTAGTGTCAATAAACAGTTTACAGGAGACTCTTTCGCAACTGTCCATTGGCTCTCTGAAATCTGCCTACGGAGCGTAAGTTATGCAGTCACTATGGTGATGCTGAAGAGGAGTGCGATTCAGAGAGGATAAAACAGGACTGGCTGAGTGAACTGAATGGGAGCGGGAACAGAAGCACCTTTCAGGGGTGCACCGGCGCTGCTCCCCGCAGCTTGACAGCCCAGCAATCTCCGCCTCTTCCCCATCCGTCTTCTAATTGGGGGGTTTCATTTGTAGGAGGAAGAAAGGCCCCGTGGAGAGGTGTGTTGTATACATGAGAGAAACATCCATATGCACGGTGAAAAGAATAAAAAATCAGTTACATATCTTGTCTAAGCAGGTAATAGGAAGAAAGAAAACAAGTGATGTGTCTTAGAAGGCACTGTGATATCCAGGAAGGAGGAGAATATAAACACTGAGCAGCTAATACTTATTTGAGCATGCTTTTTTATTATTCCTTCCAGGAAAAGAGAGTTTTCTTCTGTTACAGATGTTCAGTATAACATAGAGAACCATTTTGTGGTTCTTAGGGTTGAATCCTGTTCTCACTCAAGTTAGTAAAAATGCTTCTACTGCCTTTGGTAGCAGATTGTGTCCTCTTGAGGTTTTTCCTGACCATCCCCTGTTTGCTAGTGAATGGGGCATGAGCATGGGTACACCCCATCCTGCCTTCTCAGTTACCAACCTGGAGTCCAAAGATGCACAGAAGCACGTGCTACCAGGCATACATTACTTAGACCTGGCACAGTCTTTCACCTTCTGAGACAGGAAATCCGCCCCATGAACAGGAAAGTGCTGGATATCCGAGGTGGGCCTCTTTCCTGAGTCTCTTCTGGAGGAACCAAGCAAGAAGTTAGAACTGATGGACCCAAGAAAGATGCTTAAGACTTTTGTCGAGTACTGATGTTTGCCATTCTTGTGGTTAGACCTGATGTTATACCAGAGATAAGCGCCTTTTTTGTCACTTCTGTTACATTTAAAAAAAAAAACAACCCACCAGGTTGTAAGTGTACCTGTTTCTGGCTCTTTCTTATGCGCCAGAATTATCCGGATTTGGTGGTGTGATGCAAGATGTGATTGCATCTCCTTGAAACAAAATAGTTACATGTAGCTGTGGATTGGGAAAACTTTTTTTTTTTTTTTTTTTTTTAATGTTAGAAAGTGCTCATTGCAAGCCTGCGATCCTTAGATGTTTTGTAGCTGGAGATTGGCTTTTGACTGACTTCTCTGTGCTGTTGCATTCATTGATTCATGCGTTTTGAACTGTGTCTGCATACTGGCTAAGTCACAGCAAGCAGTATAGGAATTGGCTGCAAGTAACTTTATAGTTCCCTTCAGGTGAGGGAGGTGGCCTTAGGGTAAGTGGACTGCTGTTCTTTTTTGCAGCTCAGTGCTTGGCTGCGTGCACTGCTGGAGAGACTCTTGAGTAACTTCCAAGAGTGGCTTCAGGTCTCCATTCTGGTATCTTTCCCAATGACACTTAAATTATCTATTTTAGTTTATTTTATTTATTTTTCGTTTATTCTATTTAGTTTATTTTGTCCCATTCTCAAAGTGATGTTCGTGATGATAAACTCTGCAAAAAAGCCTTGAGAGGAATGGTGGTGCAGATCCCAGGTGACTGTGGTGCAGTGATTTCTGAAAATCTCTTAGTACCTGTAGAAAGCATCTTTGGCATGTCCCCGTAAAATCCTACGGTCACTTCCAGTAAAACGTTGTTTCTAGGCTTTCCCACCTTGATATTTATTCCCAGCTAAGAAGATACTAAAGGAGCAAGCTGGTCCGACTGCCCCGCGGTGGTGTGACTGCTGGAATGGGGCGAGGGAGGGTGTGGGAATCGGGGCTTACAGTATATGGGGAGATCAGTTGCAGCCAATCGTGTTACACACAAGACCGGTCACGCACGCTGTTTTGGTGTCTTTTTCAGGCAGCTTTGAAATGACTTCATACCTGGGTGTTAGGGAAGGTTTCCCAGAATGGATCTAGACATGAAAAGGAGTTTATTTACAGTGCATAGCAGCTGAGGTTTGGGTGATTGTTTCATGGCAAAGATGGGATTTGTTTTGAATAGCCATGCCAGATTTTCATAGAAACTGTAAGGTCCTCACCATCTCACCTCATTCTGTTGTGAGCAAGCAGAGGAGCTACTTCTCTGAGGAAGACTCACTTCAGCCACAGTCCAGCAGGCTGGAATAGTTATTAGAGATGTGAATCTGGCAGTGCTGCTGCTTTTCTTTTATTTTCTTTTGAGAGCTTCCTGTACGTTTTCCCTTGTGTGTGAATCTCATACCTGTTTACAACCTTTAAAGGATTAGATGTGACTCTGAGAGGCAGAGGAGCAGGCGTTTCGTCAGGCACCTCTGTGTAGCATCCCTTCTGAGCGCTGGGTGCTCTCCCAGCATGCAGAGAGCATCGGTCAGTACTTGCCTTTGTGGTAGTGAGTCCCCCACGTCCCAAACCGTGTGACACCATCCTCTCTAGAGGCTGTTTCAGCCTTTGCTGTATCCTTTACCCCAGCAAGGAAAGTAAGCGTTGTCTCTGCTTGGGCATATACTGTGATATGTTGTGCTGATGCCCTTAAAAACGTTAATTTTTTTCATGCTAGTGCATGGAAGTGCCAACCATCTTGTTTGTAAACTCCCCTTTGACTGAAAGCAGAAGCAAGTAATAGCGAGAGGCGTTTGCATGAGTTACGCCTGCCTTTGCTCTGGGGATGTGCGCTCTGTCAAAAGCTGAAAGCTTTAATTCCTCCAGCTCTCGGGGCCAAGAGTAAGGAATTCCAAATTAAACAGATCAGCTGCGAGCTCCGAACTTCTCCCAGCTGTGCCTATGCCCCAGAGAGTGAGCAATGTAAATACAAGTTCACATTACACTTTGAAATCGGTGTATGTGTTTGACTGTTACACCAGTTCCTTATTTTTGAAAAGTTAATGAAATGAGTAATGCAGTGGGAGACTTAATCCATGTATATGTCCCAAATACAAACGAAAGCCAAGAAATGCCTATTTCCCATCAGTTGTGCCTTTGGCTTATGTTTATTTCAGAGGTACAGCTTGGAGAATTTTTTTTTTTTTTTGGTCTAGGAGACATCAAGCAGAGTTAAATAAAAGTGCAGCCATATGTAGTCTCAAAAAGAAATTTGAGGCAAATCAACATAAATCAAGCATTATTTTACATGGAAGGTATTCCTCAAGTTTTTTGCATAGTTAAGTAAGAAACGAAACGGTGATACAAAGAATACGGCTGTAAAATACAGAGATAAATCTGCCATATTTTACTTGGATATCACACAGGCTTATAAACTTCTAGGGTACTTTATATACCATATGTGCCTTATTGCTTAAACTGCAGAGAATTTGTACTTTCCTGCGAGGCTATTACACTTTATGGCAAAATGCTTGAAGAATTGTCTACATATTTGTAGAAGGAACGGTAACTCATCTGGTATCGTTATGGGACAGCTTCACCACAGTGTGCACAGTATGTAGAGTTTTGTGTTAAATTTCTATAAAACCTGTGTTCAATGGACGATGTTGTTCCTGGAAATATAACTGATGTGTAGTAGTGTATGGGGTACGTAGTTGTTCTGGAAGGGTGGAAATAAAACAACCAGGCATTGTCCACAAATGGACTACCTCATGCGAAGAGCTCAGCTTATTTTGGAAGGATTATTTAACTGTTTTGTCACACTGTGTGTAAGTAAATCTACTTTTTTGGGGATTGAAACAGTCATGAGGTTGCTACTTGCCCAATAAGACCCCACCATGGAAGTAGCACACGTAAGATACATGCTTGGGTGTTACAAAGGGAGTTTATTCAGAGGATGTATAGCTTAATAGTTTTGAAGCCACGATGGCCTTTGGAGCTGGAGGCAATAGGGAATGTATTTACAAAATTATGTTTTTCTGTGTATTTTTGGAATGTGAGTACTGTCTATTAAACATTGCATTTACTTGCCTTGCATTTTGCAGAAGGGAGGTGTTTCCCTGCCATTCCCCATTAGATGACCCCATGGTCCTCCAATATTTAAAAAAAGAACTTTTGTGTTTAAATCTACAGGGATGTGCTTGAGGGTTGTAACTGGTGCCAAACATTAGGGAAGGCCCTGGGCGTGAGATGCTAAGGCGTTCAGTCATGCACTGTGCTGGTTCAGACGCTGCTGCTTCCCTGCCGTGGAGGAGGCGATGCAAGGCCACTCCATCTGGGTGGTGGGGGACATCGCTGGATGACAAGTCAGCATCCTCAGCTAAGCCCTATCAGGATTAAAAGTACCAGAGTCAATACCTTGAATTGCACCTCGGAGCAAGTAGGAAGTTGTTATTACTGTTTCACTGTAGGAAGAGATAACAGTATCCCCCAGCAAGGCACAAAAGTTGAGCAGTATTTTCACTGCAGATTTGATCTGGGATTTTCAAAGCAACAAAGGACCCAGTAATAGCTACAGCCTGTAAAATCTCTCAATAATAGGATAGGATTTTTCTTCCTTACATCCTTGAGGTATTGAAATGGAGAAATTAAGCCGCAAATACTGTTCATTAAATGCTGAGGGACTGAGTTAATCTGATAAATGAGAAGACTGTTTTCAGGCAGAAGAGGATGAATTGAGATGAGTTGCAGCTTTTGGGTTCACTGGAATTGATGCATTTAGGATCGACTGTTATTTCAGCCAGCTCTTTCGTTTGCGGTTTCAGTATTCTAAAAATGGTATTTCCTGTCGCATATCTGAATGGGATACCACATGTGCTTGTAATTTAAATGTTATGGGCTGCATAACATATGTGGTAACAGAGATCAATAGCATCTTGTATCATTTTCCTCTTTCCCCAAATCGTTTGGGTTACGTTTATGTGGGTCCCATGGGAGCTTTTTGGAGACAAAACACATCTATCCTAAAGCTTGAGTTTACTACCGTTTCAGGGAAGAATGTCCTAATTCTTAAGGAGGAGTTTGGAGTACTTTTTAGAACAGAAAAGAACTTGAGAGAAAAGATTAATTTATGGTGTTGTGCAGATGTAAAAGCATCAGAGAACAAGCTACATAAAATAGCATGAGGCTATAAATGTTTTTTTTTTCTTTTAAATACTAGATGAATGGTGCTGCCCGTAACACGTGAGAAGGTGCATTTCCTTTTATTAGCATGACATTATAAAAACAGCTTTTAAAGATCCATTTGGATTCTTTTCCTCCATTCCCAGTAGTTGGTTTTGGGGATCAGTGAGCAATAGTAGGGGAACTGCTATCTATTTCAACACTTACTTCTTGCACGTATGTTTTTGTTAACATCAGTGTCGGGTTTTTGTTGAAAAACACATTTCTGGAAAAGTAATGAAAGGTGAAAGCTACAGACTCTGACAGGTATGTGAAGGGTATTGCAACTGCAGATAAGAGCTTCCTCTGCCAAAGCAGTTTGCTTCATAGACATTTATTGACTGAAGTTAAATATTTGGCAGGTGAATTTCAAGCATCTTTTTGTTTTGTAACGGGAAAAAAAAACCTGCCGAATAATCTGTAACATCATGTTTTAGAAAGTGAATAGGAACAGACATTGGGGAAAAAAAAAATCAACATCTGGAAATAATAAAGGATGCTGAAAAACTTCATTTCTAACAAGAAAGGGAAACAGGCTGCAGAATGTGTTCTTTACTGTAAACAACATTTGTATTTACTTACATTCCCATTTTATGTTTTCTTTTCCACTCGCACATCTCAGTGTTTTGTGATTTGCCCCTTCAGCGTGGCTGCGGTCGTACCGAATAGCTGTGCCTTCTCAGGCTGCTGGACTCACTGTCATTTCCGCTGAGCTTCACGCCATACCCCTGCATCATCCCCGGAGCCTTGCCGGAGAGAAAGGCTTTCTCTCTCCTTGCTCAGCGTGGTTTTTTCTCTCGCTGGTGGTACTTTTATCTCTTGTAAATGCTGGAGGAGTTTTTAATGGCAGCCTTTGAGGCTGCTTCCTAATGCTTTCTATTTACCTGGCTGTTAGAGAAAAAAGCCATGCTCTGAGCTAGCATTGTGTAAGCTGTCATTAACAAACAAAGTTTGTTAAGATGAAGGAAGGTCTGAAAACTTTGAAACTTCCTGATCTAGAAATAATCAATATATACTGCAGAAGGAGCAGTGGCAGCAACCAGAGGGAAAGGAGGAGAAGGGTGTGGAACGGGAGGAAAAAATGATGACCAAGTCAGAGACCAAATAGCTGTGATTTTTCTTTCCATTGCTACACTTTATTTTGATGAAGTGATTGTGTGGGTGAAGGATACACTGGTAGTTGTGTGTGTCTGAGCTATGACAGTCATTTGTAACTTGTTTGCTCCTTCTCTCTCTCTCTGTAAGTGGAGAGGAGAGTGCTTATAAAATAACTAGCATAGTGCAAATATTTTTACTGAACAAAAAGGGCGAGAGTTCAAAAAATAATGAAGGACCAGAGTCCTTCTCCCTTGCGAGCTCTTGTTTGCTCGGCAGCAGAGTGAGTGGGCTGTGCCACGGTTTATGGTACTTTCTTAAAGGCTATAAACTGGCCAAGAAATGATGGGGAAATGGTAAAAATAATGACCCGTAGCGTAAGATTTCACTTGGCGAACTTTGGCATCTCTAGAAATGAACTGTTCTCTAAATGCTACAGATAAAGAATGGAAATAGCTTTAAGTCATCGTTATCTAACCTTAATTAACGGAGTAACATATATGCAGGTGGTTTTGTCTGTATGAACTCTGCCTTCCTTGTGCTTTCAGGCAAACGTGAATATGTTCTGACATAACAAGAAGAGCTTTTTTTTCAAATGGATGATGTTTATCTGTGCCCTGTGGTGCTTCATTGCACTCGATTCCTCCTCAGTCTTTAGCAATTTATTGCTCACTTCTTCATCGGTCAGGAGCAGTGGGGAGGAAAAACTTTGGGGATGACATATATACAGTGAGCATTTACATTTCAGTGCACGATTTAAAACCATGAAGGCAAGATCAATTATTTACTTGTTGCAGTTCTCCTCCGAGGACATCTAGCTGAGCCCTTTACCAAAGACACTTTGTTTGATGAAGTGTAGTTTATTAATTGGTTTAAAGAGCTGTACTTTTTCCAGGCCACCAGCCAATTCAGTGCTTAGCAGTTGCGTATGTTGTTACTTGGCCTTGACTTGTGCTTCACAGCATTTTATCTCTGGTGGATGCTTGTAGTCTAGCCTTCAACAGGGATGTATTGCTCATCCTTAGGGCTAACTCCTTCTTGTTTATAAAGTCTAAGGCTTTTCCACCGTGTCTCTAACCTTACTCTGACATGTCCAGTCCCTAACAGCATAAGTCAGCGTTGAAGGAACTGATGTGAATTGATTCCTGCCAAGGTCTGGAAGGCATCTGGGAACAATCTGCATATTCCCCTCCTGGCAGAAGGCACCTCGGATAGCAGCGTGGAGTGGGTGATGAGTCGCAGGCCGGTTCTGGTGGCTACAGTACACTCCCTGCTGCCTCTCACCTGGGGATGCTCACGCAACTGCCCTCTTGCCTGTGCCCATCGCACGAGGGGAGCGTCTGCCTTTGGAGAGACCTCAGGAACTGGCCGATCGTTGCACATGTAATCTTGGTGGGCTGGTTTTGCCCTGACGGCTGTAGTATGTGTACCTTTGCCATCAGCACTGAGTTGCTACAGCTTTTCAACAACAACAAAAATACCCCTCCCCCCATCCTCCTAATTTTGTTCTTGGAAACAGCTGCACCATTCTTAGTAAAACACTGTTTTGTTTAATGGTGGGATGGAGGGAAAACCTCACCTGGAGCAGAGGCCTAGTATGGAAAATCTCTGTCCATATTACAAGCTACAGATAAGTGATATAGTAGAAAGTATTATGCAGGCAGTCCTGTACAGCTGTGGGACTTTCTGCTCTCTCTAATCTAGAGGCTGCATACATCAGACACTCTGAAGAGCCCATAAAGCTTAGGTCTCGCTTAGATCTCCAGTCTGGGAGAGCAGTGAGGATTCATGGGGAGTTCATCTGTTTCTACATGGCTGTCTCAGATTATACATGTAAAACACAAAGTACACTGGATTTATAAACTGCATGCACATTTTAAGCTTTGTGTGGTTTGACTTTTATAAGGGTTGGGTTTCTTTGTTTTGTCTTTCAAGAGAATTTATTTCTGTTCATGTCTGTTGTTTCTCCGTAGATGGTTTGCGGGTGATATGTGTTGCAAGTGCCTCAAGTTCCTCCAACAAGATGTGTTCCACAAATCCAGCAAACTGGGTCACCTTCGATGATGAGCCACTCTTCCAGTCGCCTCAGAAATCGGTTGATAATCAGATTAGTTGTAAAGCAAATGGCCTTAAACTGAATCTGTCTAGTGTGCATGAGTCTTCAAGTATATCATCTTCTACAGGCAGCACTCCACTCTCGTCTCCTGTAGTTGACTTCTACCTAAGTCCTGGACCTCCCAGCAACTCTCCACTTACTACACCTACCAGAGACTACCCAGGAAGTCCATGCATCCCAAAGCCTGGGATTCACATCCTTTATCCCATCCCTGAATGGCCATCAAATGTTAACTTTCTTCCATCACCCGGGATTTGCTCATCCCTAACCTCGCAGAAACTGAGCAGCCTCGCTTTGAACACCTCACCTAATGACCATCCAGTTAAGACTTCGGTCTCCAAATCAACAGATGAAGGAAGCCCTAATCCGCCAGGAAGCTGCGAGGAGTTAGGAGAATTGTTGTCAGCACCAGCGCACTTCCCATACTTTCAGAGCGACTGTGCTTTTTCCAGTCCATTTTGGAAGGAAGGATGCTCGCTCAGCACATCACCCGCTAATGTTAGCACACACAGGAAGGACAAAGTGCTCGACAGGAGCATCTGTCATCCTAAAGACAAAGAAACTTGCCATGATCAGAAAAGCCTTAACCAGGGCTCCTTCAGTTACATCTGCGAGAGGCTTGAACACCTGCAAGCTGATAGCTGCGATGCCATGGGAAGCCCACCCACCTCCAATGCTCACACGTGGCACAAGCTCTCCCCTGCCATCCCACAGAGCCTCTTCAGGAGCCGGAAAGCGGATGGGTGGCCGTTCATGCTGAGGATTCCCGAAAAGAAGAACATGATGTCATCTCGGCAATGGGGCCCTATTTACCTTAGCGTCCTAGCTGGAGGTGTACTGCAGATGTATTATGAAAAGGGCCTGGAGAAACCTTTCAGGGAATTCCAGCTGCACCCACACTGTAAGCTGTCCGAACCCAAATTAGAGAGCTATAATGTCTCGGGAAAAATCCATACTGTGAAGATTGAGTGCGTGTCTTACACAGAGAAAAGGAGGTATCATCCCAAAGTAGAAGCGATCCATGAGCCGGAGGCTGAGCAGATGTTAAAGCTAGGCACCACAGATTATGACGACTTCACTGATTTCCTCACAACGGTCGAGGAAGAGCTTATGAAACTTCCTACTGTTTCTAGACAAAAGAAAAATTATGAAGAGCAAGAAATGACTCTGGAAATAGTGGATAACTTTTGGGGGAAAGTCACTAAGGCAGAAGGAAAACTTGTAGAAAGTGCTGTCATCACGCACATTTACTGCTTGTGTTTTGTGAATGGAAGTGCCGACTGCTTTCTAACCCTGAATGACCTGGAGCTCCAGAAGAGGGATGAGCGTTACTTCGAGAAGGAGGAGGAGAAGAAATGGATCGATATTCTCGATTGCCATTTCCATAACTGTGTCAAAGCACAGGAATTCGAGCAGTCACGAATTATTAAGTTTACGCCCCCGGATGCCTGTAGGCTGGAACTGATGCGTTTCAGGACACAGTATAATGGGCAAGACCTTCCCTTTTCTGTGAAGGCTGCAGTAGTGGTTCAGGGGGCATATGTTGAACTTCAGGCTTTTATAAACATGTCTTCAACTGCTCCAATCCCAATGCGTTTACCCTCTGTGAAATACTGTGAAAACGTTATGATACGCTTTCCTGTTCCCACACAGTGGGTCAAAGCACTTTGGACCATGAACCTCCAAAGGCAGAAATCCCTAAAAGCAAAAATGAATAGGAGAGCGTGCCTTGGTGCTTTACATGAGGTTGAATCCGATCCTGTAATACAAGTCTCGGTTGGAACAGCAAAATACGAGAGTGCCTACAGGGCTGTTGTGTGGAAGATAGACAGGCTTCCAGATAAAAACTCAAGTAAATAATTTGCACTATCAAATAATGGGCTTGGGTGCACATCTTCGCTGTCTTTATGCTTGTGTACCTCGTATCAGCTTCTGTAGTTTGGGGTTTTATCTGTACAGTGGTATTGGTAGAAGCTGGAGTAACCTTTTAGGAAAAAGAGAATATAGCCTTCTTTATTTATTTATTTATTTATTGGACATTTTCCTAATTTATTTGATGGAGGCAGCTGTATTATTGTCAGTAATTATAAGCATGCAGTATCATGGAAGTGGATCTCATCATTCTGAGTAAACCTCAAGTCTGTAGTAAGAAAGAGGGAAGGGTTTATGCTTCACATATACTAGCTGGGCAATGGTGGAAGCAAACGCCAGCAGGTAAAATGATTTGCCCACCCAATATCACACAGTTAATAGAAAAGGTGGTATTGTTACTGTTGGGTGTTGGCTTTCTAGCATCGTTTAAGAAACAGTAGATATGATACATAACTAGAAGGTACTGTGGTCAAACTTGCTGTAGGAAGTTGACTGTGCCTTTGCAAAGGCTAATATCTATTGCCTCTTTTATGGGTTTGTGCATTGAGATTGTATGTTTGTGGCAATAACTGCACTTTATTCCCGTTTCTCTCTGGTGGTGGTACCTCACTAAAAACATGCAGCAATAAAACCAGCTAAGTTTGTAGTTGTGCATGTGGAAGTTGTTAATTTTCCACTAAGTAAAATAGTTAATTTACCTTAATTTAATGGAGAAAATATGACTTTTGGGAGAAGGAAAATATAAATACCTGGTTTTAAAATTCCAATTTTTAATCACCTTACCAGATTAGTAGCCCTATATAGTACGTTTCTAAAGGCTTAAAAATTCTTGAGGAATACAGTATTCTGCTTCAAGTTCGGTAGAGTGAAGGCATTTGATGCTTTGTTTAGATACGCATTATGTGTATTTGAGGCTTTGGGAGTCTGTGTAAGACATGGGAATCTATTAAAGCATTTTGCCTAAAATATCTGTAAAATCTGTACTTTTAAGAAGGGGGCAAATGTGTAGTATTAAGAAATGGATTGGCCTAGTCTTGTAGTATCCTAACTGTCTGGACTAACTACCTCTTTAAAATGCTCAGAAAAGATTTAATCTTCTTAAGTCCTGTTTTCAGGTATGCTAGTACTAAGTTGACATATCCACTCCTAGGTTCTGACAGCTAGATGTGTGTGCAGGTGAGAGTTAACATTTAAAACTATAAAACTATTAAAAAAAAAAAAAAGAGCAAAGGCAAAAAAACTCCCGAGAATATATTTTTTCCTCATTTTTAACTAATTGCAAGTTATATTTAATCTGATCTGTTATTTAGGTAATTATGACTTTTATTTTATTTTTTTACAGTTTGGTATTTGGTATCTGAATTATGATTGATATTTCAGTGACAGAAGGAACAGAAAAACTGAGGCAGAAACAAATGAAAAGGGACTATTATCCTGAGCCTATATATGAACTAGATTGCTTTTGGTATTAAAACAGCATTTGAAAGCATCCTAAATCACCATGCTAACATGGCAGTTGTGAGAGTATGAATTATTGCGTGGCTACTGGCAGATGAGAGCTAGTATTTTTACTAATGATGCTGCCTGGAAGTACTGGTCCCTTTTGCGTGCAGACTGGGTCTTGCTTAGGTGATGAGGTCTCCCAAACCTTGAGCAATTGTGCCTTTTGATTTCTATTGATGCACACCACGGGAGGAGCAGCACTGTGGTCAGATTCAGAAATGATGTCGTGTTAATGCCATTTCTGTTTTTCCCCTTCTTTTGCTTTGGAAGAAGCTGTGGTCGGCTTGGACCTGTGGCTAATGCCATATGGTTCCTCCTGAATTGGCTGAGCTCTCCCTTTTACGTGCTGCTTGTTGCCTGGGTATCTCACGCTCTACTCAGGAGAGGATGTCAGTGGCTGCCAAGCAATGGGCAGCGGGAGAGCAGAGGAGACGCAGCATCGGCAGATGGGCTAACACAAGGCAGGGAGCCAAGCCAGAATTAATGGTGGGGGGAGAGAAATGACAGAGAGAGGGAAGATAAGGGGAGGCAGTAAGGGAGGAGTTGGGGAGACTGGAAAATGGACAGGGAGGGCAGAGGAGTTGATGGGGAGATGTAGGAGAACCAGCAGGCAGAAGAAGATTCTTCAGGTCTTCAAAATCTGTAGACAAGGGTGTCTTGCACTCCAGGCTTCAAGGATTTGCACTGTGCTGCTTTGGCCCATGTGTTTTCCCAAGGCTTACGGGGCTGACTGTTCAGGTAGCTGTTTAATATAGGTTTGCTTCTGCAAAATCAAGTCAGCAATTTAGTCAGGCAATTTTAAAGAAGATTATAAGTCTTCCAAAGTCTTTAATTCCCCGCAGTTCATTCACCTTAAGATTTGATGTGCACAATTAACTTCATATTTATATTATTTGAAAGAAAGATCTGGTTTTTGTGGCACTCTACAGCTTTATATTATTTTCTACCAGTAGCTTAAACTTTCGACATTTGAATAATTCCTCTGGCTGAGATCTGCAAAATCATTTGTATCCGCAAAATGTTCATGCCTTTGAAAAAACGTTTTTGGTAGTAATACTGCTTGTTCAAATTTTAAACCTCTCTATCAGTTTTCTGTATGCAGTTAAGAGTTTAAAAATAGAGTTGTCCCAAGGCGTGCCAAAAATCTGAAGGCAGTCAAACTAATAGAAGTATGTAAACTTTCATAATATGTTTACTGTAGGGAGAAAAATATGCTGAGGCTTTTGCTTTCAAGAAGCCTTGGTCCAAGGCTTCTTAAAAAAAAAAAAGAAAAAAAGAAAGGGAAAAGGGAAGGGTGCCTATGGTTATATTGTGACTCCATTTATAGACATTGAAATATGTTAGTATCCGCTGTATTCTACTAAAGAGCTTCCTTGGAAGAGTGCTGGCCAAGTGAAGTTGATGTGAGCTGCAAGATACCCCAGATTTTTCAAAGCTGCCTATGCTTATTCAGATATATAAATGGAGCGTTTGGAGCCCGAGTGTTAGCATTTTTTTTAAAAAAAAAAGTTAAAAAGCTGTAGACTTTGAAGGATTGATCCAATGAAATTTCTGCAAATTGAGTCTACATTTGTGAAATTGGGGCATTGTATAAGGACATGTAGAACATTTTATGATTTCAGCACAGTACTGGGGCCAGGCTGTAGAAGCTGTATGTCTACACTGGAGAAGCTGTATGCACCTGTGTCGCCCAGGGAGCTGGGGAGAGGCTAGACTTTGAAAAGCTGTGTTTTAATCTCTTGCTGAGTAAATTTGTGCCCTGCAATGTTTCTGCTAGGACACCTCCATCCTTGGGCCGTTGTGTAAAGCAACGGCTCTTCAGCTGATTATTGCTCCTTTTCTTCTGCATTATGGAACCATACTGGGTGATTAAGCAACACAGAGAAATGGAGCCAGGGGAGGTTGTGGCTGCTGGCAGTCTCTAGCATCTGAGCATGGACTCAAGTGTGGGAGGCAATGTGGCTCCCAGCAACCTTCAGCTGCCGCTTTTTTGTTTTCTAAACTGCCTAGGTGAAAAGTCCAAGCCATGACTTTGTTAGGTGGGCTCCGTCCCTGCCCAGTCACCTCCTTCTGGCACCAGCACCATTGCAAACTGCTCCTTGGCAGTGGTACCTGCCCACTCCCCTATTTCCTATGCATTTATTCCAGAAGGTTGGATAAACGCACCCATTTAGACATGGCTGCAGGAGTTGTTAACTTCTAACAATCCTAATGTAAATCCATTCTTAGTAATTGTTGATGTTTTCGTGTTCAAAATAAGACTTTTAGAACTGGACCTATTTTGGCAAAAATAGAATTACTACTTGACTAAAATAACGAGCAAGTTTTTTGGCCTAAATTGCTTGGCTTCATGAGCCTTTCTTAGATCAAGGATGCCTGAATGCTACTCATACAGGTTAATAAGGGATAAAAAGTGTGAGTAAATGTAGCAAAGTTAGATTATTAATTGTTTGTGAAGTGCTATATGAATGCTAAATGACAGTTTGAATCTAGTTTCAGAGTTTTACCGATTTGTTTGTTTGTTTTGGCTTTTTTTTTGTTGTTCTTCAGAGAAAGAGAGCAAGAATTTGGAACATTTTTAGAAAATAAGAGCCAAATTTTCAGATGTAAGACAGGAAAGACTTAGGTCTCCAAATTCAGAAAAGTTTTAACAAGTTGCCTAGACACCTGAACCCCAGGGCTTCTGTCTCCTAAGTTACCTAGTAAAAGCTCAGTTATTTCCCCAAATTGTCTAGTTGCCTTTCAGGAGTGATCCGATTCCATCAGGCCAGATGGGCATGTCTCCAGGATGCCTGATGGGCCATATTTTGGATAGCTGGGCTTGCATCTGAATATGTTGTCTTACCTTCCACTGGGGAACTGTACAGACTTACCCCATGCCGGCTTCATCCAACTTGTCTTTCCACACCACTACCTCTTCTCTTTTCTGGCTGACATCTTGCTTATTCAGCATGACAGGTTTTTTTGAAAAAGGATCCTGTACATGCAGCCTCTCTTTCTTCTAACTCCAGTGTAATACAAGGCCTGGGAAACAATAGTTTAATGGAGCAGAGATGACAAGGACTGGCTAGTTTTACGTGAAAACTAAGGCAATGTTCACCATCTTCCGAACTGTTGGTCAATTGCTTTGTTGTCTGACAGCTGATGGGAAGAAGTTGCTCCATGCTCCTACCACAGCCCAGCTGTGAGCAGAGGAACTTCTCTGCAAGTGAAGTGGTGAGTACCTCCTGACATTGAGGTTGGTACAGGAGACGGATGGACTGGTGGGAGCCTTGTGTTTTGGGAGCAGGCAAAATGGTCCAGTGGAGGCTGCTCCAGAGGACCCAGTAGCCTTACCCAGATCCCAAAACTATCATCTCTGCCTTTGCAGGTTACCACCTAGGGGAAAGAAAGGACCCCAGAACTCATCACATCCCAACACCAAAACCACTGCATGGGTGTGGGTTAGGTGGAATATAAGCCCAGAGATTTTTGAGTGCTAATATGGTACTGAACCACAACTCTGCCATGTCTAACGTAGGAGCCTTTAGCAGCAGGCCAAGAGGAATGGCCCATTTATGCCTAGGCTCAAGTGAATATCTACCATCCGACATTTACCATACCTGTCCAGGAAAATTCCAAGCAGTGGTTATTTCTGGATTCCCTTTCTCAGAAGACAAAATAATTTTCCAGACAATTCCCATTGCTACTTGTTTCTCCATAGGCCTCCCTTCCACAACAGGAAGATGCTGCATTTGATCTCCAAAAGCCCTTAGATCTACACCCTTTTCCTACTACCACTACTCCAAACAAGATACTACTGCTCTTGGACAAACCCTTTCTCCTCAGATCCTTGGTCAGCCATAGCCCCAGAGGCAGATCGTGCTTCTTTCCTGGCCAGGGCATGATATGCCATCTTAGTGTTGCAACTGCCGCTATGAAGGACCCTTCACTTGTGGCTGACATTGTGCAGTCTGCGCATCCCAACCCAGCAAACAGCACAAAGACTAGGTCAAGTAAGTGTGTTGCTAAGCTGCATCCCAGCACCGCCACTGGAGAGTGGAGCAGGTCCTGGAGCCAAGAGGAGCACAGCTTAGGTGGGTTGTGGTACCGATGGGGTGACATCTCGCAGTTTGGCTGTGGAATGGGGTGCTGCTTCTGGTCCCCTTCACCACTGGTGTTGCTGTCACCACAGCTGTTGCTGGGACAATGGCAGATTCAAGGTTGGAGAGGCTCACCCCAACAGGGGGCTCATTCCACCATGGCCAAGCAGTCCAGAAGAGGCACCGTAGACGAAGAAAGCGTTAGTGTGGGAGAAATGGCTTGGAGACAGCAAGAGATGGCCAGCAGCAGATCGTGGAAAAGGCCCACGTCACAGAGCTATACAGGTCTGCCTGTCACTGTGTACGTGAGTGACGAAGTGCCATCTCTTCCTCACACTTGTTTAGTCCTCCTCCAACCTCCTTCTTTAGGATGGTTGTAATACTTGTTTCTGACTTTGTTCACTCCTCTATTTCAGTAATAAAGTCCCCAATGTTATAGTTTTACCTGTCTCTGTGTACCGTATTATTGTCCTGAGACTTTAGCCACACGCTGCGTGCCCCTGGTGTTGCACTCCTTTGCCTAAGACCTTTACGAGCTTGCAAGCTGGGTATCTTTGTGCTTTAGTGCCTTGAAGGACCCTGCCCTGTAGTGTGTTCCGAGGTGTGAGTAACGTCTCGCACATGCCAGTAACACTGATTTAGCACAAATCGCAGTCAGTACCTCCTACTCCACCCCCATACCAGCCTTGCCATATAGCTGCGTGGGTGACCGAGCCCGATTCATGCGCAAGTGAACTAAGTGGTAGGCTTGTACATAAAAAGGAGGTGACTACTGCTGCTTTTGGTCACAGGCCATGGCTTGGGTGGTGGTTGTCATTTTTTTAACTGTGTGTGGGTTGTAAAGCGTTGTGCCTTGTTTGGTGTGGCAGGTAGGTTGCAAAGTGCAAGGAGGGGTGAGGTTTTTCCATCTGATCTCTCCAGCCTGTCCTGCTCAGTTAGGTTTCCTTCCCTCTCTGCTGGCTTTGGTGATGGCCATTGCTGGGCACCTACTTCTCCCTGCTCACCTTAAAGGTGCTATTGTAGTAGACATAATTTGGGGAGCTTCATTCCCAAAACTCAGGACCTACACATTTTGTGTTGCAGTGATCCCTACTGGTCTCTTTTATGGATCTGCCCTTGCATTTATGAGTGCAAGTTGTATTACCTCTTCCTACAATTTCTGTAACCAGTTCCTTATGAGCCTGTATTAGAGCCATGCTTTGGTAGAAACAAGCAGCTAGTCCCATTTGGGGAATGGTTGCTGGCTGTCCATTGTGATACACTGTCCTGGTTTCAGCTGGGATAGAGTTAATTTTCTTCCTCGTAGCTGGCATAGTGCTGTATTTTGGATTTAGCATGAGAATAATGTTGATAACACACTGATGTTTTAGTTGTTGTTAAGTACTGCTTATGCTAGTCAAGGACTTTTCAGCTTCCCATGCTCTGCCAGGTGCACAAGAAACTGGGAGGGGGCACAGCCAGAGTAGTTGATCCAAACTGACCAAAGGGCTATTCCATACCATATGACGTCATGCTCAGTATACAAACTGGGGGGAGTTGGCTGGGGAACAGCAATCGCTGCTCAGGAACTGGCTAGGCATCGGTCGGCGGGTGGTGAGCAATTGCATTGTGCATCACTTGCTTTGTATATTCTTTTATCATTATTATTATTACTTTCTCTTCCTCTGCTGTCCTATTAAACTGCCTTTATCTCAACCCGTGGGTTTTACTTTATTTTTTTTTTCCTGATTCTCTCCCCCATCCCACTGCAGTGGGGGAGGGTGAGCAAGCAGCTGTGTGGTGCTTCGTTGCTAACTGGGGTTGAACCACGACATACATGTTTCTTTAAAGATGCCTGGGAGATTTCATGGCCAGTAGCTGATATTCTTCCACAGTGCAGGACTCTAGTTGGTGTGTATATAGCATTATTTTCTGAAATCCAGTTCAGGTTTTCTTTGAATGTTACAAGTAGTTATGTAAAAAAGCGGCATTTAGGATAAGGATCGATTGTGATGTACTGCTGGAAGCAAGCCTGCAGGGGATTCTTGTAACTCAGACATGTATGGAGTCAAGATGGTGAAGGACTGCACTTGTCCAGTGACATGCCCCTTGTCCAAAGTGGTGGCTGTAAATGCTGCTCTGTTTCTGTGTGCGTGCCTTTGGGGTCAACCGAACAGAGACGAACACTTGGAGTCAGCAAACAGCTTTTTAAGCTACTGATTATTGTTGTTGTTATTAAACATGGAAAAAATAAGGGGGGAGAGAAAAGAGTTGGAGACCTCCCCCATCTGGAGTTTAGGGGATGATAATCCAAAGGACGCTTCCTATTCCTTTCCCCGCTTCCCTCACCTTTTCTTCCAGGCAGTCAAGTTTTAACTGTGCTGTTGAGTGTAACAGCAAGGAAGAGGGAGGGAATTATTAATTATACTAATTATATAATTAGTCAAAAGGAAAACAAAATGTTAAATGTTCTAGTGAGTACGATTAAGACAAGCATGAATTCCATGCTTTAAGCCTTGATGTTTGGGGACCTATTGACTTTATGCTGGACTTGGAATGAAATTTGGAGGATGGTTTATTGAATTAGACTTTGTTCTAGTGAAGTTTGACACACATGTATTTGACAGAACTCTGCCCATCAAACTGTTCAAATGTAAATTATCTCCTAAAATCAGAACTGGCTTGGGCAGGCTGTGAGGTGGGTTGCAGGGAAAGCCTGCAGCACAGACCAGAGGATGCATTCAGCCCAAGGCTCCCAGGAGCAACAGAGATGTAGCTTTTTTTATTTATTTTTGCCTTACGAAATGCCTGTGAGCCTGTGGATATGGAGTGTTATAGTGATTTTTTCCCACAGGATGGATAAAGCTCAGTGTATGTTAACTCCATCTTCAGTATTTCCTTCATTCCGATACAAAATTGATTCCTGCCACCGGAGAAAGCAAGGGCATAAAGAATGGCACATTTTTGCCTAAACTTTGAGATGCTGTTCAGTATAATGGATGAAAAACAAATATACACTGCCAGGCCTGCCTTTGACAAAATATGGCCAATCTTTCCTCTGCTTTTTTTTTTTTTTTTTTTTTGCCTGCAGCCGAATGGTAGTTAGTTGTCTATGCTGATGCTTAAAATCCTGGAGAGGAGGGGAAATGGAGAATTACTGCTTTTTGCCTTGAAGAATTTGGAGAGGCAGCTGCGACATAAATGATTCTTTTCATTATATTATATTATATTATATTATACTGCTTTTATGCACGTAGTGAGCCTGCTGACCTCGGTTTCTTTGGAAAGCAGGCTTTCCACCCCAGTGTTCCTGTGTGCCTTGGCTAAGCTCCTTTTCATTTTTCTATGAGAGTAAGAAATGTATTTTTAAGTGAAAACTGAGATTCTTTCCTAATAGTCTGAATTTAGCAACCTATCCCTAAGTTTGTAATACTCTTCTCCTAATCAGAAGCTGGGAGGATCTGGTAAATCTTGTGCAAATTAATTTGTAAAACTGCAACAATTGTGAAAAGTGTGCTGAAGCAGAGAAGAAATGAGTAAGGGGCCAGCTTATGCCCAAGTAGCAAAAGATTATCCATAGAATAATCTTGTATCATAACAACAGGTATGCATTAATAAAAGATAATCATGCTAGCAGATTCACCTTGCACTGTAAACAAAGAAAAGATAATTAACTGATGGTGTGGGTTGTTTTGTTTTGTTTTTTTTTTTTTCTTTTCCAAGGTTCAGATCATCCACACAGCCTGTCTTACAAACTGGAACTTGGATCAGACCAGGAGATCCCGTCTGACTGGTATCCTTTTGCTACTGTCCAGTTTGTCATTCATGATACCTGTGCCTCAGGAACCGAAGTCAAGTCACTGGGCATAGAGAGCGATGTGCAGCCCCAGAAACATGTGGTTCAGAAAGCTTTTTACAATTACCAGGTATTTTCAGGGCTATGTTTTCAGTGTTTTCCTCCTCTTCTTCCTCCCCACTCCTCCATACAGTATTTGCAAGGTGAATGTGCTTTGTATTCTAAACATATCTTGCATGCACTTGTGATAATGACTTTGAGCAAAAGAATCATTAAAAAATAATTCTGTGTCTGATCAGACAGGATGCTGAAAAACAACTGCAAATGCAGCATCGTTTTTCCTCAGTTGAGCTATTTTTGGGAGTAGTAGTTTTGAAATCTGTTGGGTCTGGAAATGTTTTGATACTGTGTCAAAGCTTTTATTCATGCCGTTGCTGCAGTTCACACTTTCAGTGCCCAATTACTTGGTAATTCTACCTGTTTTTTTGTTTTCTAACTACAGGTTGAGATTGAAAAGAAGTGGATTAGGCTTGATGGAGAAGATCCAGATAAGGCTGGCAAGTGCCTAATGCAGTAAAAGAGGACAGGAGGCACCGTCATAGGATATTAGTAGGAATCAATTTACATAGGAAATTCTGTTGTTAGAAGCAGCGCAGTGACCTAGTTTAGGATAAACAAGGCTGTTGAATTTTTCTTTTTTTTTTTTAGTGCTATTGGGTTTGATTCTGCAAATCAGTACTGGTTTGGCCTGCATTCAAGTAAACTTCCTGTCATGGGAATAGTGGTATGAGTAAGGTCTCCTTGTGAAGAGTTGCAGGATGTGAGCACTTAATTGACTGATGGTGGTACATTATGTTCCTGTTGCGTATCTATGACTTGGGAATGATCTCATACGCCATATTGAAACCTAATGGTACTACTCGAAAGAGTTCATGTCACTTGGACATAAAATATTCAGCAATAAAAACTGCCGGAGTGCTTATGTGCAGACCAGCATCTGCATCAGGTCCAGCAGGAGCAATTACAGTTTTTAGTGGTGTTTAAGAGCCAAAGTCCCCCATGTTTCTGCTCCCCTCGATACATGTGAACAGAACAAGTCGTAATATTATTCTCGACAAGAGCCTCAATTAATGAGTTGGAAACCGGGTGATTTCATTGGTAAAATGGGAAAAGTTCCTCCGCAATAATATTCTTCATTTTTCTGTGGCTGCGAGCATTTCCTTCTCAGCACTTTACAGGTTCACTCGAAGTAATCTCTTGGGCAAAAAAAACATATGGCAGATGTGACTGAAGTTTGTGTGGCAGCATTAGGCAAATCTTTTTCACTACTGCAGCGAGACAAGGGCCCATTTCATTTGGTGAAGCTTTGAGAATTTACACCAGTGGAGGGTTTTCCCCATAAGCTGAAGAAATGGCAGGTTGCTGCCATTTGCTGTGGGTCTCCTTTAGGATGCAAGTTCCAGATGTTGGTTTGGAAACTGCAGGAGCTGTTGCTTTGAGTAAATTTTAAGACAGAGAGCATGTCTTTCCATGTATGGGAAGAGAGATGTTTTCATGCTGCTGGCTCTAAAGATGTTTTCTGTGGGGAAACAATGCAGGAATGGGCTATTGCAAGAGAAGTGTAGCTGTGATCCTTCAGCAGCCAGCTTGAGCTACTAACCCCATACCAATGTGTTAACTGTGTTTTGAGCAAATTACTGGCATTTAGGGGAAAGGTTTTAATGCTTCCTCTCAGCCATTATCCCCTTTGTCATTTTCTGCAGGCTGTAATTCTAGGTCTGAAAAAAATCTGATAAATTAAAAAAAATGCTCCTGATACTTCCCCCCGCCGCCCCTTGCTGCAGTTTTCCTAAAATTATCCTTACTTCAAACTGAAATTAGCAGAGAACAAAAATATAGTAATGCACTAAGTCTCACTTTATATTTTGTCACAGCTTGTAACTGTTTATATGAACACTGTGTAAAAATACAGATAAATGTTATTCCCCAAAAGTAGAAATATGTGGGATATGCACTGAGAAAATTACCAGTCTGAGGAAACAGAAGGCCATAATATGAACCTAGTTCATCACAATAATCTTTTCCCCCCATTTGGAAGCTGAGAATGAAATGGGTAATGGGTTCTATAGTAAGTCCTGAGGGCAGGTTTTTTATGGGTATTGCATTGCCAAAGCTCCAAATAGACTATTACGGTATTTTGGCTTCTCTATATATCCCTTTTTATTAGCAGATTATATTATTATAAATCTAAGCAAGCATTTGAATGTAGTAGTGATCCAAATATGTCTCAGCTGTTGCATCCTCCGTCCGTGTTTTGACTTGAGAAGCCATTAGCACCTTCAAGTCATCTTTGGTTTGTTTTATTCATATTTAATTTTGGTTTATATACTTCTCAGCTGAACTAAGGGGCACAGTGTGCGCTAGGGCGAAGTGTTTATAGTCAGCATCACGGCAGAGCTCTGCAGTTTGCTGAAGTCCATGGTTATACTAGAGCTACAGTATCTTATTAACCTCTTTGCTCGGTAAGGTAAAGGAAGTAAAATACATGTTGCAGATACCTGCACTAACCTTTCTCTGAAGCTGACTTCTTTTGATTGGCATTAATACAGCTAATTCAGTAAATCTGTTAGCAGTGGTTATTGTCCAAAGCCTGTCTTGCCCAGCGGGCCCCTATTTTTCTGTTTTTAAGAAGGAGGGACAGCCAGGCTGTTCTGGGACTCTTTCACCCTAGGATCTCCATTCACAGCGCTCATCTCCTGGGCATTTGGTAGCTGGTGGTGTTAGGGGTCCTGCAGAAGCAACGGCTGCTTTTCTTCTGTCAGGTGTCTGCTGTATCTCAGGATGTGTTTAAGAAGCCCACGTAGCGTTGACCCCTCAAGATATGAGCTATTGTTTTGAATGGCCTAAGTGATGAACAGCCACATTACAAGTCCTCTTGCCTGCTAGTGAGTCTGTATTATATCTGGTATGGTGCAAATGATCGTTCAGCCTTACTGAACTCGTTAACATAAAAAGGTCAAGCTACAGCTTTATCTCTGTTGCAGACTCCTGGATTTCCATCTGAGGCCTGCAAGACTCACCATTAACTTTAATAGGAATTGGATCAGGATCACAGGGAATTAATTCCACAGAAATATTGCCACACTGATAGGAAGTTACTCTGTTTAATGCATGGCTTTCAGTTTAAACTGGACAATTAGCACAGCCTAAGGCTGAATAATTACCCTGTTCAGTCTCGAACTGATGTTTGTATGCCTTGCTGTCAGAATATTTAAAAATAGGCTGCAATTTAATGAAAGAAAGTTTGGGTTGTCTGACTTTTTTCCCCCGCCCCATCAAATCCTAACTTCCTATTCTACTACAGCATGCCAAAGCAGAAACACCCTGGCTTCCCCTTTCTGATATTTCTTCTGCATTGACCGATGTCCTTTGAGTATAACCTACTCAATAAACATTCTCAATGTTTAAGACTCATTTGCTGACATTTTCTATGAAGATTACGGCAGGCAATAGTGAGTAAGCATACTGGGTTTGATTCTTTAGAAATCTGGGTTGTAAGTAGTCTAGCTGTATTTTGGGAGGGCAATGGAGACGCTATAGGCTGTTGTGTCCAGTGTCCAGCTAGCAGAAGGACTGGAGCTTTAAATAACCCATGAGGTGCACTGGCATTGTGCAAGGAACCAGGTTTCACACGTGTCTGATCTCTGCTTGCTCACAGCTAGCGCCTGCAGTCACTGAAATGCTTCCAACTGTTTGGGTCACTTAAGATGCTGACACTTTGCTAACATTTACTACAGGGCAGTATTTAGATATTATCTGTGTTTCCTTCACAAAGGATCAGCAGGGTTTGGAATATTTTATATTTTAAACAGAAATCAATGAGAACAGCTATTTTTGTAGTGTGTTTGCCTTATTTACAAAGTGTCGTATTTGCTGAAACTGACAAACTTTATCTTTGCATTCATCTTTCTCATACTAATTCTGTTACTGTAGGTAAATGGTACTTGATGTAATTTTGGATTCAAACACCCATTGAAGTCAATGGAAGTCTTTTAACTGACAAAATGGGATCTGCCTCAAAGTCTCTAAGAATAAAGGAGAGGCAAAAAAAAAAAAGGAAGGAAGGAATAGTGGTAATGGGCAGAAAAAAAAAATGCAGTAGAAGATTCTTGATGCTAGTAAGTAAGCAACCTGCAATGCTTGCTTATTCCAACCAGAAAAGAGCACAAAAGAGAGGAAAAAAGGTGTTATTGGGTGTCAAAGCTGAAGCTTTGCAGTGATCGGGAATGATGGTCCAGCTGCCCCTGTGTAGCAGCTCTCGAGAAATGAGGACGATGGAGCACTCCATTGAACATGATGCCAAGCTGCTGTCATCCTTATGATCCTTGCTTTTTTTCCTCCAGATTCTGTATTAATTGTCCAAAATTACTTTACATCTGAAAATGTTTTCACATGTTGCTTTTAGTTGCATTTATTTTACTTGACAGACTTCTTAGCTGCAGTATTGGTGTCCACACCTCTATTTTACATTTATTTGTCTTTTTGTTGACTAAACACAGTAACTAACTGCTGCAGTTAGTAGTTCTTAGCTATAATATTGATAACTCTGAAGCAGTGCTGTTATTCTTAATGGAAAATATAATTTTATTTGGGTCTTCTGTCAGTATAAGTATAAACAGATCATGCCGATAATCTTGTAATAACATTTTGTAGAATGCATACTGATTAAAAAAATAAAGTTGTATTTCAAACTAGCAGTTTCTTGTCCCCTCACTAGAAATTTATCAAGCTTGTTTTACATTTACTATAATTAACTGGTGGATCTTGTGTCATCAGGTATTGCAGTTTATTAGAAAGAGCAGTTCTACTCTGCGTGTGAGTGGGAGACATCGCTCCTCATCTTAGATAAAGCTAGTTGCAGAAAGCTGAACGATGCACTATATTCCATTAATGATGATTTATGGCAGGCCCTTTTCCTGCCTTATTTGCATAACAATAGTAAGCCAAAGAATACTGTGTTTTTTCCTATTGAGTACTTCCTCTGATCTCTCTGGGATATTTGAATATAATGTAGCGAAAACTGTTTAAGACTTTCACAAATTTCAAAGTCTGTTCTTGAAATGAGCTGTTACTAGGGAAATAGTGAAACCTCTGTGGGGAAATACGGGAATAAGGCAGAGGTTTGTGGGGCAGCATTCAAAGAATGGGCTTAAAGTATAAAATAACCATGCCACTTGTCCTATGTTGCTGTCTCTGTAGCAAACCAGTCGGCTATTCTGGGAAACACTGGGAAATACGGTTAGCATCCATTTTCGCTTCATTGGTGTTTGATCCTTCAGTGAGCACCTGCAAATGGAAAGCAGGTGTCTAGCAGAAGTATAGTCCCCTTCCAGAGCTTAAACAGTTTGCAATGTTTAAAAGTATCAGTGAACAATATGATCCAGGTATGTGAAAAAGTGAGATGGTAAATTGCTAGAACACAAGTAAAAACATGAAAACATTTATTTTGGGGACAGTTTCCTAGTATGTGCTATACCTAGTATGTGCTATTTTATAGCCCTGTTCCTTCCTTAGTAAAAACAACCTGTAATTTTTTACAATAACAATCATAACATGTTGTAAGTGATGTTCACACTCCCTGCTCAGTCTTTATTGATAGAAATAAAAGAAAAAAAGCATTGGCTCAGACTCTGCTTTGCCATCCCGCAAAACCCGGTGGGATTATATATTCCTGGTTGTGGGTAGGTACAGTCTAGCATTACATTGCATTGTGATGGCCTTTTCAGTTTAATATAGAATAACTTTCACTTCCATTTCCATATTCAACAGTGACAGTCCAGGGGGAAAAAATCAGAAGCGGGGACACGTTGGGAGTGGAAGGCACCCACACCTGAGTGACCAGTAGTTGGCAGAAGGAAAGGGCAGCGGGCAGAGCTTGTTTGCAAGGGCTAAGGAGAGCTGTTGCCTCTCTAAGTCAAGGGGAAAAGTTTACCTGTAAAAGGGACTGAAATAGAAAAGTAGCGAGGAACCCATGCAGATAAATGCCTTCAAGGGAAGCTCTTGAGAATGAAGTTGCAAGGAGCTGCGAGGGGAAAAATGAACCGAATGCTCTCCTGGGGTGGGGAGGAGGAGGAGTTGGGAGCAGCTGAAGAAGGGGGGACACGGGCAGAGCCAGCAGAGACAAGCAAGGTGGCTGTGAGACTGATGGGGCAGAGTGAGAGGTGCCCCACCGGGACAAGCCGAGCTGGTGACTGCTCGTGGCATGCCACAGCTCAGGGCAGCGCCGCGCCATGCAGCTCTCCCTGCTTTCTTATAGTATGTGCTGCCGTTACGTGCCAAGCAGAACAACTCGCTCAATCTGTCTTGGGCATCCCTGCGTCACATCTGTACAGCTGCTGGTAATGGTAATCTATCTTCCTGGACAGGAAGATCTTGCTTATGTTAGGCACCAATGACACAGTCGTGCTATAGGAGATGCAATGAAAATATCAAATAAAACCCAGCAGTGGAACAGGGAGGATTTAAAGCAAGAACATAGGTATTACCCTGATGGTACCTAGAGGTAAGCTATTGCTGTAACCTTGTTGGACTGCTCTCTAGGGAGGGACCTTTATCTGTCAAGTCATCTGTAATGCTGAGTAGATTTTACTGTCTAAATAAAAGTACTGACACCAGGATTTAGGTGGCTGTTCATCTGAAATGAAGGGAGCCATCCGCTACCTGGAGAGAAAAGATGAAAGGCTGTTTTAGTCCCCTTCATGGAAAGCCACAGCATGCTAATTGAAACTGTTTTGAAACTGTTTTCACAGAGCCATGGGAACAAGTTACTGAGTATTTTTTCTGCTAATTGTGTGGTTAATATTGTCAAAAGGGGTGTGTGGTTGGTGTACTCCAAAGTAGAGATGGGGAAAAAAAAAAAGAAGAGTGAAAAGATGTGTATAGCCAAGTATTAGGACAGCAGGAGCCCAACCATGTTTGCTCAGAAATGGAAGCTCAGGAAGATGACCTTGAACCAATATTGGGGTCCTCACATCAATGCTTCCAAGACCCAATATGGCAATGCAGGCTAGTCTCCATATGTCCGAGTCATTCTTTAGTAGAGTTAAACTGGTATCAATTAGGCAATAAAAAGGAGAACCTGACTGCTAAGCTGTGCTTCAACCTGTCTCTCAGAGTCTCTTGCCGGATGATTTTAGTGGTATGGTTGGGGCTGCAAAACCCACTGCTGGTGAAAGGGACTACTGTGGTCGCTCACCTTCGTTCCTCTCCAAATTGCCAAATGCAAAGTTAGATGGAGCAAATTGGCTTTGACCAAAACATGCTGCTCGGCTCTTATTTAACTTCACGCTAAAACTGCTGGACTTCAGCAATCGTCTGCTTGACTATGAACTTCCAGCACCTAATTCAACTAAGGAGGAATGCTGTTTCTGGCATTTACCCTCCTGCTGCACCCTGCCTCTGTGCGGTTCTGCATGCCCCTGTAGCTAGTCCCTCTCCACTGGAGCCTGGGAGCCCAGGAGCAGGTTAATTGGCAATTACGGACAGGCAAGGAAGGGGTGGGATTTCAACCACTGATGAAGGGGGGTAAAACAGGATGGCGGGGAAGGGGCTTAGAGAGCAATGAAGGCAAAGGCAGTAGACAAAAGGGGAGGGAACCGGACTGGGGCTTTTCGTGGGGACACAGGGCAGGAGGTTGGGGTCTCTCTGGGGGAAGAGGGTGCTATAAACATCTGTACGCCATACCCAGGGAAAGAAGGCAGAGAGCAAAGGAGGGGAGGAACAGGAGACAAGCGCTGAGCTGGGCACCAGCAGGAGTGTGGTAGAAAGCAGGGACAAGAATAAGGACAGTGGAGTGGCTGCGTTTTCCCTTTGAGGCTTTCTCTCCACATAAAGCATATGTTTCAGGGTGAGTATTTAAGGAGACGTAAGGCTTATTTCATCCTTATTTAGGCTTCCTCGTACTACGCAAGTCTCTGGCCTTATCAAGGAGCTGAGAAATACAGTACTATTCAGTGTATTCAATCCATCAGGACTGCCGTTTTCATATAGCAGTTTGTACAGGTCAGAACCCTTCTTACGCCACCTGATGTCCTGAAAATTTGTCAGTAAATTGAATTAAGGGACAGCTCTTTCTACGGTTCCTCTGATAAAGTCGTTTAAATCAGGCAAAAAAGGAGAGGCCCTTGAAGAAACAGGAATCTCACATGATAAATGAAAGAGGAACAAATCACAGGTCCCAGTGTTATCTGCCTCAGAACTCCAACGAAAATGATGGAGCTTGTAACGAAATCACGCTGTTTATGAGACGCTGGTTATGAGACTAGAGTGCTGTATATCTACGAGTCAATGGCTGAAAACAAAGGGAGCACCTTAGAGAATATATTTAAAATGAAATTACAGTTCTGCCTGTGTCAAGGCATCTCCATCCACTGCCTGGATTCTGCAACTGTTTCCTCCTAAGAATCATTACTTTTACTTGGAAAGAAGAGCAAGATGGTATTTATAAAATATGTCTTGAGAAAGAATTCTGCAGTCCTGCGGTTGACCAACCGTGTTCCTCTACAGCAGCAATGCTGGATTTAAACAGAAGAGGGCATTCATTACCAAGCATCTGAGTTTGCTGAGGGCTCTCCATTTCTAGAGGAAAGGCATTTGAAAATGGTTTTTTTTCTTTAAATGATTAATAAACGTTCATCATCCAAAAATAAATCTTCTCTAGACATCATGTACCGAGAGGAGTATAAATAATTACAAATTAAAACCTGTCCAGTAAGCGAATATTTGAGGTGCCCTTAAGCAGCACTATCCCAAATGCTGACAAAACCCTGAAAAATCAGGAGGGTTTGAACAGCATGCTAATCTTTTCGATAGCCTGACTTCTAAAACTCTTGTGAGCTGTTAAAGAGACCACAACGGGGAGAGCTGGATCAGAAGTTGAACCAAGACTGATGAAACCTGGATGCTGTTTCTGACTGACATTTTGTGAGCTTGGGCAAGATACATGGTGTCTGTGCCTCAGTTTCTTCTCTTAAAAGTGGGGTTAAATGTTAACAAAAACCATAAGCATGAAAAATCACTACAGGGTTGTACTTTATACTGCAGGACACTGACATTAGGTTAAGACCACCAATATCAAAGCTAGCCAGTCAGTATGAGTAATGCTATTCACAAATATTTTTATATTTTTTTTCTTGCTCAGAGATGATTTAATTTTTTCAGTGTATACCAGGCTTTCTTGTGCTGTTTAGTGGACATACTGCTCGCAGTGCTTGGATGAAAAGACACCTTCTCTAGAAATTTGTAAAAGACCTCAGATGAAAGCGTAAGTCCTCTGGCTAGCAGGAAGTGCCCTCTGCAACCTCCCTGTGCAGCTTGGAAAGTTGTATTCCCATTCCCCGTTTTTACTTTCTCCCCAGTGAGAGCTGGGTACTATCAGCAGGCTTAGTCTGCTGTCCCTTGCACGATGGGAGCTGACGCGTTGACCTTGATGACGGAGCTTTGGTATTCACTGGCAATACAAAGGGTATAATTTAGAACACACAGGGTATGCCCACAGTGCCTTGTGCTGGTGGGATGTGCTAGGTGTACGCAAATACAGAGACACGCTGTCAACCTGAAGTGCAAGTGAAGATCATTTACTTTGGTCTGCAAATTTTCATGTGGTCATAGCCAAAGTAACCCAACCACTATGAGACAGCTGAGAAGTCCTTTGGTGTCAAGCTCCCCAACTTCTCTTTTTGAAGTTAGGCATACAAATTGTTCCAATTTCAAGACACTTTGTAATCCCTAGATAAACAAAGGGTGGTAGAAAGCAGGGAACTAATTTATAAACTTTTCTCCAATTCCACCTTTCTAAAGCTGCTGTACAGTATGCTGGCAGATAGATGGCTCTGCATCAGGTTTATCTGTCTCACGAACAAGTCGCAGCCAGCTGCAGGATCACCATCTGCACCCTTCAGGGCCCACTGAGATCCTAAAGGGTGCAATTTCGTCCCGCTATCTCTGCTAACACGACAGGACTAACCAGACAGGAGAAGAATAATGATGTTCTTGGTATGCACTATCCCAGACACTTTCAAATGAGCACTGTGCTTTAAAAAAATATGTTTTATTATTTAAATCATTCTATAAGCAAAGCAACATGGCTCGCCTTTTCCTTGTGATGATGCAGGGCATACAGAACAGCTGAATATGCAACTGCTGTTTAATTCAAGACCCAGACAGTGTCATAAAACATATTTTGTTGCAGAGCAAAATTACTTCAATAGCAAATTGCATCTCAAGGATGTTGCTTCTTTTTTTGTTGTTGTCGTAGGTGTTAGTCTAGCTATATAATTAAGGGTCTGTCAGTATTTTCATTAAAATCTTTTCATTTTTCAGGATGTGTAAGTCAGCCTTAAAAATTAAATCTTAATGGGTGAGTCTCCTCTTCACAAGTCAAACAGCACTGTAACTGCATAGCTACCTAAAAGTAGAAAAAGAAAGGAAGAAGAAAGGAAAAAGAGAAGATGATGTTTCTAGGCTCTCAGAATCATCAGGGTAACACCGATCCATGTACGGACAGAAGGCGTAGAAAGACCAAAGTATATATTCTCCTACATATATGAGATTAATGAACATTTTTCCAGATGAGTAACTGCTAAATTGGTAAACCTCTGTATTAACATATGAACAGATTGCTGCAAATGTAAGCAATAATTTGAGTAGTTATGCCAGATTGCCGCTACTTAACTGGTAGCTTCAGCTATCTCCCTGTTTATGAGGTAATAATGACTTCTGAGTTTATTAGAGCAAAATAATATGCTTTTCTAGCCAGCTTTCCCAGGTGAATTGTAGCACTGCGGGGCAACTGTGGTTCTCCAGACGAAGCCGCCTCTCCCCGAGGCTCGCAAGCTGATGTTCCAGGCTGGAGCTGCGGGTCCCCGCAGCAAAGCGGGCCCCTCGGCGGCCTTGCGCTTTGTGCGGCGGCGGCTCCCTCCTCTCGGTCTCGGGAGCTGAAAAGAACAAACCCGGGTTTAGCATCAGCGCCCCGTTACGCCCCGGCGTGCGGCACGGCGGGGGGTGTTTCGGGGATAGGACGGAAAAGCGGGAGCCCCCGGGCGGGCGGCGGAGGAGGGCCTGGGCGGAGCCGGCGGCGGGCAGGCCGCGTTGCCATGGCAGCGGCGCCTTAAGGCGGGAGGGCGCGCGAATGGCGGCTGCCGCCATGGCTGACGCGAACCCCGTGGTGAGGGGCTGTGGCGGCGAGGCCGGGCCGCTCCGGGTCCCGGTCCCGGTCCCGGTCCCGCGGCACGTAGCCGTGCTTGGGGGCTGCGAGCGGCCCGGCGGGGTCTGGCCGCCCCTCCGCGCGGGAGGGAGGGGATGGGGCCGGGCGAGGGCCGGGGAAATCGCCTCCCCTTCCCGGGCTCGGCGGGACGCGGTGCGGGAGCCGCCGGCCCTTCCCCGGCGCGGGAAGCCCAGGGGTGACTTCGAAAGCCGTTATTTTGGGTTTTTTTTGGAGGGGAGGGGGGCGGGAGTTGTTAAAAAAAAAGCGTTTTGTGGGGAGAAGTATCGTGGCGGGGGTGGGCGTGAGCCACTGGGTAGCTTCAGGGCGCGGAGGGACGCCCTGCAAGCTCAGCGGGGCAGGGAGGAAGGGGGCGGCTTTTACTCCCCTCTGGCTTTCGTCTGCTGCTGCCTCTCCTTACCTGGGCCTTCAGGTGGTCCTTCCGATGACAGTAACCCCAGGGAAGCCCTGGAGGCTTCACTTCAAGGCGTGCTTTTGGCTGTGCCGGAATGGGGCGTTGGTCAGGCCCCCCCTGCCACCCCACTGTAGGCCAAGACCAGAGTTTCTTCGTTCATGGCACCGGGCGTTCCCGATACGGATGGGCTGGTTCTGGCAGAGGAGCGCCTGTGCGCAAAGGGATAAAAATGGAGTACCGTAATGTCTGCACTGTAACCGTTCTTCTCTAATTTGGAAAAGCAGCGCTTGAATTTTACAGCTGCCGTTTTTATATAGCATAATAAATATTTGCACTGACTGTAAAACTCAGTGCAACGTAGCTTGGCAATCCTGGGGAGAGGAATAGGCCCATTGAAAGACTTAAATTCAGTTTCTCTTCTGGATTAACAATGAAAGCAAAGCATTTGACGTATGGGCTAGACAACATCGTTTAGTGTAGTGGTACATGAGTTGATGGTTTTGGTTTTTTTCCCCCCTCCGTTGTCTTCCTAGTGTCCTGAAATGTGCTGGGGGAATTCTTGGAGATCTCTAACCTCCCATAAGAAATCATACACAAGTATGGTTATTTTAAAGTAGTGCTACGTTGTGCTGATAGCTTTTTGCAAAAAGTGTAGCATGTTACTCCTTCATAACTTCTAGGTTTTTTTTTAAAACAAATTGTTTATTGTCTGCAGTTTCAAACACCTTTAGAGCAGTAAAATAATAACTTGATGTTAAGTTAGAAAAATGTAAATTAATATCCCAGAATCTTAACTTACAAGGTTTCCTAAAAATCTCAACTTCATCTTTCACCTTGTGTAGGCTATTCTGGTGGTAATGATAGTCAAGATTAATAAGCTTTAAATTGCTAAAAGCTTATTATTTTACATTTGCATCTGAATGGATGCATCTTGAAGCGTAGGTGTGTCTGTTTTCCAGGTCTGACTGTAGGATTAAGATTTAATCACTGACATGGGCAGAAGAAGGAATAAAATGTTGTGTTGGAGGCCTATTGTTATACAAGATGAATGATATGTATTGATAACTGTAGTGTTAAACTTTCCATAGCTAAACTACAGCATCAGACTATTACCACAAAGAAAAAAAAAAACAACAAATCTCTGTTATTTCTTGCAGGTTACTTACATTATGCTTCTGATAGAACTGGCACATCTTGTTTTTAGTAGCTTGTATTGTTGGTTGGTCTTTAAGTTAGGGGCAATGACCCTAGAATGATGCTAAGTGGTAAACATCAGTTTTAAACTGACATTTTAGACATGCTTGTTTGAAAATACAGCACAGGAATTGTTTTTGTAATGTTTCTAGGATTTTCTAAAGTATTTCTGTCGTCTGCAGAAACCAATAATTGGAGGCTGGAATCCAGTATTTTTCCAGGCATGTCTGTTCCCAGGGGTGTCAGATTTAAAAGAATGAGTGGACTTGCAGGCCTTTGCACTTGACAGAGTATTCAGTTTATTACACTGATCTCTTCATGCTGTTCAGTTTGTTACAGTAGTTTATGCAGTGAGATTAGACTTTGTGCTATCATTTCAAATTACTTAATGTTCATCTCAATGTGAAAATATTTTGGGTTTTTTTAATGTAGCCTAAACTGTACAAGTCCGTTATCGAAGACGTGATTGAAGGTGTACGGGAGCTCTTTACAGAAGAAGGTTTAGAGGAACAGGTTCTGAAAGACTTGAAGCAGGTTTGTTGGGTTCCCCTGCATTAATAGAAGTTGTGTATTTTTTTTCCTTCTGAGATGATGTACCTGTCCATTTCTTTGCCTTCCAAAACATGCAAATTTTTGCCCTGACTTAAGAGTTACAAATACCCTGCCAATGATGTATTGGGCTGCTGCAAGTCAAAATTCAGTAGTGATTGTTACCATGTTTATTGGATACAATTGGTCAGTTTAGTCTTGGAAAAACTAGGGGTACCTGATTATAATTTTAGATTTGGTTTATTTTTAAAACTGATATCTGTTGACCTTAATAATCTTTCTGCAGCTTTGGGAAACCAAGGTGATGCAGTCTAAAGCAACAGAAGGCGTCTTCAGACGTAGCCACCATTGTCCACAGTTTACCCTGCAGTTGCCGCACAATTTTCACCATGTTCTGCAGGCTTCAGCAGGTCAGATGTTGTTGAACACAACAGATGCAATTTAAGAATAGTTCAGGGATTCAAGAATCTTTTTGGAAGACTTGAAGGTGCTGTGATAATTTTGGTTTGTGATGCTTTTGTATATATTTAGCATGATGGGGAACAGTAATTATTTGAAAGCAGAATTTGACCAATAAAGGACAAATTAAACTTTGATAAACTAATGCAATTACATCTATATGCTCTTGATCTGCTGCTTATTTCCAGTAGCAAAACGTGAAGAGAATTTTAGCCTTCTTGCCTGTAGTCCAGACGTGTAGCCCTTCAGTTGCAAATTTACCAGTAGGGTTAAGCTTTCACTTCCCCTTTTAATGTGTGGCATGATGTGTGCTGAGGTTATATGGCATGTTTGTGCCATGCAGCTCTGCTCCCATGTTGGAGTTTACTCTGGTTCTGCCCTTGTTGAAATGTAATGCCTTGCTCAAACAGAAGAGTGGAAGTTTTGTGGGAGGTTTTTTGGTTTGTCTAGTTTTCCTAAAAGCAATACTCCTGTTGCACAGAAGTACTTGACTTTCACACAGGCTCTGACATCAGGACCTATTCTTCCAAATTAAATCCAGCTGGCCACTGTTGTAACGTTATGGTAGAGTGTAATGCTCAGCTGAGGCTTTTCCCAATGTGAGAGGCCATTAGGACCTTTCCCCACAAAGGACAAAAAACATTATGAGATGATTTCATGTAAATCTGTGTCATAGTGCACTTCAAATTTGGGCAGGCACTCTTCATCTGTTTTTTTACAATCTACATAGTTGAATGGACTGGTTTTGGAGACAGATGTTTTATTTATTCCATGTGGTTAAAGGGAATATACTGTTGGGTTTGTTTGCTATTGGAGGCTTTATATTTAATGAGCTTTACCTTGTAACTCCTAATTTTTGCAAGGGCAATACTAAGGCAAAACAATCTGTTGAAGCCAGTGAATTTTTTTTTTTTTTTAAATGGGATTAGAATTGTTTTATAGCTAGAGATTTTCAAAGTAGTTAGGGCTACCTAAATTGTCTGCTTCTTGAAGCCTGTGAAAGTTTTCCCTTTGGCTTATCTTCTCCCACTGAGGTCAGTATTGAGTGCTTTTGAAAATCCCAACCTATTGTTCCCACTATGAGCGCCGTTGGATTTACTGTGGTGCAGAAAGATACTTGCACGTTTTCCTCATGTTGGCAAGGCAATACATTTTACTTATATGTTCTTGGTCGTGTTAAAATAGTAGCATTGCACAGCTGTCCTTCTAGTTGATGTAATAAATAGAAGTGGCATGCTTATTTTTTACAAATGCAACTTAAACAGATGAAATAGTTAAATAGAAATATTACTAAAACAAACAAAAATCTCCAAGACCAGCTTTTAGCAAAATGTAAGTTTTATAAATTAAATGTATAACCCCCCCCGAGTACAGCATAAGCTTGAAGCAACGTAAGAGGGAAGTATATTCAAGACCCTTATCTAGATGTGCTCACTTGTTTGTGTAGTCTAATGAGTATGAACTGACGTTAGATTGCTTTAGTTTCATCAGTGCTTGCTGTAAATTACTGGAAGATCTACTGTGTCCGAGAGATTAATGTTTTTTGTAAAGTGGCGTGTTTTTTTTTTTTTTAATAGCTTCTTTAGTCATCCCAAGTGGTAGAGGCTTTCAGCATTACACAGCAGCAGACCTGGTATGTAGCTGTAGCGACATTTTATTTCCTTTTTGATTATTCTGAATTCTAAATGATTAAGTTTGTCAGTTGTTAATAGGCTTAAGGGAGGCAAATATTAAATATTTTCCACATATAGATTCTTCAGGACAGCATTTAGGGACCAAAAAAGGAGCATTTCTTATGACTGTATTATCTGTCTAATATGGTATAGTAGGCAAGGGAGCAGGAATTCTGCTGAGAGAGAATCAACAGCTGAAGAAACTCAGTGTCTTGTTTTTTTTGAAAACCATACAGAAGAGTGTAGAGGGAGAGCTGTAACTGCTGCTTCTGTCTGAGCAGTGAAAAAGGATGGGCATCTACCAGGTAGTTTTGCAAGCAATGCAGCCAGAAGCATGTTGGAAGACACGGCTGCACCTATTTAGCCCATAGGATGGAAGTGTAGTGGAAATACACATCTGCATATCCTTTTTTTTTTTTTTTTTCTTTTTAATCACTGGGTGTTAAAATAATGCATGCTTGGGAAATGCTAGCACTAGTGAAACTGGGAGCAGAATTATCTGCAAAGAGTAGAAAACATCCCCAAGAAGGTTTTTTTGGAGTTGACAGGTTCTGAACTCTGGTATGGCAAAACTTGTTTCGTGAGGGGAGGGGGTATTAATTGTCAGAGGTTGATGAACTTACTGAGTGCCTCCTGAGTCTCAAGCTAACTAGGTTGCCAAACTGAAATATAATGTTGGGAAGGTGTTTGTGTAACATGCAAGCTTCCTGATTTTCAATTTGGATTTCCCCAGAACAGCTAGTTTGAAAGGGAGCCATATCTCCAACTCTTTGCTTTCTGGGAGAAAAAGAATGTGAAGTGACTTCATAGGTCTAGGCTAGGAGTCTGTGCTTTGTTGAGTTATACATAAGCTTAGGTTAAAGTGGCTCTGAGTGGAAAAATACCTTTCTGGATGGTGTGTACGTTGATGAGGTACAGAAAAGTGTTTTGCTAACAAAAAGGGAACGTGATAACTGGAAAATAAGAAACACTTAGGGCAAGTCATTATCCTGTCAATACAGAATACTCTTTTATCTGTCTAAATCTCAAAAGTCTGAAGCAACTCTTCAGAAAAGATGATCACAAAAAGGCCCTCATTCATATTTCATCTGGATATGTTATGTGTGACATTTAAGACCCTAGGAGATAAAGTATGCACTATTTCTTAATAAAGCTGTTGTGTATCCAGGGTGCTTCACGAGCGGGCACAAGTCTTACTCTCCCTTCCAGTATTGCTTATCCTATACATGTACCAGCTGGAGTGACTCTACAGACAGCATCTGGTAAGATTAAAGAGGAGATGTAAAATGTTACAGTGCATTGACTGTATGTGGATATTGAAAGATGGTCCCAAGTACAGTAGATAAGTGTGAAGTTTAAAGTCTAGGTGGGTAGAATCAGTTATCCTCCTCTTCTTTTGTAGTTTGTGTTTGCAATTGCTGCATGGGGGAAGTAATTACATTGATTAGTTAGTGTGTCAGTAGTGTGCACTTGCAAGATCAGTTAACATGGGTTGCCAGGTGATGCCTTTTTTTGTTCTACAACTGCTCGCAAATATTTTCCTTTGTTAGTCCAGACATAGGTGTCTCGTTCTCCTATATGACAGTCTTCCATGTTTTAAAAACGTAAAGACATTCTGGTGCTTCAGAATCAAATTGATTTCTTATTCAAATAAAATCCAACCATCCATTAACCTTTTTGCTTACACTCTTTTGCTGATAAAACTGCCTGTACTGCTTGTACAAAAATGTGCTTGTACCGCTTATGGTGCAATAAGTGGAAGGCTTATTTCAGTCATAGATTGACTCTTTCCTCAAACAGCTGTTCTTTGATGAGAATTAATGTCACTAGATATCTGTTTTGGGTATCATTCCTAAGGTTTTGAGACCCATAGGCTGGTATCAGTGACTCTGTGCGTGTAAGCATGTGTGTGGGGAAAAGAATAGTGACATTGAATTGGGAACTTAGCTCTGGCATCTTAATTCTAACACTGATAATAATAACTTGAAGGATTCAGTGTTTGGAGTGGTTTTCTTACAATGAGAGGGTAGATAAACTAGGGGTCTTTTTTTTTTTTTTTTTTTTTTTTTAACTAAACTAGGAGTGTTTTGTTTGGTTTTTTTTTTTTTTTTCTTAGAAGGGATACCTGAATGTTCTTAAAGGAGTGAACTGTCCTGTAGATATGGAGTAGTTTACTGTTTCATCTTGTATTCCCTAGTTTCTGAATTGACATGGAAACAAATTTAAAACAGGTTTGTTTGTTGTTTTTTGTTTTTTAAAAAAAATTCCAAAACCAAAAATGGGTATTAAGCATGATGGTTTGGATGGAAGCTCTGACTCAAAAAGCCTCTGAATGCTTAATTTTCCAAGGCTAAAATTGTGCTTGGGGAGAGTACTGCTTTGTAAACATCCTGTTTCTCATAGTTTGCCCTGAGTATTTGCTGTTGGTTGTAACGGTACAGTGGCCTGGATGAACCTTTAGTTTAATCTGCTGAGACAGTTTTTAACTCTTCTCTTTGTAGGACACCTTTATAAGGTAAATGTGCCAGTTATGGTTATGCAGGCCCCAGGAGATGCAAGTATTTTACATCGTCCCGTTCAGCAGATATTTCGGGCCCTTGGGCAACCATCAGTTCTGCAAACCAACGTTGCCAGTGTTGCACAGGTGAATGCATCTTCTGCCCAGGCAGCTGCTGAAACATTGCAACCCCAGGAGACTGCTGTCCAACAGACCATGGTATCTCAACCGAATGCCATGGAAAAAACACACCTGGAGAACTCTGCCAATACTACATTGGTCCAGCAGCCTTCTGTGAGGCAGCAGCAACTTGCAGCTAATGGAGCGTTGACTCAGCATGCAGACTCAACAGAAAAATCCCAGCATGGCAATCTTCATACAGCTGTGTTTACTCCAGAATCCTTTGAAGGGTTTTCTCCTGCTGAATCCTTGGCAAACAACTCAAGCAGTGTACTGCTGGATGTGGAGGGGCAGTTAGACATTGAGCTTCAGCAGTCAGTGCAACAGCAAGTGTTTGATGATATCATTGACCTGATTATCGCAGGCAAAAATGTGGATGATAATGCTGTTCTGAAAGATCAGGACAGCATTGCTTCCTCTCACAAGGTAAGGCCTTTTATTTCTCAGCTGGTGAAAATACATCCACTGGAGATGGTTGTTTGAAGTATCATACGAAATGTGATGAAACGCATCTGTAAGTGACAAGCAACACCTCTAAATTATAATAATAAAAGTTATTATAATTTTGAAGTTCATTTTTGAGCTTGTTTTGAATAGCAGTAGCTGACTGCTTATTTTTACATTAGGAATTTGTTACAAATATTGCTGAAATGCCTGGACTGAAAAGAATGTCAGTCTGAAAAATGCTGAAAGTGTAATGGATAGATATAATGTATTCTTAGACTTCTTGACTTACTGCAGCTGAGCAGACATGAATGACCCTTTGAGAACTTTCATGTCATTCTCACACTGAATCTGCATGTGGATACTGGCTAGTTGTGGGCAAATTGCTTTTGCAATGTCAGCTGGGATTAGTTTTAACTTGTAATGTGTGAAGAGCATTTAACTTGCATTGAGAATGCATATGAGTATGAAAAGCCAGATTTGGGAAGTGAAAATGTGCTGGAAGGAAATGTATTTCCTTGGGAAAAAATCCTGAACAAACTAGCATTCAGCTAGAGCTGTGTGGAAAACCTGAATGATTTTAATTAACAAGCCACTTTCCTGACCTCATTTAATTTTTGTTCCAGAATTATTTGCAGATGTTTTAAGTTCAGGCTGGCTTGCTGACTTTGAGTTGTAGTGCCTGTATGTGATTGAGGCAAATTTATTAAATGCAAATTTAATGACAGTAATGACAAATGCCTATAAATAGAAAGCATGTTATGTTGCTCATCTGGACTTTGATGGCAGGATGGTGAAGACTGTCCGTAGTAAGAATGGAAGGTCAAAACAAAGTGTTATTTTCTTGAACTAGAAAGTGTATGTGGATGTGAATTAAGTGCTACAATAAAGATTTAATGAGCAACTGAAGATGGCTGAAAGCTTAAAGCCATTTTATGCTCCTATGAGCGCTCAGTCTAGGAATTCAGCACTTTTATGAACAGTAACTTGACCTACTGAAATATTTACTGTCTCAGCTTTTTACATCTTATTTAAACAAAGCATTTTGATTGAGTTGAGGGAAAGGGATGAATTAATCTTGGCTTTTATTTCAATAATGAATAATGCTATTTTGGGGGGTGGGGGAGTAGCTTGTTCCCTTTTTTTGTTTGTTTTTGTTTTGTTTTTGGAGTTTTCTTCGCAGTAGAAATTTTGAAGGCCAACATGATCATCTTAAGAAGTTGTATGAGTATAATAGTGTTTAAAGAAAAGTCCAAGAGAATGCATTTCTATATTGCTGAGGAATATTTGGCATGGATTCCATTTAAGGTGAGGTTTAAGAACTAGATTTGCAAATGAACTCAGGGTTTGCAAGTAGGCCAGGACTTGAAACTCTCATTTTAGTGTCCCAGTCTTGTTGCTTTATTAAACAAAAATCTTAGGCTTTGTACTGAACAATGAAAGCTCTGTGGTGTTAATTCACAAGCTGTCTCTGGTCTCTTTTATTCCTGTCAGATGGAACCTACTGAGCAGATGGAATCTAATTTACGATCAGAGAAGGATATCTGCAGTGACACTGAAAGCATAATTCAGCTAGATGGAACTGGTGATGTTTCTCCCAAGGAAGAAGAACCACATACAAAAGATAGTGAAGAGAATGAATTCATTGGCATTATTGAATCAGAGGATCTAAGAGTTCTGGAGGATGAGGAAGATGATGATGAAGAATGTGACAGTATTTCAGATACAGAGTCTAGCAGCAGTGGTGGTGATAATGAAGAGCCCCAACTAGATATAGTTGAGGAGGTAATTTACTTTTAAGTCTTGTGAAGCACATTAGAATAGTTTATCTATGTTGACTGTTGAATTGTTGGACCCAGAACAATTCCTGGTAAGTTTAATGCAGAGAATGCGTAGTTAAGTTACATACCTCTTGAGATAGGAGGTACTATTGAGAAATTACTCGAGAGTTCATTATGAGGAGTGTGAACAAATGAAAGAGATGTTGAGAAGTTATTTGTTTATTGGATGAATTAAAATGCTTAATTACCAGAATTAAAGTTCTATGGTGAAACCCTGGCCTCAGTGGAATGGAGTTCTGCTTTTTATTTACATAAGATCGGGAAACAAATCTAGGTTTCTTTTCCTTCTGAAGGACCAAAGGGAATTGGAGAAGAGAACAGTGTGATACAAGTACGTATGTTTCCTAGGAAAAGGTTTTTCTTAAAGATGTGAGATTTTGGGTCCTAGAGGTTCACAAGAGAATCAACTCGTAGCATCTGGACTTCAAATAAATACCAGTTGATCAGTATTCCAGTTACTGGGGTCAGCTTTGTCAGTTAGCAGTCTTGCTTTTTTACTTGTGTTTTGTTTAGGGTGTGTTTGTTTTTGAGAACATAAGCATGTAAATACGCTTATAAATGAGCTTAGTGCAACATGGTCTTCATGGCCTCTAGGTCTTGATTTTTTTGCACTGGTAACCTTTGTTGTTCTAGGTGTGTTTAATGTCAAGTATATTCCATGCTATTCTGAAAGACTGTGTAAACTACAATTTTAATCTCTAGGACCCCTTAAATTCTGGTGATGATGTCAGTGAACAGGACACTCCAGACTTGTTTGACACCGACAATGTGATAGTTTGTCAGTATGACAAGGTACAGTATATAGTTTGATCTTTGTTCCTTAATCATTCTAAATATAGACCAGACATGGATTTGCTGAAAATATTAGTCAGTACCTTTTAAAGAAAATCTAATGCTGTAATAATTGAGTGTTTAAACTGCATGTTTAGCTGACAGTAGTCTGAAGCCTTACCTGCTGTTTTCTGAAATGAGTATCAATGGGTTCATAATGGCCTATTAAAGGAAAAGGAAAGAGGACCGAATCTTGCAAAATTAAGATTTGTAAAACTGCAAAAGCTTATGTGTTTACTTAGAAGTTAAGTAATGTCAACAGCTCCATGGATGTATATATGCATTTTCAGCCATGAAATAAGACTTTTGAAATGGATAACAGAAAGAGGAGTGCGTTGTACTTTCTTTCATATTTTTTTGGTCTTTGAAGTGCTTCCCAAGAGATTTTCCTACCAGAATTCTGTTGTGTGTGAAAAACAAAACAGTTGTTAAGGGCGGTTTTGTCCTCCTTCATTTTACTGTTTAAAATTCAGCCTTGTTTTGAACTCTTAGAGATCAAATTAGGTACTTCTAACTCTGGTGTAGTTTTGGACATGTCAGTAGTTTAAAAGTTGACAAAACAAAATGTGCATCTTATTTTGAAACAAATATGGAAAAATACATCTACAGTTTGCTTAAGAATGCGCTTTGGCGTTTATTCTTTCAAAAGTGACTAATGATAACTTCATGTGTGTGTTCAACTGGGTCTGCCTTAATGGTCTCTGTGTTTTAGGGAAGAGCTTCTAAGAAAATTGTTGTTACTAAAGTGCAACAGATTGTTTCTGAAACTAGTTGTTTTGGAAAATATAGGGATATGTGTTGAAAATGCATCTGAAGTTGTTTTGGAAAATACAGGGATATGTGTTGAAAATGCATCTGAAATTGAGCCACAGTGTATTGTACTGAAAAGGAACACAAAGTTTTGAAGCTTCATAACTTAATTTGATGTTACAGATGCTATGGGTAGTGGCTATTGTTATCTATAGCAAGTCTTGTCTGTACTGAGTTGAAAAATTGTTGAACATTTTTTAAAACTGCTATGATGTTTAGCATTGGACATGTCTATAGGAAATTTAAGATCAGATGTTATTAGAAATTAACAGTTTGATGGCAACTTCCCCCTTTCCTATACACATTTAATAAAACACAATAGGTCTAGTAGGAAGGAGATGGAAACAGTTATCTATTAAATTACCTTGTTATGTATAAAAGAATGCTGTGGGCAAAATGACTGTCCTGTTTTGGGTTTTCCCTCCTTTTTCTTTCTGGACTTGAAAATAGACTGATGCTTAAAATCCAAGAAATTTTCTAAAGATGTTTAAAATTCCTTCTTTTAGTATTAAACACAAACTTTCTGCAGTATAGGTCGTTTTGTAGGCCTTTAAAAAGAAACAGAATATGCAAATTCTTTCTTATTGTTTTATATGGCAGTATTTGCTTTTGAGCAGTTTTTCTGCTTTTAATCTTATCCTAATGTCCCTGTGCATGCAACATTGCTTTGCCATGTGTATGGGGAAAAAAATCCCACTGCATTTTGGTTAAGCCATACTTGTTTGCAAGGTGCAGTATACTTTGGGACTGATACGCTAATGAAATTGCTCCATTATTTTTTTGTTTTCCTGCCAGTGTTGAGCTTTCACGCAAGTACTCTTTTTTTGGGGGGGTGGAGGAGGTAGTGCACTAAGATTCAGGAGGTTGTTCCCTTGAGAGGGCTGAAATCTACTGCCTCTATTGATTATTTGTGCTGTGTTCAGTGAAGTGTTTCACAGGTTTTGGGCTATTGGGATTTTAAAAGAAAACAAGTTTTGTAAACCAAGCTATGGTTAAAAACACATTTTTTTAATCAATGGTCTAATACATATTTTGAAGGGGGCATGGGTTTATTTCTTTACTCAGATACATCGAAGTAAGAACAAATGGAAGTTCTACTTAAAAGACGGAGTGATGTCCTTTGAGGGTAAAGACCATGTTTTTGCAAAAGCCATTGGAGATGCGGAATGGTGAAACCTCACTGAAGTATGTACTTTTAGACTGTGGCATTATTCCCTTATGAACTTTCTGTGAAACTACTAGACTTTCTATTTTTTGCCATTAAAAAACCCCGGAACAACAAAGCAAACCCCCAAAAAGCCAACAACAAAGCTGTGATAAAAATATGCAAAATCTGTGTAGTTAATACATGCAAATTAAAACACTGTATTGTTGGCTCCTCAGCTGTCTTTGCTGTTCTTTTCTGATTATTTCATTACTTTTCCACCCAAGAAACATCATTGGAATGAATAGCTTTAAAGACTAAAATGTTGAATCTGTTACTAATTCAAGAAAGAAATGGAATGCTAAGTGACTGTATTTGAGTAAACTTCAGTTATGTTGTTTTTCTTTTAAAAATGAGAGCTAAAGTATGACTTGAAAGATAAAGCTACACAGTTGTTGGTGATACTGTATTTCTTTTCAAAGGCTGCTTAGTTTAAAAAAGGAAAAAAAAAAAGCAACATCTGTGCAAGTTTGAAACCTGTGGCTGTTTCAGCTGTGTACTTCTCTCTCCCCTTTCCTTCCTCTCCCTTGCTTTTTTGTTGTTGCTTTGTGGGTTTTTGGCTTCAGGTTAAAGGCAGGCACTTTAAATGTAAGTCAGGAAATGTGAGTGGAAGACCCTTGAGCTCTAAATATATGAGAATTACTGTTTATTCTATACCATCTATGTCTACTGAGATGCAATGAATAGTCTGATTTAACAATAAAATGTGATTTATTTTCACTGTCAATACAAAGTCATTTAAGTTTGCTTCTGTATATATCCACTACATCCTAGGACTACAGACCAGTAAGCTGTGAATGATACAAATTATGCATAATAATAAAATGTCATCTCATATACATTTCTAGCATATAAACTTCTGGTTTTGTGTTCCCTAAATACAAACTTTGCTTAGAGAAATGTGTACAAGCCATGCATGTGACAGCAGCTCACCCTGCCAGGAGAACTGCATTCCCAGCAGTCTTCAACATTAGCTTTTTGTTTGTTCCTCTAGAAATAGAGGTAAAAGACAGTTCTGTGCCCATGGGTCCAGGCCCTAGCTCTTCAGAGCTGCAGCTTTCACCTGGCTCGCTCCTGTTCCTTGTAGGGCAATACTGGAAACTAAATGGTAAAGCCTCAGCCAGGCTGACTCAGAACAGCGTAATCCTGCTAGAAGGGCAGTGCTACATGCAAGGGTATGGCACCCCTTCCTCCTGGCTGCTTCCTTTACATCTGCTGAAAGAAGACATGAGGCATCTTCGTTATCTCTGCTCCCTGGGAGGATGTAGAGGCCTTGAGAAGAGAAGGAATGTGTAGAAGAAATGGGGGGAAAAAAACCCAACCCTTGTTCATAACCGTACCAAACCCTTGTGCCTGATGGCATAAACAATAGAGATGCTTCCTTCGGGAGGCAGGTTTTTAACTACTTCTTGAGTTTTACATGCTCTTTTTGACATATCTGCTGCTGTCCAGTATCTAAGACAGGACACTGAACTAGAAGGCCTGAATGTGGCATTTCTCTTGTCTTTTGTAGATACGGCTGCTGAGGTGTGAAGGACTGTGTATTCAGAGACAGTTAAAATATTACAGTGTACGATTTCTTCTTCCCCATTCAGCTGACTTGTAGCTGCACTGATGCTATACTTCAGACCCATAAATGCACACAATGTGCAGCTCTTGCCATATGATAGATGCTTTTAGATTTCAGCACTCTCTTGCAGGCTCTGAGGTGTTCATGCTCCATAAAGGTGTACATTATGAACTGTGGGACCATCTTCAACTTGGGCAGCGTAGTGATGCTTCAGAAAAGACTGGAAGCAGAGGTAGTGCAGCACAGAAATCCATGGGACATGACTGGATATGCACCCTTCACTAAGCACCATGTCATCTTTGAACGTTGCTTCTGAGAACACGATCTGTTTCTGCTAGTCACTATAAAATGAAGTGGCTAAAGAGTACCCAATTTTTAGCTAGTTTTAAAGATGGGCAGCTTTTGCCTCTTCGTTGCATCTTTCTGCTTCTGGTGTTAAAAGACTCCCTCTACATGAAGGTGAGGAGTCAGAGCTCTGAGCATCCTTGTGACTGCCCATCTCCTCTTTCCCTGTCCGTTTTCAGACCTTGTTCCTCTGTGAATGGATGCCGAGATGTGTGGGATAAAAGTACTAGAGTAGGAATTCCCCCCTCCCACCCCCCCTCTAAGCTTTACCAGTTCATACTTACTACATACCTTCTACCTGTTAGCTTCATCTGCCTGTTTATTCCATTCTTGAAACGCTTATGCTTTGAAGTTTTGCAAGTTAATTTTTATGACAGCTTACTGCAACCTCTGTGCAGCCCAAGTATGATACTGATTATACAGACTGCACATCTGGGATTGGAAGTATTTTTAACCACTGGTCTCTTACTTCCCAAACTTCTTGTAAGTTTTATGGGTTGGGCATTGGTGGTATTTTTCATCCTCTTACATCTTACAAAAGAGGATGAAAAATACCACCAATGCCCAACAATTAAAATCTCAAAGGACTGTCTAAGCATACAAGAATTTCCCTACATTTTGTTTCCGGTGTTCTTGAATGAAGATTGGCAAAGACTTACAGCTTAGAATAAAATATTTACAACTAAAAATATCTGAAGTCAGGAATGTTTATACTGGGAAAAAATGTTTCTTATTAAAAGGTAAGCTCAGTTAGCTAATTACTGTAGCCTATGACTGCAGCAGTAGTCAGTCAGAATGTTTTTGATCTGAATAGTTTACTGTATTAATGCTTTTGATTGCTGCTACTTACACGTTGGCTGCAGGTGGCATGGGAAAAGGTGTGTAATACCAGTTGTGGCTATTGAAGAGACTTCAGTAAATGGCTGTCTAAAACTTTACACCAGAAAGAAGGTAAGTTTACCAAAACTACTGAGATAGAATAAAAACTGTAACTTGTATGAGAAGCTTTAGCATGAATCTAAATCTTTATTAAAGTGTTGCTTTTACTTATTTGCTCACTTTTGTGGGTAGAGAAATTTGAAGTATAAAAACTACTTCTGTTGGTGTGTTGTTTCCTGTCTGGGATGGCTTTTTTTTTTTTAAACAGCAATTATTTACTAAATGGTAGGTTTCTCTCAACTTACAGTAGGTACAAAAATAAAAATGCCCACAGCTCTCATACTTCTTTGCTATTACCTAAGCAGCATTGTAAGGCAGGTACTACTGGTTGTTGCTATTTCTATCTCATTTCTCTTGCATGTAGTTTCCTGATAATGTTATGTGGTAGGTGGACAGCAAGGGTGTGCTTGCAAGCTCTTGTCCTGTTGAAACATAATGTAAGTAAATCAGTTATTGCCCACTCAAGACATTGTTTTGCCATGTCCTAAATCATGTGCAGGACTCTTCCATGTGCTGTCCAAAGAAATGAGTCTCGAAAATATTTTTTGAGATAGGCAAGGAAGAAGCCTTAGGCGAGGGTTTTTTTTTTTTTTAAGCAGTGTCTTTAGTTTCTATTATAGTTAAATATCCTATAGTAGTCCTGTTTGCTAAGCTCAGGAGCTCGTGTGTATAAAGAGGTGTATCATACAGGATTTTTACTGATTGCTAAACTGTAGAGTTTTAACAGTCTCCTTTGTTCTCAGTCCTGCTTTGTTCCCTACGTGTGTGCCAACTGCTTGTGAGTACAAGCTATGCTTACATACAGAGCTTTTACACTCATTGAAATCACGGCATTAAGCTGAAGGTACGAGAGGGTCAGAGATGTTATTTCTAATTAACACAATTGTAAACTAATGATAAAGCAGTCTCTAGTACAAAGAATCACTTTCATTAATGTGAAGCAAACTTAATTTGTAGTGCAGTGTTTCAGCAACAAGAGGTGAGCTTTGGAACACAGATTTTTACTCTGTTGCTGTCAGACTTGAAGGCAAAGGACTCAGTTGAGACGGAAAATGTAAGAGGTTTGAAGTGACTGCAGTAATACCATTTTCTTATGTATTGGAGTCTGCGCTTTTGGTGGCCATCAAGAACTGTTAGGCTGTGAATGTTCTGGAGTAAGCACAGATCTTACACAGCTGTATTGCTCCGCTGACTGCAGGGGAGGTGCGGATTATACCAGCTGAGGATCTGCCTTCAGATACCGTATCATCTACAGAACGTGATCTAAAATGGTAAAAATTTGACTACCAGCCCAAATAAAACGCATTTGCTTTACCTTCTGTGAACCATAAACTGCCATGTGTGGGTCTCGCACTACCATATTGATGAAATGTAAACACTCGTGTTCCTCCCATCAGAGGCAACATAACCAACCTGTCAAGAATAAGCAACCTAAGAAGAGGCTTGATCTGCAGTCTGAAGCTTTTGCATCTGTTTTTGCCCACAGGACTGTGAACTTTGCAATAACTAAGCCCCGCATTTTCAAGAGACCAGGCAGTGCAGAACGTGGCCTCCTTAGGACGTGCCTGGGGTGAACTCCCGCAGGGCTCCTGCCTAGTATTCAATGCAGTCTGCAGCTTGTCACCCAGTACAGGTTGATTGGCCCATATGATGCATGTAAGAGCTTACACATCTGAATCTCCAACTTTAATACAGTGTGGTGTTGGCGCACAGCAAATGAACTGCGTAAGGGTGACAGTTTGTTTTATGCGGACAGAGTAAATGCACTGCAATAACAAAGGAATGCTCAATTCTTACTTAAATTAGGAATGCAGCCACAAATATAGATCTCTCTAGCATTAGGCAATGCATGGTGAAAGAAAAAGATTTTTATGGGAAAACAGAGTCACTAAAAAGTAACTATTCTGCTTCATCAGCTGGGAACAAGAGTTGGACTGCGAGTGCTGAGGAGTCCCCAGCGCATCCCAAATGCCAGAGGCTCTGGTGATGCCAGAGAGTGGGCAGATGAAAATCATCAGACTGTCCCTGGGGAGAAAACAAGGCAGCACTTATCTGCCTGTGCAGGCAGCAGCTACCCTGCTGCTGAGAGGGAGCCTTTACAGCTTATGTGACACGTGTTGTGTGCATGTATGATACACAAAATACAGTCCTGTGTGCAGCAGGTGGGGTTTTACAGCTATTGTATCTCTTGTGATTTCCAGAACATACATGGTTGTGTATGGGTTAATTTTTTTTAAGTAAATTACCTACCAGCTCAGACTGAGATCTAATGTAAACTGTGAAATTGCTATTAACAAAGGTTCACCAGGTCAGCTTCTCTCCTTGGTGATATCTTTACAACCTACTGCTTGAACACTGTTCTTCAACCGGGTGTAGGTGGCTGTGTAATTGGAAGTTTCTGTTGATGAAATGAAGGGAGGCATCTAGTTTAGTGCCCCTTTCTTTAACCCAGCAATTCCAGCACAGCTGATAAGAATGGAGAAAGAAGGCATGAAAGGTAGCAGACAGGCTTTAAATGCCCCAGGGAAGCAGATCTGGAGAAAAAGGAGCCAGACTGCAGTCGCTGCAGTACCTGTTAACTTCAAGAGCACCTTGACTACTCCTGGGCTTCCCTGGTGCCCCCCAAAGAAGAGTTTTGCCTGATAGTCACCTTCCATGCGTACCATTATAAAAGAAGAAGAGGGGAAAATATCACTTTGAACGTCAGAACAGTTACATTGCATAAGAATTATCGATTGGCATTTTTATTTACTGTGAAATGTTCAAGATATTATAAAATAATCCCTAGTCACTAGAATAATTACAGCTGGCTTTGCGAAGTGCCGCATCTACTGGCGCTCCGGTTTAATTTTTGTTGCAAGACATCGTGTCTCGTACTGCAGGATACGGCTTCTCTAACGCCGACAAGAGCAGCAACGCTCGTGAGGCTTTGCTGGGGCCTGGGGCTGAGCTGCTGTTCTTGCAGTTGGAGGTATAAGCAGAGAAGTAGTTCATCCTGTAAAGCTCTGCTCGGCTCTTACAGCAACCAAGCTTGCTCATCAGCAGAAAGAAATCCCTTCGAAATGCTTTGGTGAAAATTGCGTAGAGAAATGGGTTTGCGCAGGAGTTGACAGGGTAAAATAAAACCAGCAAGATCTTGGAGTTTGTCACTGTGATGAGAGGTACTTTAAAGGCAGCGGATATGGCAAAAAAGGAGATGGGGGCCATGCAGGTAAAATCTGTGAAGATCAGTATTGCCATTCTCTTGGCAATCTTGGTATCTTTATTAGCAGCTACCAGCTCTGGATTCTGAACAGCTATGTAAATCTTAACGTAGCAAGCACAAATGACAATGAAGGCAACAACATTCAGCACTAAGATCAGCAGTATGTAGGCTTGAGAAAGACCCGTTTCAATATCCATGGGTAAACAAATGCTGACCTTCATGTAACTGCTGACCCCTAGGAGAGGCAGCACTGCTATCAAAATGGAGAATATCCATCCACCGAGCATGATCGGTACGGCATGCCTCAGTCGTAGCTTTCGATCCAGCTGCATGGCGTAGGTTATCGTATGCCACCTTTCTATAGTGATCACCGTTAGCGTGTACACTGAGAGCTCGCTGGCAAACACGGTGAAAAAGCCGGCAGTGCTGCAGCCGCTGCCTGTTTGCCAGTCTATTGCGTGGTTGTAGTACTGACCGCTTGTCTGGGCGTCAACAGAAGCAATGAGCAGTAGATAAAGTCCCATGCAAAAATCGGCAAAGGAGAGGTTGCACATGAGGAAGCGAGGAACGGTGAGCTTGTAATGGCTAGTTATGAGAACGAGGAGTACAGTGAAATTGCCAGCAATGGCAAGGATGTTTATAAACCAGATCAGGACCCTGAGAAAGCTGTATCCCAGGATGTCTTCACAGGGATTAAATGCATCTGGTTCTGGAGTGCATGTGAGTATCTTAGGCTGACAAAAGTCATACTCAAAGTCGAAGCCAGTCATTTCGCTGTCATCGAAAATGGCTGAGTAGCTGTAAGGAGAGGTTTCTTCATCTGTCACAAACAGGTACGTGTTCTTTTCTGCTGACCACAGTGATGTGTTGAAAGAGTAATCTCTGTAACTATTAAAAAAACCCAAAAACACAACAAAAACCAACCCCCCACAAATAGAAGTGAGCTATTTGTTACATGCTTCTTGCACTCTTTTGTAAAATACAACAGATAACAGTTGTTTCAAAACAGTTACTTCCTAGATGTGTTTCTACAGGGTGTTTACATACAATGAAGCCTTGTCAGGATGCCTTTTGTTTGGGTAGCAGCCTCGGAGAGCAGCAGAGGTCACAGTCACATCCACAGGAATGCTTTCTTACACAACTTACTTATTTGTAAGTACTTTATCTTGATTGCTTTGTAAGTGAGCCATCTTTCTCATGCTGCCAGTAGACTGCAGTTCAAACTACAGTAACACTTGAATTGATGGATCACTTGGTTTGATGCATATAGGTTTATCGGATAGGTTTATCAGACAGTTACAGAAGCCAAACTAAAATAACCTAAGGATTTTAACTGTGCACCCTTACCTCCCTTAGGAAACGCACTTACCAAACAAAGTCCTGAGCCTACGTATGACTTGGGAAGTGCTGAGGAATTTGATGTTCATGGTATTATAAAGTGAGGAGTAGAAGTGCATGGTTAACTAGATAATGTTGATGGCTTGGAATAAATTAAGTTTCGACTGGACCCAATGCCTAATTATAAATGTTTCTAGATGCTTAAAATAGATCTGTCTCCAGGTCATCAATAGTGTGGGGATAAGCCTACCAAAGAAGAAACATTTTAAAAACAAGCACTGTCCCTTACGATTCCCTGCCAGAACAGGTACTATTGCACAACTATCCAGTCATGCCAACTGTGAATGTTTGGTGGGCAAACACTCAATCTGTGGTGTGAGACCTGGAAAGCATCTGTATTGAGGACCGCTCTTGAGAAAATTGGTAGCTTTGGGATAACTTAAATACATGCTTAAACTTCCGTATCTACTGAAGCATGTGTATTAACTATTTTTCTGGAGCAGGATCCTAACTGGCTGAGCTGCATTTCAGCTATCCGTGTTGGGCAAATAACTTCCCAATTTTGTTATCCTAACTCTTCTCTCCTTACATGAAAAACTGCCCGGTGTCTTGCTTTTACTTGCCTGGCTTAAACTGGAAGAGCAGGGAATATGTTTGACTCTATTTATTAATAAAAAATGATGGTGATTTTCTGAGACGCCATGTAAACATGGCCATATGCGAGCTGGTTTTTTTTCTAATAAGAGCTAGAGACTTTCGGCCAATTTCTGCTGTGGTTCCTAAACTTTTCAACTTGCAGCCTTTCAGCCCATGAATCATGACCTTACTTCCATTTGGTTAATATAATGTCTGCTCAGAGAATTGCTGGGATTGGGACTTACCAAAGCAAAAAGCTTCAGGAGCCAGTAGACTGGGCAGACTATTTAATGCACAGTAGGAGTGCAATAGATGCTAATCCAAAGCAGGGGGATTACTCTGGCATAGGCACTGGTGCTTTGCGTGATCATATTCCTCACTGGAGTGTCACTTCACTTGCCTTTATAACGTGATCTATGTGTTTACCTCCTTGCTTCACCTTGCTTCTCCCCAAAGCCACCCTGACAGAGGCAATATATTCTTGGTCTTGTTGACTGCCTGGACTTTGCCTTTTTCTAGTCCTGAAGTGCTTCACTTTTGCAGTTAGGAGTGGACTGGACAGGACTGACTAAGTGAGGCACTCAAAGATGCTGCAGGCAGGAAGCGAATGAGAAGTGGTGACAAGAGAATCAAGGCAGCTGTTGCTTTACAAAAGGCTGAATAAACCAAATGGCAAGTGTAGGAGGCCTTGCCAACCAGCAAACGAGATAATGTCCAAGGAAGTCAGTCTCCTAATTGATCAATCACATTTCAGCTGTATTTAGCTGTTGGAATTTGTGACCGTAATCTCGTTTTTCTAGAGTTTGCCATGCCCTGACCCCACCTCAGGGCTGAAGAGAAGTCCCAAGGTCTCCCATTTAGCTGTAGAGGGATGGATAGTAGGAAATCCTTAGAGTTCTCCATTAAATACTGTTTTAGAGCCTGTGTCATCCAGCATGGCCAACAGTTTTGATGTTAGCCTTTCTCATTGTCCCACTGAACACTGTCAAACAGAACTGTGATGATATGGAAAGACACATTTAGAAGAGGTAAACCAGTTGCATGGGGTCATCAAACTTCTAACTCGGGGACTGTAGAATCATAGAATTGTTTAAGTTGGAAAAGACCTTTAAGATCATCCAGTCCAACCATTAACTTAACACTACCAAGTCCACCACTAAACCAATTAAGGGTAGAGTAATAATTTCATGTTTCCTGGCTTGGTGGCTGGATTATTTTTTAATGGAAGTAAAAACTAGGAATCATTAAGGTTGGAAAGGATATCTCAGATCATCAGTCCAACCATCAACCCAGCACCACCATGCCTACTAAACCATGTCCCAAAGTGCCACATCTACACATTTATTGAACACCTCCAGGGATGGCGACTCCACCACCTCTCTGGGCAGCCTGTTCCAATGCCTGACCACTCTTTCTGTGAAGAAATTTTTCCTAATATCCAATCTAAACCTCCCCTGATGCAGCTTGAGGCCATTTCCTCTTGTCCTATATCTAACTACGTGGGAGAAGAGACCAACACCCACCTCACTACAACCTCCTTTCAGGTAGTTGTAGAGAGCGATAAGGTCTCCCCTCAGCCTCCTCATCTCCAGACTGTATTTCTACCATGGAAAGCTACTGACATGCAGACTTTTAATTATCCTTTCTATAGGCAAAAAAAAAAAAAAATATTAACAGTAGCAGTTCTTCTTAGAATCACACAAACAACTGCAATTATCTCGGGGCATGACAAGTCTCCATGTAGGCCATTAACTTTCTTAAATATTTAATCACTGTTTTGAAAGTCCTTCAAGAATTCAGAAGAGAAGCTGGCATAAGTAAAGCTCATGAAAGTACGTTTTTCTTCCTTTCCTTTTGAAAATCACAAATCCTGTTTAATGATAGTAAAATTACCACTGTGCAACTTGTAAGGGTGACTGTATTGGCAGCAAAAGACATGCTGTTCTAGAAAAAACACATGAACAGCAGGAGGGTGAGGTCCGTATTTGCTGCTTCCAGCATCTGTATGCAGAGAGGTACTTACAGTATTTCATTAGGTGGTTTTCTCATGGTGCTTTCACACTCTTTGGAGAAGTTGTCAAAAATGGAAAGCAAGGAATTTTGTCTGAAAGAAGGATGAAAAAAAAGTTGAGTTTCAGTCTGGATTTTGGCCCAATTCTCATCTTCTCTGCAAGTGATCTTCACAGACACGTAAGGGAACCTAGAGTTGGCCTCATGGCAGTGTGAACGTTCACATACACCTCTGGAAGTGGGGAGGAGAAGGCTTCAAATACTGTGACAGCAGGCAGTAAGTACCTCTTGGCATGTATAAGTATGATCTTTTAGCTTGGTTACTGTTTGTGATATTTTTTTTATAGTGAAATAACTTGAGCTGGAATTAAAAGGTCTGCTTTGCCTTATGAAATATTGAAGTGGGCCAGATTCCCCACCAGTATGAATGGTAGCAGTTATGCTGGCTTTTAGAGAAGTGCATGTTAACAAATGCTGGGAAGCTGGCCTGATACTCTATTTTAAAAACCGTTTGGGTAGACTTTACATGCTGGAAGTAAAGCAGTTTGAAAAGTACAAGTTGAAAGACAATGTATTGGGCAAAATCTCTGGTTTTGAGGCTTTGAAAGTATGAGCCAGACACTCTACCAGTGGGAATGGAAATGGCTTTGTCTGACCTTATTGCTGCGACAGTAGAAAGAGCTGGCAAAATCACTGAGCTCTCTTTTGTGTACTCTTAAGAGGATCAGACACCTGGAAGCTTATAGAAAGTTTTATGTATAATGAGAGAAATAAGATACCAATCTAAGGCTCTATATGATGCTTATAAATAATGGGATTGCAACAGAAGTTGTTTTTTCTTGTAATTTTTTGAAGATTTGGTATAACCTGCTTTTTTTCCCCCCTGCCACATTCAGGCCAGTCGAAGAAAGTCTAGGGAACTGAATGCTACCTTCTACCTCTCTTACATGGCTCAGGGAATGAGTACACCACAATTGTACCCCAGAAATTTCAAGAATATTTGGTCTGAGGATTTTATTTCCCTAATGTCTGTGATGCCAACTTAAGTGAACCTGCTTGCTAGGTCAGATATATGTTAAAGGCCTTGTCACCAGATCTCGCTGATCAGAGAGTGCAGTCCATAGGTGCTAAGGAAGGGGATATGGGACAGGGGTAGTAAACACTGGGTGGGATGACTGTATGTAGAGTACAGGGCAACAGAAGGGGGTAGAAGGAGACAGAAACAGGCTGCAGCTGTGTGACCATGAGAATTTGTAACCACATGAAGACTTTTCCCTGTGTAACCTGGGAAGGTCTTCGGAGGCCTCAGTCTCCGTGGTCTTCTCCTGTCATCAGTAGATGACAAGGAAAACAGCCAGAGATCTGTCTCTCGTTCCTTTGTAGTAGCTGGTCACGTAGAAGATGACAGCCTGTTGCTTGTACAGGTTTTTCCAGCGGCCAGGGCTGTGCAGATAGGTACTGCATCAGCACTGCTCTGAACCCTGCTGATGTCCCAGTTAGGAGGGCAGTCTAGTTTCTCAATTTTCAGGGTTTCTTTTTTCCAGTTTACTAAGAAAACAGTCACTAAATATAGGAAAGTGAGTTACTAAAGCACCTCTGTTTTTTTTTTTAGAGCATGATCATGTTGCAAAGTCAAGCACCTGAAAATTAATATAATATCAGAAACATAGTTATGTTAATCAGAATGAATAAAACTTTTTTTTTTTTTTTTTGTCCCAGAGTTGCTTCTGCATTTAATACACTCAGAGACTTGATCTGGGACTGAATCAGAGTTCAGTAGCAATGGAAACCCTTGACTGGAGGATCTTTGCTCTACTCTTGGAGGAGCAGGAACCACTTAGTAAAATGAGGCAGAAAAAGCATAGCATCACCCCTAATTTTACCCTAAAGAACTGGATTCTACTCCTGCCTTTGCAATGCAGCCCTGATGCGATGGCATGCAAGTCACACAGATCAGGCTTCCCACAAATGACTGCTCAGTACATCTTTTCTGTAGCCTTCATTTGAGACAGATGAGAAGCGTGCATCCTCAGAGCTTCAACTAAACTCATTTGGAGTTGCTTTGGCTGCATAAAGCCAACTGAGAGTTGATCTCTTCGAAAGAAAAATGCTGAAAAATTAGCTCCAGTTGTCTCAGAGTGACTGCCCCAAATTAGCAGATGCGAAGCGCTCTCTGCACCATGATTTCCAATTCTAGGAAGAATAATACTGACTTGTTATCTGAAAGCACTGCAACTAAACTGAGCAACCTCTTTCTGTAGGCTTGTGTCAGGTCCTTATTTCGGTGGGTAATTGAAAGCTTGCCTTTTCTATAAGGTCATCATATGACCTACATTAAATAAGCTACATTGCTAAAGGCTACAAGGGCTGCCTTTTTTTTCTGGGACAATGTGCTATTGATGGAGATATATCTTCCATGTGCTAGTAGACTTTTTTTTATTGAGATACCAAGAAATACGTAAGCTCCAAGCAAGCTTAGAATAATGTTCCTGCTGGCAGATCCTGGGCACAGGATGAGATCCGTTTCTGTTCTAAAATAAATAGAAATAATTTTCCTGGCTTTAGCAGAGATCTGTTGTTTTGTGCGAGGCCTTGCTACGTACCACAGCTTCCCTGTAACCAGAATAAGGATAATCAAACCTCGTGAGCTGAATAAAGCAGAATTGCCATTTTGGAGCTTCTGAAGTACTGCAATACAATAATGTGCTATTCGGACTTACTTTTCTGTCCTTAGGTTTCGAAAAGCACAGCAGTGGCTAGGATATGTTAGAACGGCTTCCAGAAGACTGCTGAATTTATCCAGCGGTGGCAGTCTCTTTAATGAGTAAGATGACGTTGCGTTTAAGACTTGAATGGCCTCAAGCCCGTAACTAGGCAGGGACTCCAGCGCTGTTGAAGAAATATCCCTGCAAAATAAAAAGAGCATTCTCTTTTCTTTTCATACATATAAAAATATCACCAAAGCATGACGGCAGGTAACAGCGACTTGGTTTTTCACAAAGGTCTAAATCTGCAAAGCCACTTCAGCACCTGATACCCAGCTCAGAAACGTGGTCTGCAAAAGTACACAGCAGCGGGGTAAGAGCATCCCCACGGCCCAAGAACCCCAGTGTGGCAAGAAGCTTGCTTTGTCCTGGAAAAATCAAAATCCGCCGTGCCAGGGGTTGTGCACTGATCTCTCTGTTTGAAAGCCACCGTGCATGGAGCAAGGATGGATCTTTAGGTCAGGGAAAGGGAGAGAAAGTGGGCAAATGTGACTCGACAGCCAGCTTAACAGGTAGGACACCCTCCTGGCTCTCTTGGCCAGGAATCTTTTAATTAATGGTTATTAATTAAAACACATAAAATAATCCATCATTCTTGCCAAGACAAACTTAAGCGGTTTGGCTTGAGAGTAGCTTCAGGGGGGCTGTTTGTGTGAGGAAAGGCCATCAACATGACCAAGGATTTTCAGAGTGAGGCCATTAAACAGGGGAAAAAAGGCTACAATTGTGAAAGTGATGCTACTAATGCGTGTACTGTAAAGCACCAATAAAAGGAATGAAATGGCACATGCGGCACAGAGTGCTATTTACAGAGTCACCCATTGTGTTTTATTGCATGGAGTTACAGCCAGTGCAGCCCTCCAGTAAGTACTTGATTAATAAAGCATAAGGATGATAATAATGTGTTTTATTCAGCACAGGCTTATAGCATGCAATCAGCTAGTTCACTATTATAATGAAATTCTAGAATAATGTATTGTAAAAACAGTCATCCTACCAAAAGACAAGTTACTTGGTAATGTCAGAGTATAAGGCACGGGGGCAGGACCAGGAGGATCTGACACAAATAAAGCAAAGGACGAAGTATCTAAGGGGCAAGGTGAATGCCAACGCTAGAACTGGCTGATAGGCATTCGTCATGGTGCAAACTGAGCCTTCTGCCTTGTAATTTCATGGCATCTCGTTGACATGTTTCCATTTTACAAGCAGAGGGCAAGAGATCAAGTCTCCTTCCAGACTCAAAGCCCGCGTTTGCAGAGATGATGCAGCCCACGTAGCACAGCACAGTTCCCGTGGGACACCTATAAGCCCAGGTAACGGAGCGGTGGATACTTACAGGACGTCTGGCCCTGTGGCTCCTCTCAGGGCGTCGTTGTGTATCCACCTGAGGTTTTTATTGTCCTTCAGGATTCTGTGGAATCAAACATTAACTCTTTACATCTCTATTTTAAAATAACCCTTTTTTGGTTTCTTCTTCCCATCTATTTCCTCTTGATCCCCTCTTCCACCATAGTGGCTGCTGTTCCAATATCTGGCCTGAGAGTGCTCGTACTTCTCATGCGACCTTTCCCTCCATGTATGCCATCAGACCATTACCATCTATACTTAATTTGGATCATTTCCAATTTCTTTTGGCTTAAACCAGGACCAACCAGTCTGGTTCCTTCACTGCAGTAGCAGTGTACAAAAATGCAGCAGAAGTTTTGCCCAAACCAAGAGGCTAGTCTCAGAGTGTGTGAGTGATAAAACTATTGACGTTTCCCGATGTAAAATGTAGGTTCCTCCATTTGGGCTACGGTTTCAAGCTTTCTGCTACTGCTGCTACGTTCAACAATTTATTCGATTTTATTAAAAATTATGAGCTTTTCTCATGAAAACTGGAGCATTCTAAGGGACGGTATTTCAGGAAAAGCAGTAAGTGCTGCAGGATTAACAACTGAGTTGCAATGACACTGAAATACGTAGTTTTCTAATGGATATCAGGAAATGCAAGACACAGCCAGTTAAGCTGAAGGAAGAGCCTTTGACTGTATTTGAACTATTATTTACTGTTTAAAAAAAACACTGGGGAGGGGAAACATACTCACAGTTGATTCAGCTTTGTCCCATTGAAGGCATGGCTGTGGATATCTTCGAATCCGTTTTTATATAATTTGCTGGGGATTAAAAAAAAACATGTAGGGGAAAAAGATTTGGAAAAGACGATTATGTTACGTACTACAGGTTTCAAATCTTTATGCTGCATTCATTTTAATGATTAGAGGGTCTGGCTTCTAAAGAACATAGGTAACTATTGCACAACTTACGTTAACTCTGAGATAAAATTGCAGCTTAAATTTGCTAAGCACCTTTCTATTTAGCTGTTGAAGAGAACTTCTGCTTACATACAGATCCTCCCTCCTCTGAGGGGTTCCCCTGTGCCTACCTTGGGCTGGGATCCAGAAACAAGACATTATTCCAGGTAAGCTCCTGGCACGCAGACAACAACCTGGAGGCAGAAGACCTGGATTTTGTGGTGTCAGCACATGTAAATGGAAGACTGCAAGGGCTAGAGAAGAGGAAAGCAACTCTAAAGCCCAGAGGGTGCTGCTGGATTGTAGATCCTCTGCAGACAGACAAATCTTCCAGCAGCCCAAGAGACGGTTTTGCAGAGAGGCAGGGGTGAGTCGTGCATCACAGTGAGCTATCAGCTCCTCCAAAGTACTGCTGCCACGCTTGATCTGTGCCGTGGAAACCTCCCTGTGCCCTGTGCTGCACAGGGACTGTTGGTGCCACCCTGGGTTCTTGATTCCCCACCCTGGGGCCAGATACGTAAAGGCTGCACCTGAAGTCCAGCTCTTTTTCTTCATTAGGAGATCTAACCTACTGGTCTGATTTCACTGAGAAAAATCTCTTTGTGATATTAAGTTCATGTTTCCAATACAATTTCAATATAATAATTTGTATATAGTATTTTTTCTCTAATATTAAACCCTAGTAGAAAATTTGGTGCCGTTTATAAATTAAAGAAGATTTCTGTTATTGCTTTTCCATTTGTTTTTTGGAGACTGGAAACTGGGGCTATGGAACCTGCTCCCAAGAAAAGCTGCAAATGTGGGGAGCGCCTGGATACAATTGATACAAGAAAGGGTCTTTCTCAGCACTATGCTGAAATCAGTGATTTTCTTAAAAACCACAGTGATACATAGGATCGATTTCCCCATCCACATGAAACACTAACTGTTGGAAAGACTGAATTAGCTATTTGTAGTGCAAAGCATTACTGCAGGCTGACGTTACACCTTCATAGATTACTTGTTTCACCACGCTGCAACAATTGGAATTACTTCAGCTAATTACAGTTAACTGCATGGGGTGGAGTTAATGTGTAGCTCTACAATTAGGAAGCTGCTGATAAGGTAATTCTTTTCTTCTTGTGGCAAGCTCCCTATCACAAAAGGATGGGAGAAAAATGATCCTTGGCTGTTTCCTGAGTTAGACTCCCTCCCATTTAATACACTTTTGGAGTTAGACTAAAAATTGTAAGCACCGTTCTCCATCTCTTGTATGTTCATTTTCTTGCACCATTAACAAAATCATAATTTTGCTGGTTATTTTGAGAATTTGCCAGTAGGAAAGAGGCTCATAAGATGAAATGATGCCCTAATCTAAGCGATTGCTCCTCTTTAACATCACATAGTAGCAGTCTTCAGTCACATTTATGCTCAGTTCCTCTAATGGTTTCAGAAGGTATTGGTCAATACATAAAATCTGTATCAAAATTACTGTCATGCCAGCACAACAGCCTGGTGAAGGGCCCAATCCAGCCAACTGCAGTACTTGCTTGTGTGCACAGCTCATTTGTGGGTGCAAATATGCATGGTGTTTTGTGTGGGGGTTTTGGTACACACTTGTGTCAAGACAAGGCTCCCTATTTGGATGTGTACTACCTTTTAAATGTCAGCCTGGTCCACAAAGGCTGGCTTTATGGGCATCCAAATTGGTGTTTGTGGCTACAACACAAAGTAGGTGGCCTGCTGCTGCACTCTGTTGCTCAGCTGGTCCTTCCTCAGGAGACCTCAATTTCAGCCATGTCCTGCAGAGAGGCTCAGTCTGTGATTTTTTTCCTATTTCAGCACTTCCTTGTGGAAGTTTCTGTCAGGACAAGGGCGCTGCAAAATCCACACACGGTTCTTGCTGTGCTGGCAGATGACATGTTGCCTTGGCTTTCTGCTGCTTTTTGTGCTCCTTGGGTGGGGCATCTCACTTGCAATCAAGCCTACCCATCTCACAGGTGGCTGTAGCAATGAATCTACAGTTTGTTAAAGGGAAAAGTCTTGGTGTGTGGAGACTTGTGGGAATCAATGTAAATTGAGTCAAGAGAAATCAGGGTAAGAACAAACATCACTACTTTGTACCAATTTGTCCTCCCCCTTCCTCCTCTTCAGAGGGACCCTGTGCAGCTGAAGCTCAGCAGCGTTAGATCAGTAGTGTCAGCCTGGTACGAGTACCCTGAAAACACGAGTTGAAGAAACCTTATCCGTGAGCGGAAGAGACAGACTCTGGCCTCCAGCGCAGCTTTTGGAGTTTATGTCCTGTTGGTTGAATTTTAAAAACAATGTTGCATGGAAGACAAGGATTTGGATTCCTCCTCCTATTTTCTTTTCTAAGTGAAGTTAGCTTTTGGATAAAACCCTGCTCTTCAGCTTGAAGAACACCCCTCTATTTCCTAAGCGTTTCAAATTTAACTCACAATACAGACATATATTGTATGGAGCTTAATTTCAAGATTTTTATAAAGTCAACGTGCTTTCCTCATGCGGAAGTGTTATCCTCACAGAAGGAACTGGAACTAGGATTATTTTACTCACAGTGTCAGCGATTCATTGTTCATCCCCTGGAAAGCATTTTGTGGTATAGTTGTCATACGCAAGTTATCACAGAGCTCCCTTTGGGAGGAAAAAAGAAAAGGGTATTTTTGTCAGTGATCCAGGAACGCGATGGAAAAGGCTCATAGCTGGGTTAGGTTGGGTCTCTACTTACAAAATAAAATGAGCTTCTAATGAGAAGATCTGTGTCAGATCTGGAAAATGCCTTATTCCGGTGTTACAAATGCTCCTAGAGAAAAGCATAATTCCTATTTACAGGAGAAAAGATTACCAGAGTGGATGCAACAAGAAGCCAACTCGGTAGGTACAAGTTTAATAACTTATTAAAAGGTGAGTGACAAATATAATAATTTTTAGGTAGTCTCCAATTGTGTTTGTAAGACCTGTAAAAACTAAGTTTTGTAGCATCCTCAAGCAGTGTCCTGGAGAAGCAGCATATGTTCTCTCTACATTAAGCACAAGAAAGAGATTTTAGTTACCCCTTTTGCATAGCACCTTGTCTACCTGAAAGCTTTATTCTAGAAATAAGCACTTAGCAGAACTAATTTGCAGACTTTACTACTGTTTTGTCCATTGCTGCCTTGCCCTGGGTTACTTTTATTTTCTTGCCTATTGAAAGACCTCACTATTGGTTAACTGCACATTAAAGCTATCGTAAATGATATATATACTTTTAGTGTACTGTAATGCGCGAAAAACTTCTTTTTTGCTTATACTCCTTTCTGTAATTTGTGGACTCCTTTGTGGGGCCGGGGGGGTGGAGAAGGCAAACAGAAAAGAAACAGAAATCTTTCTTACAAGTATTTTAGCCTTGGAAGGTTTCTGAATGCTCCATCCTCGATGTGCAACAGATTTTTTGTGTTCAGGATTAATCTGTAATGAGGGAAAAGTATCTCAGTATTATAATCATTATACATTTGGGAGGGTCCTGAATTTTGCTAGTGATTGGCCTTGTCAGAAAACAGTCAAGTGCAGAATATGGCAGAAGGGTCTCCTGCTGTGAACAAACTTTGTAAAAATATACCATGAGTACATTTTGAAGCACTATTGGTAATAAAAATGGCCTCTAATTGTTAGGTGGCTGAGAAAAGATAACAGCTCCTGAGTTCTCACAGTTCACTGAGCTGAGATGATCTGTTTTGGATATCCTGGTTACTGGTGGGAGTTAGCATTTTGCTGCCGTCTGCTGGTTCCGGGCTCGGGGCGTGCCTAGTGCACTGAGCTGCTGCTTTACCACAGGGGCTCGGAGGCATGAGCGTGCTACCATCGCGGTGACTGTGCCTCCAACAGGTGGTCTTGGAGGTGGAGCTGAGCAAGGAACCTGAGCTATGCACCTGTGTGTGCATTCCTGGTCCTTGCCCTGCAATCAGATCCCTTTGCATCACCCCTTGTTTCCATGATATTACGGATGCTTTGCCTAGCCAGGAAAGGCAGTTCCGCAGATGGTTTAATCTCTTAGAGCACCATGGTCTTTATTAGGGCAGTGGCGAGTAGCACCAGATACCTGCTTAGATCTGCAGAAACTGGGAGATGGAGATAAGTGTGAGAGAAATACTGTTTGCTAGTGGTTGCTCAAAAAATGGGAGAGATCCTCTCAATAAAGGAGTACTTTCTGCAGCTACACTATGTGGTAAACCTGTATGTTTGCATAAAAGCCCAATAGCTCTAGCCCAGCTCCCTCCCTATGCATGATTTACAAAATTTAAAGGTTTTAGCATATGAAATTGCAACAAGAGTTCAAGAACTACATTGAACCCACCTACCCTGATCATCCATTAGAAGTGGCTGTGAGTGCAGCTTGGGACATCATGCAATGTGAGGGATGTAGAGCATTCAAGATTCAAACAGGTTTTCTTGCTAGCCTCCTGTAGCTCTTTAATAGTCTTGCTTAGCTCTTTGGTTTCGGCAAATGACAGGCAAATGACAAGCTATCCATAATCAAATCCTTTATTCCTTCCCTAAACCCACCACTGAGTCTAGTGGAAGTTGGACCCAATCAGAGGTGGATAACTCTGTATCTCTTGCTTGTGTGAACAAGTAACCGGTTTCAATGGAGTTCACATACAAGGGAAAAAAAAAACCAAGCCCAAACCAGACTTATTTGTCCTCACTCAGTTGCACCATTTTTAAGCCACTTGCTGATCATGCTGTGTGAAAAAGGCAGTAATGAGATATTGAATCAGATTTGTAGTTTCAAATTTCACTAAATATTTCAGAGCATTCTCCTAGTCATTGCTTTAACTCACTCTCTCTCTAATGCCTGTGCTACGCAGGTCAAGTTTAAAATCAGTACATGTTGTGTTTGAGCAATATTTTAGCACTCAAAAGAAGAGCTGTGCATACTAAGCAGCTGTATTTAAATACTGTACAGCTTTGAAAACCGCATCTTCAAAAAGGAAGATTTTTCTCATCTGTTGTCATTTCGAATTATTTCCTCGCTTAGAAAGCTCGACAGTGCCGGCAGAAGTAGACACAGAGCTCCGCTCCTGTCATTGAGCTCACTGAAAGCACTGGGACTTTCTACACATGGATGTCTTTGCATAATTTAGATCTCTGCAGCTAGACCTTACAGAGTGCTCGCTATTTTATATGATAATTTGGAGAGAAATGTTTCTCATCGTAGATGTAATCCAAAGCCAGCTGAAGTAACAGAGGAAGATTTGGTCCAAGAATACTTCTCTGCAGACTGTTTACTCCTTGATGATCCTAAATCACGACATGGATGCCTTTTTTTTAACTGATGCTTACATTTCAGACAGAGTGGGAAGGCCGTCAAATGCGCTCGCTTCTATTCTCTCCAGGGAGTCGCTCTGAGAGATTTCACTATAATGAAAAAGGCAGCCACAAAGCAATACATTAACGGAAAAGATACCAGAAATCAGCTTTCCACTTTGTCATTCCTTCTTTTATACATAGTTGTTCAACCCCCCAAACCAATTCTTGTTTGGCAGCAGTGTCTATGCCTCATGTTAGACATCTTGAGCGCGGGTGCCAGTAGGGTTTGAGAGAGACCAGCCTTTTGCTGTCTTGGCAAAGGGGTATGCCAACCCTTTGGGATAAGTATCTCCATAACACACAGTCTCCATTTTCTCAGTAAATTGTAGGTAAGGTAGTGACTCAGGGCCAGAACTAATGTAAACAGAGCAAGCCCAAGCCTGTGAACCTTTCACTCCTATCATCGGTCCTGCGTAGTGAATTTATTTGCATGCGCAAGGATGCAGAGAATGTTTACAGTGCTTCCTACACTATTATTAAATCAGGGTGATGGTCATCTAATTCACAGATGCAGAAATACACAAATATGTATTCAGCGCACTTTATGAATAATTTTGGATTTAAATGCCATTTTCATTACACGCATGCAAACTGAAAGGAAGTGGCTCTTTCTCATCATTACACCGACCAACACGACTGTTTTTGTAGGCACTGTCGGATTTTGATGTACTGCTGCTCCTATTCCACGCATGTAGTTAATAATAGCCAGTGCTGAATATAGAGAAAGAAAAATCCACTTTTTTGATGCTTGCTAAATGCCTGCTAGATTATTATTTACGGGGCTACACAAAATTGACTCCTGAAAGTAAATGGTGTATATTGATGCATATGTAGGGGAAAAGTCTTCAAAACAGTGTTTTTCTCTTGACAGAATTGACTGGAAGGGCACACAAACTAAACGTAAGATTATACACTGTCAAGAAAAAAATATTTTCTAACAACTGGAACGCATCTACAAAATCAGAGTCAGTATTGTTACAGTCCTGAGAGTTATCTCATTTCTATTATAATTACGAGAAAACAATTCCTATTGATGTTGATACAGAAACCCTTAGACCAGAATGAATTGTTTTTTTTCATTTGCAGTGGCAAAGGGGGATGCACACTAGAAATCATATATTAAACATGTATGTATTTCCTACAGAAATATTAATGATCTTTTCCATAATCAGAATTCGGTGGAATTGTTATTTTTGGTATTGCACTAGTTACTCAGAAATGAAAGATGGATGTAGAACAAGTAGCCTGCTGGGCACCTGATCCTCAGAGACTTGCGGGCTGGGAGGGATCAGTGCCTGCTCGCACTCTTTTAAAGTCTTGGGTCTGAAATATGGTCCTTCTGTGGGATCCCTCCTGTCTGCCACTGGCTTACCATTTACATATGTTGGAATGACTTATGGCAGTGAGAATAATTTATCATCTGATTTGCAGATGGTGATGAGTTGTCAAATAGATGATTTAGAGATTTATAATTTAAAAATACGCATTCTTCAAAGTAACACTGAATCTCAATAAAATTATGAAGTGTTCTATAGATTTACTTCAGACAAATACATTGATTTCCACACTGTTAATTTGGAGAGACACATTAAAAGGACACAAAGTAATCAATTAAATTCTCTTTATGGAAAGGAAAATGTCAATGAACAAAACATTCGCTGTGAAGAACGGGATATGCATACCGTTTGGGAAAGTTAAGCCTCAAGTCATACAGGTAGGAGAAACTTTGTAGATTTAGGTTGGTCTCCCATCTGAAAATGGTAGGTTCTCATTAATGGTTCAGATGCACGTGAATGCAAGAATAAAGTGCCATTGGATTGTACTATAATACTTTACTGCAGTGGAACACATGCAGCAGTGTAGCTTATTTTGTGCTTGTTAGAGCTACAGGAACACATATGTTGGCCAAAATTGTTTAACCAATGAGCATTAAAAGCTGAACTAGTCCAGTTGAGTCTATTCAGGCATTTGCATTATCTTCATCCTTTGAGTCTTTGCCTTCAAGAATGCACCGTGAAAGGGTTTCCTACTTTCTCTTTTTGTTTCCTTGAAAATAAATTATGTAACATCTAATATATATTTTAATGTCTGATGTACTCTGTGTTTTTCATCGGTGAAGAGAAGTATAAAAAGTGCACCTTGAAAAGAAAAGTGTCATCATTGGTGCTGCTGCTTAGGTTCTGGGAGAGGTCACTCCCCTGTTTTGCATTGCACTAGTGTGTCATCAACTTTGTCCTTTAGAGAGCACTCAATGCAGACAAAATATAAAAAAAAAAAAAAAGGTGACTCAAGCCTGCCATCTTTCAGCTGGAATAACAACAGAAATAAGGAGAATAGTGGTCAGACGAGCCTTATGGTCTGAGTCCTTGACAGAAAATAGGTGCAAAGCCAAGGGAGGGAAAGCAACACGGACCTGGTGTGCAAAATTACAGCGCTTGTAAACCGAAAGCTCCAAGAAAAGGTTCAGTCCTACTGATCCCTTGCCAAGCTTATCTCTTGGTCCAAAATGCCAAAGAAATATCTTATTTGGGTACTACATAAATGTATAATCACAGAATGCCGTAGCTATCACGGGAGTGATAACATTTTATGACAGAAATCTATCTCCTCTGCCAATCAAAAAGCACCTATCATCAGTTATTAAGCTGTATCCAATTCTCTCCAACATGGTTAATATTTCATTATGTGATCTGTTAAACAACTGTTGAAAATCATACCTTTTCAAAGAATCTTTTATGAACTGCTTATAAGAAAAGAAATGCTATGTTTATCCTTCTCCAGTGGGGTTTTTTCACCAATAGTATGTTTTAGCAACACATTTTCACATTATTGTAAAAAGATGTTATTTGGGATGGAGTCTTATGATAGAATTTCTAGCAAAACATTAAGGAAAAGCCTGTGGAAAATGTTGTCAACTTACATGATGAAGGCATCTCTAAGTCCTTCAAATGCGTGCGATGGGATTACTTTTATAGGCAGGTGAGTAAATGACCTGAAAAAAGAAGAGAGGGAGGAAAGGATTGTAAGGCATGGGGATTCCTTGTTTACAGATTGTACCATTATGGTGGGCAGGAAAACAATAAAGCATAAAGCTACTTTATTTTGCCTGCAGTTCTCTGTACCTCTGGGGCCTGATCTATTTACCATTGATCTCAGCTAAATGGAATTCAAAGGATATTGGGTCAGTTCCTCAACAGCATAATTTTGAGACTAATCACTGTCAAATCAATAATAATCATAACCTATTAAGTAAATTAATAGCCCGATGGAACTGGTCTGCTACATTCACAGTCAAAGGAAGCTATAGGCTATTTAAAGTTAGTTCCTCAGAAAAAGTGGCTTTCATGTAAAGCTTTTTCTCTATAAACCAGTATCTTTGCATTCTCTGGACCATGTTCTTCTCTCGGCAGCATCCCTGTAGCGTTGCAGTGCGGCACCCTGAATTCACTGGCAATGTTCTGGCTATGTGCAAGTGTCGAAAAGATCCAAATCAGGCCTGATGTGGTGGATTTTTGGGTTTGTGTTGTTTTTTTTTTAAACAAATTGCATCAGTGTGGTTAGTTGATAAAAAGCAACTGTAAATTTTCCTTTTTAGTTTTTTAACTACTCTGACTGAGAAGTTACTAATGATGTGGGAGACAGATCTGTATTTTACCATTCTACTCCACATCTGAATCACAGTACTTTTACCAGCCAATTTGTCTAGCTATGACCATGCTCTCCCTGATAATGTCCATAGGAAAATATTTAACATATTTCAAGACGTTATCTCTGTGCAAACAGATAATTGCTCCATTTTGCTTTATAATTACAAATATCTAGTCAGAGACATTTGTTTCCCATCCTTAAAACCCCCCGTCAAGGTTTGCTGACTGAAATGTTTCTGTGCTATTCATATAACTTGCTGAAACCAGGACACTTGCTTTTTTTTCTTTGTTGGCATAATCCTTTATATGAAGACAATTAGAATGTTTATCAACTTTTTAATAGATATATATGTATCTTTTATATATATACACACATATGTCATGCCCACACAATATAATGGTGCTGTCACATATACGTGTGTCTTGGCGTTACAAATCTAGATGTACTAAGGAGCCTGGCAGTCAATTCCTAGCTACGTTCCAAATAGTCTGTATGACCTCGGGCAAATAATTTAGTTTCCTTGCACCTTGACTCCCTGTCAGTAAACTGGGAATAACAATGCTTTCTTACCTAATAGGGATCTTGTAAGGATATATATGTTTTTAACGCCACTGTGGTTGGGTCATACCTGTCTCTAGATGGATGCTGCCATGTTGTGTTGTGCGTGAGGTTTGGTTAAATTAAGTTATGTGTCTTGAAAAATGTATTTTCCCCTGAGGGGACAGACAGGTAGAGGTAATTCTGCAGTAGGGCTTGATACTGTGAGCCAAAAGGAAAACAACTTCAGGAAGTAGTAAAAAGTAGAAGCTGAGAAATTACTGTTCTATAACCCTGGCAGCAGGAACCTCTTCATAACTGCACCATCAGCTGAAGCTGCTTGCAAAATAAAACATACCTTTTGTTCAACTGCAAAAAAATGTTGCCATTTACAAAAGAAATAGAAACGTGACTGAAAGCGCAAAACATAAAACCAGGTATTGCCTCTTAATTACATCAAAATCTTCAGCCCAAGAGCCTCCTACCTCCCTGCGACGTGTCGGTGAGCAGCGTGGTGGCTGTAAAGTCCCTTAATGCGTGGCTCAGAGTGACCCGCCCCCCCTGCCTGCAGAAAGCCTTTGGCAACGGTGCTCTGAGCTTAGCCACCTCAGCTACGCTATTAAATTTAAGTGGGATGACCCAGCACTTTTAATACATACTGTAGTTAAACTGCATGACGGCACTTAATCCATTCTGTATTTCAACTTCATTGGTTTTTGGTTTTTAAATCTCATGAGTTCACCTTGATAGCTGGAACTGTGAACTCATCTGCATTGACATTACCTCATCCCATTAAGCATCTCACAAAACAGCAAGAACAAAGGAAAATGACAATTCATAATCAGCCTTCTCTCTTAATCCTTGAAATACTGGTGCAGCACGCACAGACACTTCCACATTGCTAAAGATGTCTTAAATTCACCAAAAAGGTGAATATTCCCATCCCTATTCTTGTCCACTTTACCTTTGTGGTTTGTATCTCAAACCCTGCCTATGTTAAAGGGAAACATGTTCATTTAGATGTCTTTCTATACTCAAAAACATTTTGAAGAAGATCCTTTAGCTTGCTGAGCACAGTCCAGCCTATGTATATGTATAAGCATTTAGGTTAATAGAGTTTTGAACTGCTTGTTGCAGGCTTAATTCTTTCCAAAGCGCAGAGTAAAGCGAGGCCTTATCTCATGTGTTGAAGTCTCTGCTATTGAACATGACTGATGCCTTTGATAGCACACAATGAAATTCAAGCAGGTACTGGCAGGAATTAAATATTGATTTCTTTCTGATAGCACTCAGATTGTGATGCTTAGATGTGACCATTTATTCATCTCTCAGAGCTGAGGAAGCTTTTGACAAAAAAAGAAAGAACAAACTGGGTTTTACAAAGCTACAAAGCTTTTATACATCTAACTTGCCCATGCTACTAGCCTGACTTCTATAGCTCATGCAAGGAGGGACACATCCATCTTTAATACAAGTTACCAACACCAGTTTGAAAGAGTGTTGTTAGTTAAAGGATGAACTTTTGCACTTTTAAGAAAAACTGTAATGTTTCTTTCATAGTTAATCACAACTTGTATGCTTGTACTCATTCCTGCCATTCAGCAGCTGACAATACTGCGGCTCCAGATAATTGCAGGACTTTTCATCCTTTGGAGAAAGGATGGACAGAAAGGAGTGGGGAGCCAGCCAGCCTTCTTGGCATTCACCAACCCTTAGCGGTTCTGTAAATCAAGATTGGTTTTCAAGGTACATCATTCTAGGCAGTAAGGTTTGAAATGGCCAGGCTAAATACGTGTAAGACTATCCAAGAACATCTGGAGAGACAGGAACAGCACCTAGATTGACCAAATCCTGTCCTTGCCTGATAGCTAAAATACTGTCCTTCTCTCTTCAGCTGGCATTTGTTTCCTGTATTTTTGTTTTGAAGTCATAAATTTAGAGTGGATTTTTCACAGGGATTGTTATCTTCCTGTTACTAGGAATACCGGGACCAGTAGGCACCACGAGAGCAAACCACCTTCTGCTTCCCCTGCTGTGAATGTATAGATGGAGCAGTAAGAGCTCTTCAGAAAATGTTCATAGGGCACTCTATCCCAAGGACACAGTGGCATAAGCCCACTATCGTCCTTTTTTTGCTTCTGGGATATAGCAGAGGCAACTCGACTCAACTTGACAACAATTTTTATCCGCTAAAAGATAATCTTCTGCTCCTGTGCTACCACATACACTCAAGTTCTAAGAGAAGCTTTTGAGTGGTCTAGATGCCCAAAGACCTCAGGACCGCTTGCAGTCCTGTTGATGACGAATCAAAGCCCAAGCCCCCTCACACCTCTGGAGAAAATCTCTGTATTACAGAATTCACCTTTTGCAAAAAGTGATCAGTTGAACTGATAATAAATTAAAAAAAAACACAAGCCCTACAGGCCCTATAGCAATAGGTATGAACGTTTTACTGTAGGTGGGTTGGCTCTTATATTTTAGTGTCTCTATTTTATAGGATTACTCATATTTCTAATGCCCAAAAGGTGAATGCATAAGGTAGACTCTTGCTGGGAGTGGCAAACATTTTATTCTGTGGTGTTCTTGGACTTAACTTGGAAGGATTTTGAATACTGATTGAAACTAAGACTGAAAACCCAACATTTTCCTAGGATTTTTATCAGTTTCTGGGGGCAATGTAAAGTGTTGGCATTGATTTTTAAAGCCCTGTATATCTGGCATTATCTACCTGACATGTGAACTGTGATGCTGGATATATCACAGAAGCAGCCAAAGAATACTTTCTGCTAGGTGATGATGGGTGATACATTATCTCCTATGAAAGACACTGGCCCTGAAACTGAATTCCTCTGTCAATCCAAAAGAGCCAAATATGCCTTTAGTGAAGACATAGTAGAACTGTCTACTTGTTCAGGCTTTTGCCACAAAGTTTTGGATTTGGTATCTGGTAATTTGGTGCCTAATCACGTGCCACTCACCCTACTGCAGAAGCCCTGCATACAGGGGCACACTCAGGCACAGCAAAGTGAACCTCACTATGAAATGAGGTTTTTGAAGGGGCAGAAAGTTTTTAGGTTTCCAGTGCCCATTACTGTACAACTGGAGTTGGGTGCCTATCCATTTAGACCTTGCTAAAAACGCCAAAAGTACACATGAGACTTCAAGAGAAGGAAAATCATGTTTTGTTTCAAAATAGAATGGTGTATTAAAGATGATGTTTCTGTTGAGACTACGAAGACGCATAGCTGCTACAGCCAAAATGACATACAAAGGTGTCTGGATAACGGAGTTTCCATAGTGTCTGTGTAATGTCCAAATTAAAAACAGGAGCCTGAGAAAAATATGGTCAATTCAGGACTGTATAAAACACATCATTCTGCAATCTGTTGGAAGTCTAATCATTCTGAAAACTCTTTCAGCAATAATACGACATGGCAAGAATAACTCGGGTAAAGAAAAATGGCTGAAATTCCCTACAGGATATATATACTTGGGACATAACAAAGTATCAAAAATACATTTGGAAGCACAGCTCATTACAGCATCAGGACTTGAATTACTCAGGTATAGCTAGCGTTACATATTGGTGTCTATTTTCATGACCGACCATACTAGTAAGAAGAACTTCTTTGAGGTCTGGTTTCTGTGTTATGGTGGCACCAATGGAAGGATGTGGGCACCCCAGAAGCTGTGTTGGAACAACCTGGAGAAGCATTTTTTTCCCAAATTATTAGTGCACTGCAGTTCCCCTGTGCACACAGGTACAGATGTGACTATAAGGGGACAAAAGTAACTTTCTCTTGCTTTGTCTCTCATACACAGAGGGGGAGAAGGCGGCTGAAAAGATTGGTAAAGTATGGAAAGAGAGAGAGTCAGTACCAACAAAGCTGGAAAAGCCATATGAGTAAGAGTGGGAAGAGCAAGAAAGAGGGAAGACAACAGCTAAGCGGATAAGAAGACACTAGTATGAAAATCAAAGGAAGAGGTGAAAGGAAAGTAAAAGAGGTTGAATAAGAACTAAAAAAAAGAGCAAGAATATGTGTTCACTTGTAGGGTTAGAGACTACATTCATCTGTACAGCTTTGTAATTGTACGATGAATGTAAGCTATTAAACAAAAAATACAAAGACATGGAAATGTAATAGTATAGTTCCAGGTTCAATATAAATCAGGTTGGATGTGGCCTGGAAGTAGAAGGAGCTGGACATGTCTGCAAATGCAGACTGAAAGACAGGGATTTTTTTGACATCTAAGTGTAAATATTTTCTCTGTAGGACTATTGAGCAGAATCTTGATCAAACTCTTTTCTGACTGTAAAGTCGGTTTGTACAACCAGCCTAATAGCTGAACTTTGTGTACAATTGTAAAGATGAAGTGTTATATTAAAGGTTGAGGGGAAAAATTCTTATCTTATTTTGCCCATCATCTAGCCCTGTTGATCTGAGTGAAGCAAAATTGACAGCAGCCATAAGCCCATTATCTGTCTTAACCTGATCACTGAGGTAGGGATGTGGTTTCTTCTTGGGGTGATAGATAGAAAAAGCAAAAACAAAAGAGTAAACCAAAAAAGAAAGAAAAAATCACCTAAGTTTAGAGCTTTTCATAACCTCTCTGGGCTGCGATGGGCATCGTCCTAATAAACATGCTAGATCCCTGCAAAAACTAACCTCCCCATTTGTTTCCACTGCTGCAGGGATCCTCGATGTGACCAATCCACTGCCTGCTCTGCGTGCGGCATGAACACCGGGGAAGAAACGTGCTTGTTCCAATAACTATGGAGAGTCTCTCCAGCATCCATGGGCTCTGCTTTCTCTGACACTAAGGTAACACAGGGAAATGGGGAGGAAACAAATTCAGGACAGAGGTTTTTCTAAACACTGACTTTGGAGGAGTGATTCACATGGCTCTAGATTAATACAAATCAGGATTTCTTGCTCCTATCAATTCTCGAGCTAGGCAGAAAGGACAGAGGAGATCAGGGATAGTATCATCCCTGGGGAATTTCAAGAGCATGTTAAATTTACAAACAACAGATGAAAATAGAAAACACAGGCTTTGTTACCAACAGGGGCATAATAAGAAAACCCCAGCTCAATTCATGCACAGATAACCAAGGGATCCTGGAAACGGCAACTGTGCTAACTGCTGGTGGTCTAATCCTGTATTTTGACACCATGACTGTTTACATCAGTGCTGTAATTGAGCCTGTGAACAACACAACACCACTTGAATACCTATGTGTATCAAGTATTTGGTTTGGTCTACTACATCATGAGCTTGGAGTATGGTGCGGGAGCGGGGTAAGGGAATGCCTGTGATTCCCTGTTGTTATAATTTAATCCTAATTCCCAGAGGAGCATTAGGCAGAAAGATATGACAGCCCACCCTACAGAGATCCAAACAGCTGTCAAAACTCACAGCAGCTTTTTTGCTACCAGAGAGGGGAAAAAAAGATTGGCCACTAACTTGTCAGTGAGTTGGACCTCAAAAAGAGGCAACGAGCGCCACTAGGAGGATTTTGATGCTTTAATATAGGGGGCATTAAATTGCACAAGCTTTGGGAGAAGAGGCTGTGAGAAGTTGATCAGATTTGCGAAAGAAAAAAAACAAACCCCAGAACTGGCAGGTTTAAGACCAAATATCAACCTTTCAACTGGGTTTCTTCCAAGTTATCTAGGCCACTACGAGGTGCTGGTTTTGGAATCGGAAAGGCAGCTTTAGCCTCCTGCCACGGCGGGAGAATGCAGAAAGTTCAGACAAGTGCTCTGTGTCGCTGAGGCTGGTGGCATACGGCACGTGGTTTTGAGAGCGCGACGTTTTGCCCCTTGAGAAGACATCCCAAAAGGATGCGCATCTTCTTCCTAAGGAGAAACCCGCCGCCCCCGGGTTGCTGCCAGGCTTTCAGCGCCCATCCAGCGCACGGCACCCTTCAAAACCCACCTAAAACTTCAGCCCGCAAGCACCCCACCCGAATCTTCCCACCTCCGCGGGACGGGGTGACGCTCCAAACCCACCGCCGCGCCGGCGAGAGCGCAGGGCCGGCGCGCCTCAACGCGCAGGGGCCACGGGAAAGGCACGGCTCTTCCGCGGGGCGCGTACTCCCTCCCGACCCGCGCAGCGGGCGCGGAGCAGGCGCTCACCCCCGCCGCGGAGACCCCCGGCGCCCCGCCCGCTCCCCCTCGCAGGTAACACCGCCCCCCCCCCCCCCCCGCGCTGGCCAGCGCGCCCCGCGGTACTTACGCGCGGGCGGGCGCGGGGAGCGCCCCCTGCGGCGGCGGCGGGCAGCGCAGGGCGCCCTGGCTGCAGGCGCAGCGGTGCGGGCAGCGGGCGCCCGGCGCGGCGGGCAGCAGCGGCGGCAGCAGCAGGAGGGGCAGCAGCGCGGGCACCATGGCCGGCGGCGCCTCGCCTCCTCTCGCCTCCTCTCGCCTCTGCCCGCAGCCCGCGGGACGCGGCCGGCGCCCCCGGCTCCTCCCGCCCCCGCCCCGGGGCGGGCTCCCCGCCCTCCGCCGCGGGGGAGCCGCTGCCGGCCCCCGAGGGCTTCCCCGGGGAGCAACAGCCCTCCCCGAGCGCGCTGTTAGCGGTGAAGTTGGATGCAAAGCCTGCAGGCGTCAAGCGGAAACTTCCCTGTGGTTTCCCCGAGTTCCGTAGCCAGCTCAGTCCCCACGGTCCCCTCTTTGGAGGATCGGGGGCACAAGCGATGCTCTCCGTTCCTAGAGGGGGTACTCGGCCGGCGGCGTCGGCGCAGAGCGCGCGCTCAACTCTGCGCCAGGCTGCGTTGCGTGAAAGCTGAGGTGGTGGAGGTGCGGGCCCTGGAAACTCCCGCTTGTCTGGCTATCCACTGCTTTGAGAGTTTGCGTCTGGGGAAAAACATCGCGTTTCCCTTAACGGGGTAAATGCTTGTTGTGCAGATACAGCAGCCTCAGTGGATGGGAATGGTTGGGATACAAATGTCCCCGTCAAACGCTCTCTTACGGCTCCACGCACAGTTGCTGTATCGCTGATGAAGGATTATAATTTGCCTGCTGACTGATCAGAGAGAGGCATTTCAGGGTGCGTGCCTTGTTACTTTATGATCAATTATACCCTTTGCATGGAAGAAGTAATCATGTTCTCAGGACTACTTATCTTCACAAAGGTCCATTCATTTTGTAGGGGACTGTTTTCCACATAACTATCATTATTGCTGTTGTTGTTATGATTATTTATTGCTACAACTATAGCTTCTAGAAGCTATAGTTAGAAATCAGGACCCTATTTATGGCGAGTGATGGAGCAAACGACCAAAAAAGATAATTGCTCCCCAGAGCAGGATTTGCAAACTAAGTATAAGGGTATGGGTACGTCATCAAAAGCTACCTCTGTCTTCAAGTGTATCCAGGAAAAAGTCAAAGAGTAAAGGAGGAAATGACCCAGCATGACATGGGTTTTGCCTGAGACAACTCTTCCAGTTGTTGCTTTAAAATCATGGAATCAAGTAATAAAGCCTTTTACAGGTTTTAGTGTTCAGGACTAAAATGTGAGACAGGAATGAAGCGTGTGAGACCTGTGGGGTCCGGGCGCAGCCCTGTGTTCTCAGTGGGGACTTGGAGGTGGAGATAGCAAGCGCTAAGCAACTCCCGTGGTCTGGTGTCAACAGCATGACCTGTGTCCATCTGGATTGGGAACTGGAACCAAGTCTTGCGCAGGGGGTAGGGTGACAAAGTCCTGCTTTGTTGTCCCTCTCGAGAGCGCTACCATCCGTTCAACCTTCTTCCTTCAGCATCATCCGCTCTACTTTAACTGATAGTGATGTTAGCTTTTATTCTGACCTTGCAATGGTTATGAGGTGCACTCCATCACTTTATTCTGCTGTGCTTGGCATACCCTTTTTCTCCACCACTACAGCAGGGTTATTCTGACGGATGGTCTACCTAATTCCAACTAGCATGTGCCTTTATATTGATCTGTCCTCCGGCTCCCAACCTCCCCACCACCTTTGAAATGAAGGAAAGTGGTGGGGTTATGAAAGAGAGAGGCCGACTGAACCGTGCCAGCTGACAAATGTAGGATAACATTGTGCCCTTGGGAGGACCTGCTTATGTGAAGTGTAATTTCCTTGAGGTCTGTCCGTATGGTACTGCTGACCCTTTCCCAATACTCAGCTTGGGTGTTTCATGAGCGGTTAGCAGGCATCTGGGGTCCTGTAGCTTGGTTTCCTACAGGAAGAGCAAGCAGTGAGGAAAAATCTGTCTATATTCTCGTGTTAGTTACATGTGCTCATATACATTGGTTTGGGAAGGAGACAGCCAGAGGGCAAGCAAGGAAGTCCCTTCTTGAGACTCCTCCTGCTAAGACGATGGTTCCCAAGGAGCAATTTGGTTCCTGAATCAGCTGCATGCAGACTTTACATCAGGAAGCAAACTCCCTGCTGCCAGATACCTTGTCTGTCCACAAAGCTGACTCCCAAAGCCAGGCAAAAGAGTGCATCTTTAAAAAAAACCCCAAACTTGTTTGACAAGCCATCTTGGAAGAGCGTGGGGAGCAGCACCGCCGAGTGACACCTGTTGTCACTCTTTGCCTGGCAGGTGCCGTGGGTTGCCCGCGTTATCTGCAACACTTGGCAGAATTTCGCTGACGCTCGGACGCCTTTGAGGATATCATCAAGAAGGGTGTTAGAGCAGCGTGTGGTGTTTGAGGACGCGACTGTTCTTCTCAGTGCCGTGCCTGCCAGGAGCGCCGGAGCGGTGGCACTGCTGTGCCTGTGCCACACGCAAGTGGCTGGTCACGCCTGGGCGCTGAGATAGGTGCTGCCGCCGTCCTGCCAGAGCCGGCTGGCTTGAAGCTGGTCTGGGTATGAGCTGCAGTTGCATCTTCGGCAGTAATGCCAATATACCGCAGGCTGTCGGGGCAATTGTCTACCCTTACCTTCAGTATTTTGTCCTCAAAGCAAAGTGTCAGTGGCTGTGAGGTGTTTTGTGACTTAAGGCTCACTGAGGGCTAGATTTATGCTGATAACAAAACATATCAGATCTCTGAGCCTTCCCTTCCCCCTTCGAACAAGTTTGTCAGGGGACAGGAGAGCATCACACTTAGCCGTGTAATTATAAAACAGTTTGTTATTTATGCGCTTTTATGCCCATGTGTGTACAGAGTATATATCTTGCAATCAACTGCAAAAAGCATTTAATAATCTGTGACAATCATACATCCCGGACTGCATTCAGCCCCCTGATCTGCATTCAGCCCACTAATTCTCCTAAGCTGTCACAGGGAATCTTGTACATGTTGTAGGGAAAAGCAAATTTAACCCCCCCAAGTGTACCTGTCCCTGAAACTCCCTCCCCAGAAACTATCATTAAGAGGTGTTAGCCATATACATACAAAGGTTTTGATGCCCTATTATTTTTACAATACCTAAATTAGAACTGTAAGCAAAAAGCTTTATTTCTGATGGAAAGACACAGTCATTAGGAAGACTTGCACATCTGGTCGTGAGTTAGTATCTGTCCAAAATGAAGTAGTAATTATGCATAGGTATAGGCATATATGCACATGGTGTTAACCTAAATTCACATATGCAGGAGTAACAGCAGTTTGTATATGGAGGAGCCTTATACGGCTCTGTAACTACACATACAAATAGTTTTACACCTACATTCATCCATGGCTATATAATAAGAGTGAGTGGCAGTACATGTATTTTACAGTTCAGGGAACCGTGTTTATTCTGGCAGTACTTAAGCAGGAGCTTAACTTTGATGTGTTGAAGTTTGACTGAAGTTGCAGGGAATTAAAGATATGCCTGATGTTATTCTCCTGCTCTAGCGCTGGCGTACGCAGGGATTGCTTTACACGTGCTGGAGTGCTTTCCTGAATCCTTGCCTCAAGGCCGCTGTGCAGAAGTGTACGTGAGCCCTTCTGCACGCAGAAATTGCAGGAGCGATAACAGCCGCCAGGGCTGCAGCTGTAGGTTGTAGGTTTGTTCTGCACGGGTGAAAAATGTAAACAGGAAAACCCCGCAGTCCTTACTCCATTGGATCTCCCACTGATCTGAAATGTGGGGTTGACGGAGCAAGGACTGAGAGATCTGGCTCAGAGGAGCTGGCACAAGGTTTCTCGCTTTGACATGTAACAGCAGGGCTGGAACCTGCCGGCCCGCTTCGCTCTGGAGCAACCCGTAACTTGCACTCGTGGTAGACCCAGTTTAGGCCAATTATTCTAATTTACTGTCTTTCCCTCTCTTTCTCCATTTGTTAACCTTAACATGCCTTTTTACAGTTCCTCAGAGAAGTAGTGCCAGTGGAATACTCATGTGTAGAAAAAATTGCTTTTGAGATACAGAACACAGCTAATTATGGTGTTACAATTAGCTGAATGCCCTTAACAGAGTCCAAGGGGGGAAATGATAGTGCAGCATCTGCTATACCATATGCTTTTCTAGTTTCCAGAAGATAACAGTGGGCATGTACACTGCCACGGATTGTGCTTTCTGCCTGAAGAGCAGAGCAGCCCGCAGATGCTCCGGTATTGCTTCCACCCGAACTCCGTTAGAAATGTCTGATGCTGCATACATCTGTCATGATGAATTATGCTTTCTTGGCTTCAGACTCCTTCATGCAGACAGACTTATAATGATGCAATGGTAACTCATATCCCATCGTTCCTGAGTGCATGCTTCATCCTGAGGGTAGGTGTTGTACCAAGGATGGTGTAGAGGTAACAGGCAGTATGCCGTCGCATGAGCTTGTGCTCAGCTCTGAGGTGCTTCCCGTTGTTCACTGAATTACCATATAAAACAGATGAACAACTGCTTTCTGCATGGGGTTTTTTTTCACTGTGGTATTGGGAAGCTGAAGTACCTTTCTGTGTACTGTTTAGTGAACTAAGCCTAAAATGGCTCATTATTTTCTATCCTATAGATTAACTTTGCCTTGTCCAAAACATCCCAGAATAGTTGTTGTAGTCCTGCTAATATATTGCTTAATGTGCTGAACTATGGTAATTACAGCTGAATTAGACCTGACAATGACTGAGCCAGCTTAGTCAAATACTGCTTCAAATTTAACACAAACCTTCTGCTCCTTTCTATTACTTTATTTTTTTACCACATTTTTAACGTTTCACTGTCTTCTGCTTTAACCAGGCCCAGAACTCCAAAAAGAAATGTGTTTGTAAAGACATTATTGAAAAATATGTCACTGTAGTTGCAAAGCAGCAAGTAGTAACTACCTTTGGACTGCATCCATCCTCCTAAGTACTGATTAATAGGAGAGTTTGTTTATAGAAAGCGGGTCTCTGTTACTTAGCCAATTACTTAATTATCGATTCTCTCTTCCCAGTTCGTTTGGCAGTCTTGCGCTACGATCTGTGGCAGCTCCTGACAAAAAAAAAAAATCTTAAATTTTTGCGAAGGGATTTGGCCAGGGCATATAAACCTGTGATTTACCTCCAGTAAAGCCCGGAGGAAGGATGCTGAGAGAGAAAGAAGCCCGTGGCTCCTCCATAAGCAGTTGGAAAAGAGTCTGGCTCTCATCGGGTGCTTATACGAGCGTAACTCTGCCCCAGCGCTTCACTGTGCATGCTTTCAACGCAGTGCTAGAGCTGTTGGTTCTTCGTGAATATGATGTCATATGGTTAGTGCATGCGTCTTTATGAATTAGAGGACTGTGACCGTCTTGTGAGCATTACGTGTCCTTATGTGGATGCTGTGAGTGTGGTGGGGAGCTAACCCTGGGGTCTCAGCGGTGGGACCAGAGCTGCGGGGGAAGGTCAAAGTAAACTAGGGAAGTTGAGGGGAGTGGGGAGTTTTCTCACTTGGGCAGTAGTATTAGTTCTCTGACTGATGCATCCGTTAAGTCTTACTTATTTATAACTGTATATGAGCATACACTTGCAGGTGTAAATGAGGCTAGTGGGGCTTCTCGTTTGCAAGAACGTCTGAGTGCCTGGAAGGGGCACTGAGCTGAAAAGGCAGGCCGTGAATTTATATGTGTACACATTATGCAGCAAAAGCCTAAAGGCTGCATAAAGTTTGAATTAGGGTGAGTTTTAATAAGCGTTATTCACTAGGCATCAACACCCGTGATCTTTGATCCAGTAATCCGTATGTCAGTTGGATCATAAATCCAATAATTAAGTACGGTGTAGTTTTTCAGTCCCTCTTCCAAAGACTCTTTCACATTCTTATTTTTCTTTTGTCTGTTGTCTCAAAATGTCAAAAGAGGGTGGTACAGCCATTTGCAATCAGGTCTGAGCCTGATTCCTCTGTCACTTCTAGCATGTATTATGCACTGATTTAGAAACTATTTTAAAATATATTAAAGCCATCATGAGAAATGAAGGAAGCCCTGCACTTCTAAGTGTGTGTTTGGTGCTTACCTCGTTGAATTCAGGAAGAAGGGATTATTAAAGACATAAAAGCTGTCTTTCTATCAGGAGCTTAAAAACACTCCAAGCGAAACCAGATCTGTTGTGCTTAGCTGCTGTTAATTTAAGAGCCAAATTCTGCTCTCGTTTATAATGGCATAAATTTGAATTTGATTGAACTCTGGATTAACATTGCTGCAAATGAGATCAAAATGTGACGTCAGAAGTTCATAAGGTAAGAAGCAGTTTTGCATCCGACCTTGTTCGTTTTATCTACGTGTATGCTCTTACTGACTCTGTGCTTTGGCATGTCGCCCTGGAAAAAAAAAAATCTATGGCACATTTGATCTCTTTTTAATGGTCCTAGTCAAAATGGGTATTTTTGATTCTAACACTAGATGTGGCCAGACTGGTAAAATTCCACTGGGGTTTCTACACTTCGCCATTTCCATGATATTGGAATAGTGCATGAAAAAAATAATGGCATGCTGCCTAAATCCTGAGATTTTGGTTCAAGTATTTTGTGGACTTTTCAGGTTCAGAAGGGCTGCAATTACATCGAGTTTCACTTGCTACATAACACAGGCCAGCTTGTGTGATTTTGACAATGCAGAGATGGATAGGGGAGAGTCTCAAAAGACTGCAGTAATTTCAGTAATTAAATATTGGTTTAATAGTTAATACAAGTTCATTACATAAAAATGATAGCTCACAATCTATTGATAAAAAATCAGAACTGCCCATACTATATTGATTAAAAAAATAGTATTTTTTGGTAAACATTATGAAGTGGACTGGAAAGCAGTTAATAATTTTTTTCTAGGAGTTCATTAATGTAGAAGTTCTTGAATTAGCCAAAGATATGTAGACTTACAAGGGAACAATAATTTCAAATTTTAGTGTTCATTTCAAAAAGGAATAGTGTTAGCCATCCTCAGCTTGTTCACGTTCTTACTTCTCCCACTGACATCCAGTAGGGTTACATTATTTCAAGGTCAATATTTCCAAGGGTGATTCTCTCCAAGGGTGCAGGACGTTGTGTAATTGGCCATCGGTCAGAAAATGCTTTAATACTGATAAAGCATGTAGGAATGTTTTCTGCTTGTCCTTATACGACTTACAAAGTATACAGCTTTTTTTTTCCCCCCACTCAATGCCAAATTAATGGAGCTTGTCAGCTGTTTAGGTAATGAGCTAGAGCAGACATTATGTTTTTGGAGGAGATGTGTGTGTTGCATTGTGAGGCCAAAATCCAGAAATATGAATGTTTTCAACCATCTTGACAAACAGACTACCTCCCTGAATATACAGTGCCTAGTAGCCTTAAAGAAAGATTGTTTTGTAAAACCTTTTAATGATTACTGGCAGAGATACAAGAAAAATGAAAGACATTTTGATTTACACCAACATGAAGTGAGATCGGAATCAAGTTCTGAATGACAGGCACTGTCAGTTTATTTGTGATTAACCTCATACTCCTCTTTTTTTTTTTTTCAGTAGTGCTTCACTGGTGTGGATAGGGAGTTACTGTAATGCTTGGGAACTGGTCCAGAAGGTGACTGACCTCAATTCTTCCATGTCTTACCTGGGTTCAGCTGTGATTTGTTTTTGCAAAAGTCAGTAGTATCACCTGAGGGCGAAGAGCTGGAGCCAATACCAAACTTCTCTGCCTAGCTTTTACCTACCTGATCTCCACAGCAGCACCCATCTCCAAAGTCTGGTGTGTAAGCTTCTTGTAAAGCTCACGGAAGGAATTACACAACCCAGAAGAAGCGATCCCAAATTATGCAAACTGTATAAAAAGCCACCCAGGGAGCTCTGGGCAGTGGTGTGAATATGAAGCCCAGCTCACACTAAAGTGGGGTTGCTGGAGGCAAACAGCTGCATCCATTCAGGATCTGGAGTTGGAAATCCCTATCAATCACTTGGGAGGAAGAAACCCTTGCAAGCTTGTTCTTGTTTTTTCGAGAGTTTCCTCGGGGGAAAGAAGAGGGGAAAGAAGAAGGGAAAGAAGAGGGGAAAGAAGAAGGGAAGGGAAGGGAAGGGAGACTAGACTGGGTTTGGCCCCTTTCCTGCTTGAAGGGGATTTTTGGATTTGTGTCTTCCACCTTCCAAATGAGTGGTGCAGCTCCTGGTTGGGACTTGAGCACCAGTAAGCTGCTGCCTTGCAGAAAGGAACGTAAGAGGTAATTTTTCTTCTGTGGTTTAAGTTGCTGTAACTTTTGGCTAGTCTTATTTTTCTCTATAATTTCTGACTCAGATTAGCTGAGGAGTCTTTCCTGATGTGGTGTTATTACCATTCTCTATATTTATTATTGCTAATGTCCTTCTAAGACATGTATTCACACAGTTATGCCTGGAACACTGCAAGTTTTTTGTGTGGCTGAAATGGGAATTCCAGGTATTTGTTGACTTAAGGGTGAAAAAAGCTTCCACTTAAATCCCTGCACTTTCTTCTCCAGCTGACTTCGCTGTTTCCTTTAGCTTCTCAGTTTGCACACTTGGAATTCAGGACTTCTGGTATGGACCTTCGTTCCTTCCTCTGGGTTAGTGCCAAACGAGAGCTTGATCACTTGCTCCAGGGCTATGTTCTGTGAATGGCCCTCACATAATTGCCTTCCCTAATTAGTAGGGAGATGGTGTGCCAGATAGGTGCTGCATGCGCATCCAAATGGTTTTCGATTCTCAACCCTGCAGAAGGCAATGGCAAAACTTTCCTGGTACAAGCTTGCTATAGCCATAGAGAAATATGGTTACAGCTCCTTACATAGCTCTTTACTGGCATTGGTACTATTCCCAAAATATTTGTGTTTACTAGATGTCTGTTAGAAAGCTAGGGCAAACTGCTTGATGTTGGTGTTTGAAGGGGGTGGTGGTGAGTGCCAGGCTGGAAGGGTGGTGGATGCTACTAGAGGATGCTTGGGCCATGGGATTCACCACCCCGCTCCCAGGCACAGCAGATGCCACCCAGTCACAAGGTGCTTCACTACTTATTTTCTCATCAGGCTACACTCTTACTTGTTCTTCCACTAAGTTTAGCCTACTGTGGATGAAAGGAAGTTTTTTTTTCAGGCTCATCAGAGCCAGAGTCATCTTCAAATGCCAGCCAGAAGAGGATAAAAGTGAGTCCTTGGGTAATGGCTCACACCACCAAAGCCCAATGAAGTAAGGAAGGGCCACAGATGACATCTTGGTGCAGCATTTCTGATTATTTATTTGTTTGGATTTGGCCTCGTTGTCTACTTTTATATATTAATTTGGGATGTCCCCCTGCCCTTCTCCATCTCTCTTCTCCCATGCACAACCTCTCAGGTGTGCCTTCTCTGATGTGCTCCAGATTCTGTTCCTTGGACCCCTCTGAGTGTAAGAAGTTACTGTTCCCCCACAAAGGCAATCCTTGTGTTTGTGCCAGCAAAGCTTGCCTTGGCATGCTTCAGCTTGGTCCAGTCCTGTTGCTCCTCCCCTGGCCCTGCCAGCCCAAGATGCCCAGAAGAGCAGGTCTCTAAGGCCAGTGGGGCTCTCCCAGTACACTCACTGCCTGGCTGACTGCAAGCAGGCATTCCTACCCCATGTCCCTGGCATCCATAGGTGGTTTTTTCTCACTGTTTCCAGGCCCTGCGCAGCTTCCTTTCTTACTCCTTTCAGCATTAGCTTCCTCTGCCCATGCTCACCTACCTTCTTCTACCTTCACATGCAAGTCCAAGAAGCCAGAGGCAGCACCAGCTGTAGGTCTGATGCAGTCCTGCCGTGCTGTGCCTCTTGCTGGCTCACCCTTGCACGGATGAAGTGTCCATCACTGTGAAGGGGAACTGGAAAGGGCTCTGGCTTAGCCAGCCAGCAGTTGCTGCATGCCCAGATCACACAGCAAGTGCCCTTTGGCTCAACTCTTCTGTCTCCACCTTGTTCTTTTTGGCTCAGAATGTGCTGGACCATACACGTGGCTGCCAGAGAGGCGAGCGTTTTCCAGATAAAAAATGAAGCAGAAGAATATGGATGAGAGAAATATGAGAAAGACATTTCATGGAGCTTTCCCTACTTTCCTTTTTCTGCTTGCTTTCTCAGGTGTGTTATGCCCCCTCCAAAGGGCAGGCTGGCCGCAGGATCCTAATCTTTCTTTGCTGTCATGAGGGCCCTTCTTGGTGCAGCTGCTGAATATGGGGCCAGGTGATATCAGTGTGGGATGCTGGTTGCTTTAAGCCTATACTTTGACTGCTTTGGGTTAAAATAAACAGGAACGGAGTGCACTGCTTGTGAGTTCATACATAATTGCTGCAGCCCTGCAGATGAAATTCGTTCAACACATCTTGTCTGTGAAAAATGTAGAGGTCAAGATAGTCCCTTTCCACACCTTTCCTCATTATTTTTGAGTTGCGTGTTGTTTAGATGAGTAACTGAGAAACTGGGGGGGAAGAGTGAATAGTCTCTTAAAAAAAAAAAAGCTTTGGTGCTTTGAGCTTTATTTAATAAATAAATGATTGATTGATTAACCAAATCCTAAAAGAAGGAGAAAACATTCAATATTGCTTATGTATCCGTGAGCCCTTTGTACAGATTTGTATTCTGCTGAAGTGAGTAGGAGGCTCAGAATGAAAATAAATGCAAATATTTTAATTTGTGATGAATAAAAACTAAAGGATAGGAGTGATTTCAATTCTAAACTATTTAAATTTATGAGTATTTGCTAAGAGAGGACTACTGTAACAAGAAGTGATTGCCTTTTTTTTTTAATTCCTGATGTCTGGGATGTCTTTCAGTTATTGAAATTGCATGGGTGTGAGCAATCTCACAAAAACCAAGTTGAGCGCACTGATGGGACTGAAGTTAGTTGTATATATTAATCCCAGTGGGTTTAAAGGGACGAATGGTGCAAGTGCAGCTACTTGTGTGTCTGTGGATCTATAAAGTAATAGCTTCTGTTTTGTGAAGATCTGCTAAAGAAGTAAATAGCTGCTGAAGCTGTTGCACAAGATGGGTGTATCTCTCATCTTCCGTCCCTCACCTCTCCCCAGACAAAGCAGTCAGATCCAACTTTTATAACCCAGTCCATTTCTCTAAGTTCAGTTTCTCCAAGTTCACACAGCAGTGGCAGAGTGGCACTTGTCCCAGGGTGTAGTCATACATCACTCTCTAGATGTGATTTTACTACTATGTAATAACTGGTGCAATTTAGATGTGCAAAAGAAACCTGTTTAAACTATAGGTGGTCAAGGAAACTTCCTTTTGAGCAGTTCCTTTTTCAGAGAGCACTGGTTTAATCAACAAGGTTGGTGCCAACCCACATCTAACCAGACTGTCCTTATGCCAAAGACATGCCAAAGTCAAAGCAGGTGGCTTGTGAGAAATGACTTGCAGAATGGAAAAGAACAGCAGGAAGTTTTCACTGGTTTGGAAATGCTCAGTCTTGCTTCAGAAACTGTGTTCCAGAAGAGAAGCACAAGCTACTTTGGGAGAGGAAGATAGGTCTGAAAGTCTCCCGTCCACTCTGCCTAATGCCTTGGGATGTCATGGGAGAGCTGCACCTCAGCACAGGGGACCCAAATGTGCTATTATTTCACTTGTTCCACATACCAAAGGTGCAAAGGGAAGACCCATCTATCATGTCTCAAATGCAGGTAATGTGGACCTAACCTGATCCATTTCTCAAAGGACCACTTCATCTAAGAACATTGTTAGTTTAGATGACAAGTAATTACAGATGGCAGTTATGGTCAAATCTGTGGGCTGACTGGAGGATGTAACTCCTTGTATGTCCAGTCATGGTCTGACTGTGGCGAGTGCTGAGAGGCACCCGAAAAAAATGCCAAGCATAGTTCATTCTCACTGAAATCAACAGCACTTGATACAGGTTTATCTGAAATGGGAGAATTTTTTTAAGTCCCATGACAGTTATAGTACATGCAAATGAAAATGGGGTCTAAATTCAATACCTAATTTCCTCTGTCCTTTCTCTGCTAATCAACACTAAAGTCATACAATAAAGTACAAACTCTGTGGCTTGGGGCCGGTATGTTTAGCTTTTCAAAGATTGAGAAATGCTCATGGCAGAAATGTGAAGACGTGATGTAAAATACAAATAACTAACTTCTAATAATTTGTACCACTCACTGTCTCTGAATTATATTTGTGATCCTGTTGCCATTCAAATCAGCAGTTATGGGACTGACAGTAAGGATCCATTTCCATAGCTAGAACAGCAAGGTGTTCCTGAAAACAGATCTTCCAAATGTGGAGCTACTGTTTCCACAATGCTGTTGGGATACATCCAACACCACCAATGCCTAAATAGATGGAAAAACAATAGCAAACTTTTACGTAGTGCTTTTACATTTAGCACTTCTAATACTTTCCAGTTCTTAAAGCATCCCTCTTCGTAGGACAGTGTTACTGAAAATGAAGAGCTGAGGCATCTAGAAGCCAAGTCACTCATCAAAGGCATACGGGGAGTTCAAGTTATGATGATTTAATCACTGGTCCGTCCTACTTTTACAGGGGTAAATAGTGATTTCTGGGTGAGCTGGTACTTGGGTGCTCAGCTCTCTACATGCAGGTGACCAGATATGATGCAACAAGGAGCACGTCAACAGCTGAATCTGCTGCAGTCCATTCAAGTCTTCAGAGTAGCCCATTGATTCATCTGGTTCTTGCATATTCAACTTCCCAGTTTGCTTTTTGGATTAAGAACCTGGTGTTTAGATAATCTCTAAAAATTTCCTGCCCAGTAGGCCAGGTTCTTAAATCCCTACTCAAAAACATTGATATTTGTGTTTTTGCACAGGCAAAATGCCCACTGATGCAAAGGAAACGTGTGCCCAAATAAGTTTAAAGGAGCGGTCAACTCTGAATATTTGTTTACAGCAGTAATTCTTTGCAAACTGTCTTCTGTCTGTACATCTGCGTATTTTGTAAGGAATAATTCTGCACCTTAGCATTCTCAGTTCTCTTAAGTGAGTTTGCTTCACACTTTCAACTGAAATACTTCAGAGTTAAGGCACAAGTGAGATCATGCTTACATGCTATAGTGTAGTGTTACTACTCTTGGAGTAAGAAAAACTCAACACAGTGATCTTGTAAGACAACATTTAGGATGTATCTAAATTTAAATACATCTAAATCCATTCGAAATTCTGCTAAGGGGGAAGTTGTGATTTCTTGTGTCTCCTTGACTTGATTTTTTTTCTTTTGCCTTCAGATCTTCTCATGATATGAAAGTTGCAAATGAAGGCACAAGTTTAACAGTATTGTCTTTTTAGGTTTTTTTTGCATAGAGACCCCACAGTGTAACATGCCTTAATTAATGGAAAGTAAGAATGGGTTGCATAAACTCCCGATGAATATTGTCTTGGCAAATGAAATCTGATTTGATGCTTTAAGCCAAAGAAATATTTGCATAGCTAATGAAACTGATTAACTTAGAATAAATTTGCAATGTTTAGTCATACGGCTTGAAAGTGATGTTAGTAATGTGTTGATTATTATTAGTACTCAAGATAATCAGGCTTGCTAGATGATTAAATGTAAATACATAGTAAAAAAGTTGGTTCAGGTTAATAAACAATTTCAAATAGGAGAATGCCCCACGATGACAAAATGAAATCAAGGAGTGTTAATTGTACAAGTAGAAGTTAAGAAGTGTGGGGAAAGCACGAGTTCCCTCTTGTCTGCTGAAAGCAGGTGAAAAGCTGCTTTTTAACTTCCCTTTGATTTGCTAATGATTTCTTTGTGATCTGTGTTATACTTGAGCCTGGGAACAGTCAGTATGGGCTGCGGACCTGGCGTACCCAAGTGCCGTACAAACAGATCTCAGTGAGCTCGCAGAAGTGTGGACGGGAGCTAATGAGTAGAGGCGCTATCTGGCAGGGAAGAGGAGATAGTTTGTGGGTCAGCGCCTGTGTGCACAGACAGCAGGGACCTTGATTCACCAGCAGCTCAACTGTAACTGTGACTATATTTTTTTTTTTTTTTTTTTTTTTCAGTTCTGCAAGCCTTGAAGCAAAGCTTTGGCATGGGGTTGCAAGGAGGACCATGTAGCGACTTTCGGAGATGTATAGGAAACTCCTCTTTAAGATAGGGGCTCTATTGGAGAAAGCATGAAAGTGAGTGCTTAAAAATGAAGTGGCGATGGTGCTAAGAGCTGGTATCACTCACTTGTAATGATGCAGAGCTTGCCGGTCAGTAACCTAAAAGAGGTAGTAGGTAAATAACCTCCGTATAGGAGACAAAGGGCCTGGAAAGCAAAGACAAATAGTTAGCATTTGATAGGATAGAGAGGTACCTAATGAAGTACCTGTTCTCATCCTGTTGTCTGGAGGCTCAATCAGTCTCTAGAGTAACTGAGGACAGCTAAGGGATCATCCATGTTAGACCATTTTGGGGGGTTTTCATGGGTTTTCTCTGAAGTTTCGAGTTGCTGCAGCTCTGTGGCGGCATTCTGGGCTCAGCCAGCGCATCCCGCCAGATAGCGCTGGGGACGGCGGGGCGCAGCTACCTGTCCTAGTGCAATCTGGGGACTCCCTGGGCCACATGTACCCTCCTGCCTTGGTGCGGCAGGCTGGCCCGTGTCTGTGGGCACAGGGTAAGGGGGGCAACGGTGGAAGGAAGAGTCTGGACCTTAGGTTGCTGCATGTCTGAGTTTAACCTTGACCTGTAAATCTGATTGTTATCTCCAAATAAATAGGTTTCATGGTATGTAAAAGGGTAAAATTCTGGCTGTAAATCTGATCTTTAGCTTCTTACTTTATAGTGCTGTTTATTGCGTAAAATCGCCTATTTAAACAGGTTCTTTTTTTTTGTGCTTTGAATTTTCATAGTGTGAGAGTCAGATCAGAGTTCACCAGGCAATTTCTTCACTCGGTTACACTAATGTAAATATCAATTAAATGAATGTACAAATTTGTTTTCATACAGCTGTGAGCAGAATTTGACCCAGAGCATCATCAGTTGACTCCACATTGGCACACTCTTATGTTTTGCCTATGAATTAGGAAAAAAAAATACAAATCAAATAAACTTTTTATCCATCAAGAGGAGGCCTGGGATTGTGTCGTCTGAAGCCTTCTAAGTAGTAGTTGCTTTTCTGTCCGAATTTTCTCAGACTGTTTCTCAGGATGGAGAGTGCACAGAGCTTACAAACAAGAAAGGCAACATTGGGGGAAGGCAGATGTTCTTTTCTGGGTCTGATAAAAATGCTAGCTTTGGCCAGCTGACCACTGTGGCCAACGTGCTGGAGTCTACAGCTTGTGCTGGTCAGACAGTGTAAAAGATCATGTGAGCTTTCCTCACCCACTTCATTGTGAAGTCTGTAGTAAGCTTTACCTACATGGCCAAAGAAAAAACAATGGTCATGTGATCTTTTTTGCAGGCTATACTTCAGAAGGTGAAGTGGAAACCTGCAGCAAAAGGGTAACAAGCAGCACATACTGATTACAAACACGGTAGTCATTTGCACTGTCCATATGTTTCTCTGTTGCTAGACTGCCAGCTTCATGTACCGTTACATCTCCTCATTGTGTCTCCTTAATGCTTTAGTGGCTGGGTCTCATCCATCCGTGACACTTGCCTTCCCACTGTCTGAAGATGTGTGTGGTGTGGATGTTTATTTCTTTTTTTTCCTCTCCTCCCTTCATATCACTAGATTTTGCTTCAGATCATTTTGACCTAATTCTCTCCTTTGACTCCTTAACACGAAGTTTTGCAATGCCTGTGGGTTATAATCCTATCTCTGTTATGGCTGGTGAAGTCTCTTGATAGCCACAAGAAAAAGGATAAATTTAACTAAACTCTGAGCAACCATTCTTGCACAATACCACAGTGCACTGCCACTCCTTCCGATACCTTGGGAGCCCTTCCCTATAGGATAGCATCCCTATTTCCCCATAATTCACTGGGATCCATGGCTGCCAGTAGGTAAACAGCATAAACGTGGGTTTTCTAGACTCAAGAGTAATGTTATGCAGCTCTGTCAACTCTGTAACTTAGCAGGAGCTCCAGTCCGTTCTGTATCATATAGATACGCCTCTTGCTCCATATATCGTCCTTTAGAGGTGACAGCGCTATCTTCCCAGATAATGTGAATGCATTCATGGGATGTTTCAGGATCTGATGTTTCTGTTTGCTGTGGTTTTTTATGTAAGTGAAGAGTGACTTGTAGTTGAATAAGGAGGAGGAGGAGCATCCTGGTATGAAGGCAGATGACCCAGATTACTTGGGCATGTTGCGTGGCTCTGCCAGATGTTTCGGTGTGGTCATCTTTGTCATCTGAATTCTTCCTCTTTGTCAAATGAGGGTAATACCCCTTCCTTCCTACCATCCATTTCAGGATTTTTTTAAAAGTAGCTACCATGTTGCTGCCCTGGCCTCCGCTTGGATATTCTAGGTACTGCTGTAATAAAATAACATGGCTTTCATTCATCATGTCACAAGTCCCACCAGCTTCTCTATGTCCAAGGGTTTGCTGAGGGATATGCGGAGGGCTGGGGGGGAAAGGGGCTCCAGGCAGGCACCTGTGAGCCCTGGAGGGATACCACACAGGATAACCCTGCTCTGTGGAAGGATATCATATTTGTAATATCATCCAAATGGGATCATGATATATAATACACATGTATTTAGTTCCCAAGAGATATTAAAATTTTACTTGTTTCAGTAAAAATCGAGAGGAACCATAATGAAATCTATTTAATTCAGGGCAGAATCAAGCCCACTGCTAGGTTCAAGATATTGTCATATTCAGGATAACTGTATATACTGATAATGTTATTACAAAGAACCCCATCCATTGCCTCCATTACTGCCTAAAAGATCTAACCTTATACCGTGTTTAATGCAAGAAAACAATGTTTATAACATGAGAGTTTCCTGCTTATAATGTAATAGCATTCTTGGCCAGCATCTCTTGATGTTTTACAACCAAATTGTAAGTCCATTTAAATGATTTATTACACCACAGCCTGGATAGTAAGCATAGGTAAACAGGTTCTCTGGGAAGATTTAAACTGGGAGGACAGTCACTATAAAGTCTAACAGAAATTCATTGCACTTCACAGATGGAACAGATTAAAAAAAAAAAAGTCCATAACTACAGACAGCAGAGAAAGAAAATCCTAAATTATCAAGATGCAATGAAATCCTGTTGCAGGGTGCCATACAAATGTCTTGGAAAAAAAATTAATTGATTTTTTAAAAGAATAGATGAAAACTGGGCTTGGTGACCCAGTATTTTGAAAAGCTTCCCGGACTACGTGTCCCCAGCAGGCCACCTTAGGAAGCCGGGGTGGTTATGTTGGGTGGACAGTGAATGGGAACTGATTGTAATGATGTTTTTTGTTGCCAAAACCCGACACAGCTTTGCAGATTGAGAAGCATGTGTTCTGATAGTCCCAAGCAGTTAAAAATCATGTGAAGCTTTCCTGCAAATCACCCCACCATGAAAAGGAGTAAATGTCAGGATTTTTTAATTTGTTTCTTATACTTTAGCTTTTAGGGTTTCCTTTCTCCCTGCTCTCCCAGCTCTGCTCTGTGACCGTGAGGACTAGAGGCTTATTATGTAAATGGTGAGATGAAAAAAACATCAGCTATTGAAAGATTTGCCATTTAGTCAATCAAGATGACACAAAATTGAAAAGGAACAACAACAACAACAAAAGTCGCTAGCAACGAGCATGGACTAGGAAATTTAGAGCAAGTGGTAGTTTTCAGAGCTCTGATATGCCAACAAAGTACAGAAAAACAGGGCAGAGCCAGCAGAGAGGCTCGGAGCTGGAGGGAAGGAGCATCTGTGAAATGGCTGTCAATCCCACAAGTTTTCGAAAGAAATTTTTGGAAGTCTGGAGAGAGTTACATTCAGTAAAGCTTTACCAGTTAATGCTGGCTCAAGATCTTGTACACCTTTTGCTTAATGAGGAGCTCTTCTTACAGGCTGGCGAAGCTGAAGCAGTGAACTTGCTCTTGGTGCAAGTTTATCGTGGTAGCCAGGAGTAACTCACCAGAGTCAATGAAGTTGGTGTCTAAAATCAGTGCCATATCCGACTCAGCTGTTGGCTTCATCTTCTGGTTTTGTTGCAAGGCAGATTTTGGAGGACAGGGAAATGGAACAACATGCTTAACATAATAAGGTTAGAAAACATAAAAATCTTTTTGCCTTTAATCCTGAAGAATTTGTGTTTTTATTATTTTGCCTACTGAAGACACCCTAATAATATTGTTCCTGCAGGGAATTGCAATAGCCTGCCTAGATGTGTTATGTTTAAAGGAGAAACTCTGCTTTACAGGCGGAATTTAACAGTTACCTTCCAACTCTGATTTGGGAATATAGGAACTGAAGTGCTAGCTGCTATCAGTTTTCCCTCATCCTTTATACAAGCCTGCATTGAGTCCTTCCTTTGTAAAGGCTGGTCTCTAACTTAGTAACCACTTATGCAGGGAGGAAATGAGAGGCTGAAATCTTTTCTTGCTTTGTGACCCCATCACTCACCTAAAAAGAAAGAAAAATGTTTTGGTGTCTCTGTTTCGTCCTTCTTCTTGCAATACCGAGACAATAGATGGGCATGTTTTGTTGAATTCTGGACAGATTTTACCCACTGTGAAAATGTATATAATGCTCAAAGACATCACGTAAACAACTTACTGACAGCTGTGTTAAATGGTGCCTGAATTCTGACTGTCAGCTGGTTGGGTGTTGACTTTGTGTAAATAAACAGAAGGCTCTTTCCAAAACCTGCCTGTCAGTTGCCTATAGAGCACAGTTCCCTCTGCTGCAGGGGTCATTGCATGGACATCCATTGCATGTGCCATGTAGGAATTCAGACTAGATATTCCTATTGCATTGTTTTCCTTATTTATATGAAGGTATATAACTGATTCTGTGTTAGGAGTTAGTTGTTTTACTTGAATGCTATGAGCGGGGCTTGCCCTCATCCGTCTGTGCACCAGAACAGCTCAGAGGTGGCCTTTACATTAGCTGGTAGCATACCTGTGCTCAGAAAACAAGCAAAAAATAGCATGGCAACAGCGTGGAAGCAGAAATGTTGGTAGCTATAATTTCACTCCCTGGTTTGCTTTTGGCTATTTGGCGCATCTGCAGCTTTCTTGCAAGTCAAGTGTGTTATCATCAAAATGGGGACAGGCAGAGGTCTACCTTAAAACTTGAGTCCTTATACCCAAGTCAGAAAAGACCTCCTAAGAAGTGTAGTTGTAGTTCACAGTAAAGTTGTTTTATGTTGCCAAAGGTAAAGAGATCTTTGACATGACTGACAGTTTATATCTGTGTTTATATGATGTGTGCAAAAAAAAAGCCTTGAGCACAGAATAGGTAGCAATAAATAATAATTAAAAATTGCAATCTGTAGGAAGTTTGTAATTTTCAGTTAAAATCAATTGAATTTTCATTTTGGATATTTATTATTTGTAATGAAATAGATAGATTTATGACCTCACTAAAGGTCCATATACCAATCATGAACCCCCCACTAATACCCGCTACCTGAAAACCATGGCACGTCAAAACAGTGCATCATTTTGAAGTCTGCAGTAGGCATGTGCCTTTGCTTGGCTGTGCTTGCTTCCAAGGGATTGTGCTTCAGGGACAGATGAGAAAGCTCTGGTTTTACTGCTGCAGGCAAATACAATTTGCAAAGGGCACAAAAATTAACTGGCAAAGCAGGCTGAGACACTATTTCTTTCCCTACTGAATGGGGACTGTAAAAGTTCATGCTTGTGTTTGTGTGCTTTGTGGACATGAAGGTTTTCTTTGCTAAAATTTAAGAAAGATAAGACAGTAGTTGAGAGCTGATGGGATTGGATCTTGTTTCTACAAAGTTGTTGATTTTCTTAATGCACTAAAAGTTATGTTATCATCCCATGGTCATTTGTTTTTGGTAGTCCAGATCTTTGGCATTGTGGACATTAGGTGTTTTTCAGCAAGGGAAGGTGGCTAATGACTGCAGTGACTGGTCAGATAGGACTGTAAATTGTTGATAAAAATACCGCTCGCCTGCCAGGCGAGCAGCGTGCTTGCCTGCGCTGGCTTCACAGTGCCCCCAGCTTGGGCTCAAGGACTCCAGCCCGTACCCCTTTTCTCCCTCCACTTGGCAGGATGAAGGGTGGCAGGGCTATTTTCTTGCTGGATGGTGGTTTTGATAAAGACATGGAGAGCATCTGTTTCCAAGCTGCTTTCTGCCTTACTTTCACCATTTCCTTCCCATTCACCACCCTTGTCTTCCAGGGTAGCATACATAGAGCTGTGCTCTGTAAAAATGGTCTCACATGTACGGGACTTACATATTTTTGTCCTTTTTGGGCAGCTGAAGCATGCAGGGTGAGGTTTACTTACCACTTGCTGTACAGAAAACGTGGAATTCACCGCTGCAGGAATTGCCTGAAGTCAGATTTAAGAAAAAGAATAAATCCTGAATAGTTGATGCCCGTAATGTGATGTTCATTTCCACATGCTGCAATTGGATTGGGAGAGTAAAAGCTCATATTTCAACCTGTAAAGTGATGTGCTTTGGCAGCAAAACTAGGTGAGCGGAATACACGGTTGATGTATTACATCAGGTTTATCCTTATTTCATGCCAGTGTCCCTTTAAGGATATCCAGAGCACAGTTCTTGCTCAATAACAAAGGAAGTAGCAAGAGAACCTGGTCCCTTACAACTGGTATTCACTTTGCTTTTGATCATTTTACCATTTCTACTGCTAAGGGCAGGATAGTGGATGAAACAGTTCAGCAAACCCTATTTCTCATTGATGTCTTTTCTAAGTAATCATAGCATTTCAGTTTGATTTACTATATTTTTTTTTTTTTCTGAAAAGATTATAAACTAGAGAGCATATTGACTGGAAGAAAATAGCTGCTAATCTTCTGAAACTAATGTTTAATCAGTGATGGAAAGAAAGAAAGTAACTAAAAAGCTTCATCTAGCTAATTAAATAAAGCTGGTTATTCTGCTGGAAACAGTTAATGAACCTTAAGTAATATAATTATTTTCAGAATATTAAAGCAGGAAAAAAGTGATTACTTATTTAAGACTAAATAATTACAATGTATTCTTCACTATAAAAGGTTATAGATGCCAAAGACTAAATAACCACTATGCTTCTGATTCTCCATAAAAGGATATTTTGCATGAGTTATTACATTTGATATCTAGCTTGTACTGAATTTTCTTCTTTAAGATAATCTCCAATGATCTCTAAGGGAATTTGCCTCCCTCAGTGCCTCTTATTATTCTCATTTTTAGGGACTTGCAGTATTTGATTGCCCTTAAAATCAGCCGTGATTGTATTAACTGTGCAGAAAGGATGAAGCGCAATGATTCTGATCATGGCAGTAACAACTTTGAGCTAAGCCCTGCAGTCTGCTCCCTTGCTGAAATGCTGCTGGGGCAAAGGAGTTCAGCCTCATGGGCAGAAATCCTTCCTCTTGGCTGGAGTTCAGCTTGTCTCTGAAATGTTTCCCATCTCTTCTATTTCCAGATTATGGATAAATGGGGAATTTCTCTATGAATGGCAGGCTGTAGCCTAATTACCCCTGCAAGTGCTGGGAGCTTCCATTTTGGGAGCAGAGTTGGCTTAATGCTGGGCATTTTGGAAATCCTACCCAGCTCTGTTTTAATAATCGCTGTAATTTTTTTCCTCTTAACATCTGAAAGCTAGCACGTGAGGTGGTTAAAAAACCCCAAACACCAAAGCCCCCGAGCTGGGAGGGAAGCTCATGCAGAGCTGCTATCCCAGCCAGCTCCAGATAAATGACTTTTATTTATGAGACACATCCCAGAGGAAGGGGCAGAGCAGAACAGCCTGTCCTCGGAGGCATCCCTGAAGGAAAGCGTTAGTGTGCCTGCTCTTGCTCCCCTGCTAAAGCTGGCATTGTTGCACCCATTGCTGTCCTCCTCGCTGATTTAAAAGCCACCCCTGCTGCCTGCCTGGAGGCAGGTAGAGCTCAGTCCCTGCACCACCCTAGTGATGTGTTTTGCTGTCTTCTAAAAGCTCTTTGGTGAGGTGGGAAGGCTCCCTGCTCCCCCAGCTCCCCACTGTTCATCTGTGCAGGGGCCAGGCTCAGTTTGGGGGGTGGGGGGAACCCAAAAAGCTGTGTCTGTTGGCAGGGAAAGGAACTGGATTTCCACCTGCCTCCCTGAGCCTGACTCAGCTCCCTTTCCCATCCAAGGACATCAGATGAGAACTGCAAAGAGCAAAACACATCCCCTTGTTTTCACTCCTTTCACTTATCTGAGTTATATTCAGTGCCCCATACCACACATGCTCTCGCCGAATAGTCCTTTAACTCTGCCAAGAGCAACCATCCTAAATGTGGATCCAGCTCGTATGATCATTGAAATAAACACCTCAGCCATTTAAAATTGTATCTTACACTTGAGAGAGACGTGCTGAGGACACAGAGAAACAATAGATTTAATTAGGCTTTTAAAATGTGACACATCTATTATATGTTCCATTACTGCTTTAAAAAAGTCTCTGTTTCTGTATAATAAATCTTGCTATAGTACTATCGTTTAATTAAATGGGTGTCAGCACTGGGAACAATTAAAATAAGTTTATGCACTTTCAGGGAAATCCTATAGCAAGATGTGCAAAATAGCATACAATAAAAAGAAAAACTAAACCCTTAGTGGGTTTGAGCTGCTGCATATAAGAAATTTGATAAAAAGCATTTCAAGAAAGTAGGCGATTTTACAGTGGAGCGAGTAGTCTGTTCTGCCTCAAAGGTACCGGTCCACGTCCCCTGGATTTTTGCCACCAGATGGATGTATGCATTAATGCTAGTAAGTGCAATTCATCCCTGAGAAGAAAAGCCTTCTTTAAAGCCCCAAATAGGAGTGAATCTCACCTAGCAGAAAGTATGCATAAGTAGGGGAAAAAAATCTCCCTCTAGTCTGAATAGTCTCTGAGCAGTCTCAATCAAGAGTCTCTCTGCTTGTGGGATTTAGCGTCTGCTATCTGAAGTCCAATTTGATTTTAGGATATAGTTTGTATGGTAACATATGTAAGCAAACAGTGATGCTTTCTTAACTAGAACACGATATATACATTTTATTGCATATTAAAACGCATTTCAATGTTGAATTCAACACAGAGTTTTTACTGTGTTTCTCCTGCTCTGCCTCAGTATAAATAAGCAGCCTTGAAACGAACATCAAAACTAAATGGCATTGAATATAATGAAACAACATTGAGTCTAATGAAGCAGAATTGCTATGTAAACAGGGATGCTTTTATCTCATTGGAATTTTTATGTCCTTGCATGTGTCTCAGCTACATTTTTGTAACCCGATTCTTAGGAAATGTCTGTTATCTCTTTACGATTGTTAACAGAGACAAAGACAGCTCTGTAACATGTGCTTAACGGAGTGGTGTGAAAATAATATTGAGTTTGCTCTTTTAGAAGCAAAATGTTCATCGTCCTCACCTTATTACAGGGGATTGGCTGCAAAACGTGGTAACCTTGAAATGCCAATAGGTCTCCTAAGAAGAACAGGTTGCACACAGCCAAGGATCAGGTGAAAGTGTCTCTTGGAAGCTCCCTGCCTGTGAGCGTGCAAGCCCTTTCATTATGTCTTTTAATGTCTTTGTCCAGGTACCGGCAGCAATAACACAAGCAATAACTGCAAACCTCATAAAACTTTCTTTGGGCTGAGAACCATGCCAAAAGAAGAGTTTTCACTTCCGTGAGAAAGTTCAGGGTTCTTCCAGCACAAAATAAAACAACTGGTGAAGACTTACCTCAGATATACTTTTTATTATCACCTTCTTTTGACTCTATACTCATAAGTTAAACACTTAAATATATTTGGCTTGCACCTGAACATCATCTGCTTCCTCACTGACACATGCTTTTTGCCTTTTCGGACAACAGCTCAAAATTTAGCCTTTCAAGTTAATTTGCTGCAGCTCTTTGTATAGGAATGGGATGGAACAGAAGCGCATGAATAAATGCTCCTATTTGGCAGTGTTGATTGTGGAAGTATTTCTGATAGTGCACT